>NW_006159891.1:338354-354958 GCF_000334495.1 Tupaia belangeri chinensis
TCCCATGTAGTCGACTGCGGTTCGAGTCCCGGACCTGGTGGCTTAAACTCATGCCGGGCGCGTGTGCGGGCGTGCCCAAGATCCTGAGGAGAATGGAGGAGAAGGGATTGCGGCGTGACCATCCCCTCTGGGGGGTGATTTCTCGCTTTCTGTCTCTATATCTCTCTCTGTCTGTCTGGAGAGTGCACGCACCCTATAGCGAAAACCTCTCAAAAAAAAATTAGCTATAGGGCATGTGCCTTTGCCAGAGAAAGATACAGAGGAAGAGAGAAAGTGAGAAAGCATTCCCCAAGGACGATGGCCACACCGCAAACCCTTCTCCATTCTCTTCTTGGTACTTTGGGCACACACGCTTCCATACCTAGTGTTTTTCAGTCCTCTGGGTCAGGGACTCATTCCTGTTGACTATGTGGGATCCAGCCACCTTAAACACCATGCCACTGGCTAGTTGGGCACTATGTTTGAAAACTATCACAGTTTAAGCTATTTGCCATGATTTTGTTCCTATTTTAAATTTATTTTAATTTTTGGGCTGCATGTATGGGAAATGCAATGGATTGGAACATTTAGTAATACTTCAGAAGAATGGGAATTGGGTATTTAAAAACACTTTCCAGTTATGGAAACCTTGACGGAATTCAAAACAGTTGGTTAATAAACAGAATCTAGTCTTTTCACTGTTCTGTTTGGCATCACAGTCTATTAAAAGGCAATGTGCCTGGGTAATTGCTATGCTTGGTAAAAATAAAAGATGGTTAGTACATATTGTCTTCAATTGTTTATTTATGTTACCTCTCTAGCCCCTGAGAGGACATCAGAGTTTTCTTTTGAACTTTGTAGCATGCATGACTCTTTTGGAAATGTCATTTCTTTTTATAACACTGCATATATAGGAATTATTAAACCTACTTACAAATGAGAAAACTCAAGGGTAGTGGGTGTGTTTCATATTCAAGGTTGCCTGGGAGCTGAAATGTAGTTATTTTAGTGGTAAGGTTAGTATTTGTGTCAGTTAGAACACTTTGCAAAAAAACAAAAATCAAAAGAGATCAATGAGATTTAAAATGACTTAAAAATAAGTGATAAGTGAAACTACTGCTGGCATTCATGTCACATTGTCTAGAAGTGGGACAGCAGTAGGATTGATTAATTCAGAGTTCCAGTGGCTTCTTCAGGACCAGTTCTTTTGCATCTGTTTTCTATGCTAACCTCAGCATATTGGTTTTGTCACTAACTTCACCGACCCAAAGTTATAACACAGCCTCACAAACAAACATGACAATTTCAGCAGCATTGTTTTCTCAGTGGTTATCTCTATCTTTTTAAAGTTTTTTTTTTTTTTTTTTTTTTTTTTTTTTACCATAAGGTGCATGCCCAAGCCTGAAGAAACACAGAGAGACAATGAGAGGAAAAGTGAGAAATCACCTCCTTGCAGGGATGGCTATACTATAATCCCTTCTCCATTCTCCTCTCAGGATTTTGGGCACATATGCACATGCGCCCCATTTAAGTTTCAAGCCACTGGGTTCAGGATGCAAACCACAGTCGGCCATGTGGGAATACAGCACCTTAACCTTCACACCACCTGCTGGCTCCAGTTATCTCTTTTAATACCAATAGAAGATTTCAAAGAATGGTACGTCTTTGATGAATATAGGTAGGGAGGTGAGTAGAAACAAAATGATAAGACAAAGCAGTAAGTGTTAAAGCAGAGACATGGACAAAAGTCTGTTGAGAAGAGAGGTTGAAGCAGTTGATTCTGCAGAAGAATATAGAAGGTCTTTATAAAGAACTCCCATGGAATTCCCAAAGGATGAATAGGAGCTGAGCAGATAGGTAATGGAGAGAAGGCTAGAGTTGAAAGAGAGAAAGGACATGCAAAGAGAAAAGGATGTGCAAAGGCAGAGCAGGAATTTACAGGAGACAGGATGCATGTGAAGCATTCAAGCTGCCATGGTCAGAGCAGGCTCCTCCTACAGAAAGTGTTTGTATGAGACTAACAGGAGCAGGAAAATAGGAAGTAAAGAAGGGCAGATGATGCAAATTTGCCTTGCTATCTATCTACATGTATATCCTTTTACTGCATATGCTATAAAGTACATGTACACTTGTTGGACGGGGAAAGACAGAGAGAGAAAGTGAGAAACTACTCCTCACAGGATGGAGCAATGTCTTCTCTTCTGTTCTCCTCTTTGAATTTTGTGCATGCATGCACATGGACCCAGCATTCTTCTTTTTTTTTTTTTAAGAGAGAAACTTTTTTGCTATAGAGCACCTGCAGTCGCCAGAGACACAGAGAGAGACAGAGAAGAATAATCAGAGATCACCCTTGGTGGTGGGGGGAAGCACACTACAATCTCTTCTTTCTATTCTTTTCTTGGGATTTTGGGCATGTATTTTAAGCCACCAGGTCTGGGACTGAAACCATGATCAACTGCTGGGAGTCCAGTGACATAACCATTAGAACATCTGCTGATCCTCAAACCAGCATGATTTTCTACCTGGTGAGTCCAGGACCCAAACAGTGCAACCACCATGCCACTGGTTGACCAGGTGGTCATTATTTTAAATTTATTCTTGGAGAAAAAGGATAGGAAGTTGGGGAAGATAGAACTGCTTTGAGTCTTGGGGCCAGCAGGTGGCATAGTGGCTAAGAGTGCTAGACTCCCACATGGCCGACTATGTTTCAATTTCCAAACCTGGTGGCTTGCTTTCTCCCTCTTGCTCTGTCCCTCTCTGGTCAAATAAAAATCAATCAATCAATGAATCAATCCAAACAAACAGATTATATAAAGTTTAATAAAATAATTCTTAAAAAAAAAAAGAAATGCCTTGAGTCTTTATTCCTTGCAGATGAGCCTTGGATACTTGGGAAGTGTTCTCTTTAGTTACTTCTGGGCTCATTAATTGAGAAGCCTCTGTTTGTTCACATCATGGTGTTTTATGACTCTCAATATGAACTAAATATTGAAAGGCCTTGCTCTTTATGAGCTTCTACGTATAAAATATTGACACAAGCAGAAGGGTTGCGGGGATAAAGAAATACATAAGCAAGCATCTGCCTTATTTTATTTTGCTTTGCTTTTTCTTTCTCTGCCATCTGCAGGAGTGGGTCTGATGTGGGGCATACTGAGATGACCTTGTGCACCTGGTATGGGTATCCTCAAAGTACACTGATTTCTGGCTTTAGGAAATTGTGTAATCATGATGGTGAAACCATAGGGTATTCCGGAGGTTGGGAAAGAAAATTCTTCAACAAGGCAAATGTTAATGTATCAGTGAATGTACCTTTCTGTTAATAAGATGTACACATTTTTCTGTTTATTTTTATGGAAATTTTAAAATTATTTCAATAGTCTGTGTTATAAATTTCAGGAAAAATAGAAAAATTATGCCATAAATTAAATGAATGGCAGGCCACCATGCATGTCAAAATCTCAAATCAAAATCTATATAGAAAACCTGTCCATATTTTGAATATAAGGATTGCTAAACAGAAAAGGATCATATTTTAAGTGGTATGGTTCAGCTATCCTTGACTAATTCTTATCATATATCTTTAACTACATATAACTTTTCTTTCAGATATATTTAAAAAATACCCAAAATAATGGATTTCGGTCCTCTAGTCTTTAAGTCAGAGAATAATTTGGTTACTTGAATTTTTCTAAGCATCCAAATGACTGCAGATGTCCCAGGTATGCTATTCTATACCTTTAAAAGACAAAACAAAACTCCTTGCTAAACAAGTAGGTAATACAATATGCCAAAAGCATGTGAATCTGCAAATATCAAACAGGCCCTAATAATTATTTTAAAGATTTTAAAACACATTTTTCTGCGTTGGCGCTTCTTGAAATTTTTTGGAATCTTGACATAACATGTCTATTCTTTAGTCTTGCGTTTTGTGTTTGTTGGACTGCTAATATTATGTCAAAATTTCATCTTATGACTTGACATAGAACTTGGTTAGATGTTTGTTCTCCTCTGGCTGGGGCTTCAGACTTGAGCTGTTGGAGAACACGGCAGGGATATTTCCTGACAGAGCTAGGCTTTGGGACCTGTGGTTGGCCCAGAACCAGGTCCAATGATGCTATTTCCTGGTGCTTGCTTAAGTTAGTGTAAGTGGTTTTTATATTAGTGTTCTGGCTGTTTGCCTCTGGCTTTGTCCAAGGAACTTCAGTTTCTATTTTTGTTCGATTCGTGACCTACATTCTCTAGGGAATCAAGATCCTCTTTGTTTCTGATGAGTGGTTACAAAATCCTTCTGAAAGCACTCTTTTCCTGTCCCTTACCTTCAAAATCTGGAACATTTCCCATGTTGAATGTGTGACTCTGGCTAGGATTAGTAGCAACACAACCTCACATCTGTGATAGCTCCACTGTAGTTCCATCTCTCCAGTTCATGTGGGTGGCCACTTCCAACTCTGCATTATCTTTTGATTTCATACTCTCCAGCATCTCTGCTTTTGCTGGAAATCTACAAAAGCTGGAAAACATATGCTGGGCATTATGTAGAGATGAACATGGCAAGTACAATGATTGACTATTAATTACAATTCAAATTCTTCCCAGGTACCTGAGCACTAATACACTAATTCAGTAAAGATTTAGTGAACAAATAATATGTGCCAAGCTGCCACTGTAGTAGATTTTGAGAATAGAAGGAGGAACCCCTTTGAGGACTTCACATGGTAAGTTTTTGTAAGATAACAAATATTTTTGAGGATTTCACAGATTGATGTAAGGTGACAAATACTCAAAGAGACAAACAATGTGTTTTATGCTCTAAGAATAAGTTTAAGGTGTCTAGAGTTAAACATTGTTCTAGACTGTTCCATTGCTAGTAACTAAAATACTGGTGTATGAGTAATTTGGAAATACAGAGGTTTATTCAGCTAATGTTTGCTGGTCCAAGGTCCAGATGCTATGCAATGTGCTAGTCATATGTAGTTTGTTTCTTCTTGTCCTCATCTATTCCCTAATTTTTCAGAGTCCCCTGGGAGATAGATACTGCTTTTCTCAGTTCATGGGATTTGTAAGAGACAGTCCCCTCTCCCAAGGTCAGTATTAAAAGTAGCCAGTGTATTTAATTTCACTGGTCAACCATGAGACCACTTTTGCTGAAATTAAGGTCTCTCAAAGTTTCTTAAATTCGACTTTGCACATGAAGCCAACCATGAGACCACTGCGGCTTGGTCACGGAGAGTAAGTTCCGAGCCTTTTGCTGAAATTAAGGTCTCTCTCTTAAAGTTTCTTAAATTCGACTTTGCACATGAAGAGTCCCTGAGTAGATCAGCATAGCTGATTGAATCCTGACAATCTCATTGAGTCTTTTCCTTAAAACTAGTTCTCTTCCCTGACATTACAGCCCTGTCAGTCTCTAATTCACCATTTTGCTTGAGGTGGATGAAGTATTTCTGACTGTTGCTACCAAAAGAGAAGCTCTATTTGACACATATAGGGACTCGAGGTAAAGCAGCTAACTCTGATGAAAATATTTCACAGAAGTAAATATCCACCTGAGAATTAGAGGATGAGTAGAAGTTGACCAGAAAGATAAGGAAAGAAAGGGATTTCCAGGCAGAAAAGTCAACACTACAGAAGTGCAGAACTGTGAAAGGCATTGCCATATTATTTCTGATCCACATGGCAGAGGAGGTTTTGGGCTTCCCCATGCTTCATGCCCTTGGTCTTCTCCTGTTTACTTTTAAAGATTTGATGTTTTCATAAAACAAATGGAAAAGTGCTAAATGGATGTGAAAATAGACAAGTGAATCTCTACAGGGCATAAGTAGAATTAGTATGTGGGTATATTATTCGTCAGAATCCTCTGAATGTGAGCAACTGAAATCCTGATATACTATGATTTAACATCTGAGAACATTCATTGTGCACTTAACTTCTTTGTCTGTGGTGGTTCTAGAATTGATTAGTAAGCTTAATACTGCCACTAGGGATTTATTTATTTATATTTTCTCACCATTCTTAGCATATTGCCTTTGGACATCAAATGTTTTTGCTTCATAGTAGACAGCTACTGCAGCTCTGGTGTTGTATTGTTACCTGTATGATTCAAAGGAGGTACTGAAGGAAACAAAAGAGCCTTCTAACATGTAGTTCTCTCTCTCTGTCTCTCTCTTTAATCATGGGGGATAACATGGCACAGATGCCCTACTCTCTCTAGCAGATTTTCCTTAGAGGTCATTGGTCAGGACTGAAACACAAGCTATTGTTTAAAGAAAAGGAGATAACACTAATGGCCTAGACCCATCATAATTCACCTCTTGGAGCTGAGCATATTATCATTCAAGAATAAATTAAAGTTTTGTTAGCTATGAAACAGAGATTATTTGCTACAAAGGAAATCAGTAGGGTCTGTTAGAAGGGTTGCTCTGGAGACCAGCCGATGGCATAATGGTTATGTCTCTGGACTTCCACATAGTCAACAGTGGTTCAAGTTGTGGATGCAGTAGCTTAAAACCCATGCCAGGTGCATGTGCATGCATGCCCAAGATCCCGAGAGGAGAATGGAGAGGAAGGGAATGTGGTGCAGTCATCTTCCCGGGGGGGTGATTTTTTGCTTTCTGTCTTTTTGCTCCTATGGTGACTGCATGCACCCTATAACAAAAATGTCTCTCTTACAAAAAAAAAGGGTTGCTCAGGATGAGATGTCCATATTATATATCTGTCTCGTTAGTTACAAGGTATTTCTCTCAGAAAGCTGCTTCTCACAGTTAGTATTTTATGGGATAATTTGAAAACCAACATCATTCTTGGCAAAACCCATGTGAATCTGGCAAAACATTTAAAGTTTGAAAAGTACTTCTTAATTTACCAGTAATTTAAATGAAGATTTTAGAGTAGTCACTGCCTAAAGCAGAGGAGAGCACAGTGTCATTAATCATGGCTAAGAGTCAACCATGCATAGTGATGTTATGTATCTGTTTATTGGCTTTCCTTATCAAGGTGCAGTCATATAAACACGTCTCCTTCCATCTGTACAGCCACGTGGAAGCCATCGCTAGTTTTTCAGCTTACCACTGAAGAAGCTGAGATACAAAATGTTTACATTATTTTTCAAACTACACATGTAAATCAGGAAACAGCCATGTCTAGAAAAGCTTCTTACTCTAGCGGCCTTCCTAAAGCTTACAGATGCCAAATCTACTCTTGGCTCTATTTATCCAAAAGCCTTCTTTCAGTGGTTTTAAGGTGGTATCCCTAAATATGAGCTACGTAAATATTTATTAAATTAATGTAGGGTCAGTAACGGCGTTAAGATCTTGATAGTGAATATAGAAATGATGCCATTTTGGGGAAGTTCTGAGTCTGTGATGGGACTCTTCTTACAGTCTAGGGCATCAACTAGAGGAGAGACTGCATATTCTTTTACGGTAGAATTTTATTGAGTTGTAAAGGGGTGAGGCAGACATACACAGGGGATAGTAAGAAAAGCATGGGATTTTAGAGTCAGAAATTTAGGTTTGCATCTTCACTGCTTCTTCTAAATGACTTGGTAATGTCCCTTGGCTTCTCCCAGGCTTAGTTTCCTGAACCATTATGGGAAGCAATGATGGTGATGATGGTGATGAGGAAGAGTACCGTTGGCCTTTAGAACTCAAGGCTCACCTGCTCTTGGTTTCCAGGATTCACACCAACGACCCCTTGGGTTCTCAGACTTTCAGCCTCTGACTGTACATTACATCATCAGCTTCTCTGCCTCTAAGGCCTTCACCAAGGCCAAGCTACCAGCATACCAGGGTCTCCAAGTTACAGACAGCCTATTGTGGGGGCCAACTGTCCCAATAAGTGCCCTCTTGTACCTCTATTTATATTGTATTGATTCTGTCTCCCTGGAGAACCTTGATTAATACAGTGTTTATCAGTATCCCTAGCCTCTACTTACTAGATACCAGTAGCCCTTCAAAGTCCATCCAGTTGTGCTGATCAAAACATCTTCAGACATTGCCAAATGTGCCAGAGGGCACAGGTGGTGGAAAAACTGCCTCCAAATGAAAAAACACTGGTCTAATTTCATGATCTGTATTTTCCTCTCCCAGACTCAGAAGACTTGTGTTTGTTTAATTCAACTTCAATAATGTAAAATACAGGGTTTGTTTGAATAGTGTCTGGTTCAAAAAATAATAAATGAGTCTTTTATATTATTTGTTAATTCTAGACACTTTGTGTAATTATTCATATTGTGCTCTGGAAAGTACACTGTAATTGAGTTTTAAAATAACGAATCACGTTTTTTCCAATCAAATAAGATCAATCGGTTTACATCAGAAAATTTTTCTTTAAAGGAATTTGCACTTTAGTTTTCACAATGCTTAATGTCAAATATTTTACATTGCAAAAAGGAAGCTCCCTTTTATAGACCTCACTCACATGGCAGATGACATTAAGCTGGGACCACTTCTCATTTTTGTACCAAAAATGAGATTCTGACAGGAAAGACATTGAAATAACATATATTGATCATAAAATTTTTGAAAATTAAAATTAGTTTAACAAAAATAAACTTAAAACTCTAGCTGTCCTAAAAAAGGAACTATAAAATATTTATGAAGGGGAAAAATTAAACTAAATTGATTTAGTAGTTATCTTGACTCTTGAAGAGTAAAGTAGTTTTAGTATCCAGAGACTTAAATTCCCCTTGCCACAGACAGATGCTAAATGAATTGTCTGACATGGTAAATAGGACTACTCAGTTAATATGTTTGAGGCCTCTGTAGCTCTGACATTTGAGCTATCATTGAAAAACTTTCTCTCCCCCAACTTTACAAAAATAGGAAAAAATTCTGTTTGATATCAAGGGGGTTAAAATGGCCAAAGGAGTGATTCACTTTGCCCTCGTTTCGGTAGCCATGCCAGAAGAAACGTTCATGTTCAAAAGTTTCTATGAAATATATTCATAAGGGACAATTAAAAAATTAATTTCTTTGCTATAGTGTGTGTGTGCTTGCTAGAGAGACAGACAGAGAGAGACATAGAGACAGAAAGTGAGAAATCACCCCCCCAGGGGGGATGGTCACGCCGCAATCCCTTCTCCTCCATTCTCCTCTAGAGAGCCTGGGCATGCATGCACATGCACCTGGCATGAGTTTTATGCCACCAGGTCCAGGACTATGAACCATACTTTACCACATGGGAGTCCAGCAATGTAACCCTTTTGCCATCTGCTGGTCTCTAAGGGAAATATTTTAATGAGATAAACAGCAGGGCCATACAAGAGTGTCTGGATATAGGTGCTTTGGTTTTTAGTTCTGGTCCCACATCTAGATAGGTCCCATCTCTAGATCTGTTGCTCTAAAAAGATAAGTGTGGGGCCAGACAGTGGCTCAGCAGTAAAATGCGATGCTCTGTGTGGCGATCCTGTGTGGGAAGGTTCCGAGTTCAAGTTCAGGACCTGTCACTTTGTCCACCACTAGAGCTTGCTGAAGGCTGGCAATGAAACTTGGCCTCAAGACATGCCCACCCCCCCCATTGGAGACCTTCTCTCCTACTCAATGAATGAATGAATGAATGAATACAAATTTTAAAAAGTATTTTCATATCATCACCTTCTATCTATGGCTCTGGCTCTAAAATAGAAGTTACTTGTTATTATTTTTGAAATTCTTTCCCTTCAGACTACTGGAAATCAGAAGTTTTCTTATGATAACCTTCTAGTAGGAATAGTATGGATGGGGAAGGTAGAACAAAGTGAATAGATCCGAAATTAAACGTGGAAGCAGATCTGGAGTAGCATTTTGAGAGAGTAAGGTCTTTTCACCTGCAGGACTTCCATGCTCACATTTCTCTAAAGTTTCCCCCCTCTTATTTCTATGAACACATATTATATCTGGATGAAACACTTAGTCAGCTTCTTTTTTTATTTTTCCAGAGAAGAGTTTCTCCTCAGAAAATCATTCATAATCTCTTTCTCAGCTTTTCCAGGAAGTTATAATAGAACATTAGTAAGTCTCTAGTTGACTATTCAGTTTTCTCAGTTCTTAAGTTCTTTAGTTTTATTTTTTACTGTAAGAAAATAAATATTATGGCTCACTGGTCTGAAGCTGGGGTCTAGGGTGGAAGTAAGGAGAGCAGGAAGTCACCGGAGGCTTCTTAAGCAGTTCTGTGCCTTACAGTTGCATTAATAAGTAAGATTACTGCGGTTGCTCAGTAGAGGTAGATGTGGAAGGATCACAATGTATGCTGGGAAATCTGTTTTAAAAATTGTACAATAATTGTCCACATAAGAGAAAATGGCGGACAAGGATGATTACAATGGAATAAGGGGGAAAAAAGAAAATATGTAAGACGCGTTTTGGAGGTAAAACCAACAATATCTAAGAGATTTAAAGTGGTGGTATTAAGGAAGCAAACATAGCACCTCCAGTTTTCATTTGAATACAAGATGGGTCATATTGCCATTTACCAACATTGTAACCCTGGAAGAACACAAAAAGAAACTGAAAACTTTACTTTTAGAGGTATTAATTTTGGCAAGCCTGTCAGGCATGAAGGTATACAGTTGGGTGTTAGTCTGCTGCCCAGGACAAAGAATTATTGCATTTTTATGGGGTAATGTGCTTACTCCTAAGTGGTTTTTTTCTTCTTTTGTGAACGAGCAGTCTTAGGTGGGAAAGTGCCTCTTTAATTCAATGCTCCGTTACTTTTATGCTCATACGATCAGCATCAACAATGGAAATTCTCTGACTGGCATTGGTGCTCATGTTCTATTGATGATAGCAATATGTTTGTCTTCATGGTAAATGGGGTGTCAACCTGGTTATCTTGGATCAGAAGACTCCTTCGTAGTTTAATCTCCGAGCTAAAAAAAGATTAATGGGAAATGTCATAGTGATACATCCCATGCTTAGAATCCAATAATTTCATTTTAATCAGTTGCACATCACTGGTAACATGGTATCCTAAGTTTGCTTGCTTTTCAAAGATACCATGACCTTGCACAGCTGTATGAAAGGAATGAAAATATCTGGTTCTTTTTTAGTATATTTTATTAGAACTATTTATTCTATCTCTCTCTTCTTTAAAACAACAACAACAACAAAAAAAACAAAATCAGAAAATACCATGCATTTAAGTTATGTTCAGACTGTCATATAGTAAAATAAAACCAAAGAAAACAACTTTATTTAAGGCTAGCCCAAGCAGCCATAAGCTATGTACAACCAAGTGAGCATCTGGGATCAGAGTATCATTAATGCCAGGATGCTGTATTAAACTGGAAGGGTAACAAGAAACTTGACTTTTACCACTTTGCATTTTCTTTCTTTTTCAGATATAATCTATATTTCAGGAGGTAGAAATTTCATGTTGACAGCTCTGTATGAAGTGCTAATTCATTCTGGGTAATTTAGAAATGAAATTGAAGAATACCATTTGCTAACAAATAATTTACACGGCAAGCTTTATTTCGCATCGTGTATTTTTATGAGAATTTTAGAATTCAGAGGAGAAGATATTCGGCCTTTTCTACTGTATAATACATTATCCCTGAATATTTTCTTTTGTATGTTTTGAGTTCCTTAGGCTTGGGAGGATTATTACCGTAAAAGTAATTTTAACATTCTCTTTGATAAAATGCAAAAGAAAAGAGACCAATCAGTCTATTGTGAGACACATAATCATACAGTTCGGGTTAGAGAAACAAAAGGAGCTTGATATTGGAGCATTTGGAAAGTATCTTAGAACTAAATTAATTAGCTGAGTATTTGCATTTTTCAAACAGCAAGTTTTTGTGTGTTTTGAACAAGTGACACAATTTCACCACTATTTTGATACATACTGTTGGAAGCTCTGGCTTCTCTTTATTTTATCAGGAGGAAGAATATCATTTATTTGGATAGAAAGATTTCATAATTTGGTAAGAGCAACTGTACAGAAAGAAATCCTGGCTGAATCTGAAAACTCCAACTTCTTTCTGACCTGTCTCCAGGCTTGAAATAGCTATTTTCCCCCAACTCATTTTACTCCTCAATAACATTTTAAAGTCTGCTGTTAATAATAATCACACTTTGTTTTGAAGCAGGCTATATCCACTGCCACTCAGAGTCTAAGCAGGTAACAACCATCAGCATTCCTGGGAGTGGAAAAGCCAAAAGTAAGCTCTTTGTGTGGAGGTCTCCGACATCTACGGAGGTTCACATCCTCCCAGCCTCCAAGTGCCTGCCTTGGAGCTAATGCCACATGAACAGATTTGTCAGTTATCAAGTTTATTTTCAAAAACACTGGTAGAGGGACCAGCAGTTAGCGTAATGGCTGTGTCGCTGGACTCCCACATAGTCGACTGCTGTTCGAGTCCCGGACCCAGCGGCTTAAACTCATGCTGGGTGCGTGTGCGTGCGTGCCCAAGATCCTGAGAGGAGAATGGAGGAGAAGGGATTGCGGTGTGGCTATTCCCCCCGGGGGTGATTTCTTGCTTTCTGTCTCTCTCTTTCTGGCGAGTGCATGCGCCCTATAGTAAAAACCTCTCCAAAACCAAAAACCAAAACAAACACTGGTAGAGACTGAAAAGGAAAGAAGGTATAATTTGAAAAAAAAAGTCCAATTTATTCCCCGAGAAGCAGTGCTAAAGTGCTTCAGGTTCAACCTCAGGAAGAAGTTTGTACTTTCCCGATAGTAGCTTGTGGTATTAGACGAGATACTTAACCTTCTCAGCCTCAGTTTCCTCATCTGTAAGACAATATCCATTAAAAAAAATTTTTTTTGGAGAGATTTTTGTTATAGGGTGTGTGGACTTGATGGAGAGACAGAGAAAGACAGAGATACAGAAAGTGAGAAATGATCCCCAGGGAGGGTGGGCATGCCACAATCCCTTCCCCTCCATGCTCCTCTTGGGATTTTGGACACACACACATGCCCAGTGTGAGTTTTAAGCTCCTGGGTCTGGAAATGGAGCTGTGGTTGACTACATGGGAGTCCACTGATATAACCTTTATGCCATCTGCTGGTCTCAACTATCTTCATTTTATTAGCTTGGTAAAATAAAACTGTGCTTTGAATAGTATAAGAACCTAAGAGATATGTATCATTCTGGTTAAAAATCTCTTCATGATCTAAATGATGTATAGCGATTGAATATGTAAATAATAATAATAAAAATTAAAAAATTAAAATAAAAAAGAACCTAAGAAATGTTTCATAATAATTATAATAACTATTAATACTCTTATTATGTTTCAAGCCTGCCAAAAGTTATTATTACTTTTTTTTACTAACTCAAGCTAAATTGTGATAAAGAGTTTGTGTCCAGGAGAAAACTCAGATTTTGCTAAGCTGATGATGGTCTATTTCAGCCATACTAATGAACTCATTCTTCCAGAAGCATTTTTGAAAGCATTTTGACACTGAGTTCATAAGATTACGGAGTGAGAAGAGCCTATTGATTAAGAAGTTCAAGCACTTGTGTATAATTAAGAAATCGGTTCCAGGTTCCTTGAAGTCACACAGCTACATAAGAGCAGAGCTGTTGTTATACACAGGCCTTCCGATTCACAGTCAAGTGTCCATTTGTCGTTATACATGGCTTCATGAGTCTGCGTTGACTTGAGATGTGAGCTAGCACAGGAATGTGTGAATGTCTAGGTCTGATCTGCTTCCCAGGTAGTGGAGGCTGCACGTGATGTCAGAAGAACACTAGCTCTAGAACTCCTTTGCTAGATTACTGAAAGACTAGTTCATAAATTCCCTCTTAGCACTTCCTTTTTTCCTCCTTGAAAATGAAAGAACCCCAAGGGCGTACACAGTATGAAAGAGAGAGGACCCTGCCTACTCACTTATTTTAGCAGAGCAGAGAGGTAGAGTGGACGTAGGACTTGCATCTTTGCTTCTCAGGGACAGAGACTTTCTCATTGACAGTGACTGTTACAGGTCCCAGCAGGGGTTGTTTGCTCTTCCCCCTCTGGACTGAGAATCCTCAAGGGAAGGCCAGTCAATGCAGTGCACTCTCCAGAGAGCACCAGAGAGAGCACTACCCCGTTCTTGTGGTTCTGAGTTCTGAGTTAGGCTTTGGGGAGTGCTAGGGTGTCTAAAGATGGAGGCTCATAATGCCCAGCACTCTGCACTCTAAAGCAGGCCTTCCCCATGATGCCAGCTGCTCACAGGGCAGAGCTATGACTTTCCTTTTCCTCTCTTGAAATCCACACAGTGCAAGTCCACAGTTTTCTCTTTTCCACCCCAAAAGGGAAGGGGTTTATTATACGCTTCTGAGACAATAGAGCTATGCATTCATACCTCAGTCGTTCACCACCTCAGTGGTCTCAAGGGGGCTCTGCATGATTTCCGTTTGAGAAAGAGACTCAATTCCTGAGACACGTCTTCCTCTGGGGATCAAGGTGAGTTTCTGGCAGCTTTGATCAGAATAGGGGAAAAGTATGTGACACTAAAGTTGGTACATAAAAGACACTTTATCAATATTATTTTAATGACTAAAAAATTAAATGTGGAACCAGCAGTTAGCGTACTGGCTATGACTCTGGACTCCCACGTGGTCGACCGCAGTTCATGTCCCAGATGCACTGGCTTAAAACCCACGCCAGGCGCGCGTGCGTGCCCAAGATCCTGAGAGAAGAATGGAGGAGAAGGGATTGCGGCATGGCCATCCCCCCAGGGGGTGATTTCTCGCTTTCTGTCTCTCTGTCTCTCTCTGTTTGTCTGGCGAGCGCACACGCCCTATGGCAAAAACCTCTCAAAAAAATTAAATGTGAAATCTCTATCAGGTTGTCTGTGTGGTGCAGTTCTAAAACCTAAAATTTTATTATATTTCTTTGTAATTTCAAAATTGTCTTTTGTCTCAAGTCTTGTGTGTTTTTTTATCAGTTGCCATTGAAGTAAGAGACATGCCAGTGAATTAGCAATATGATCCTTTCATTTCTACTTTTGCTGAAGTTTATTCCATAAGTAAAAGAGAGACAGGCAGAGACAGCACTTCCAGCTGAGTCTTCATGCTGTGATCCACCCCCAGCCTGCCCTCGATCATGGGCACGTGTGTGTCTAACATCCTCAGGGAGGTCTCCAGATGTGAACCCAGAACCTTCCCATTGTGTTTCTTCTGCACCACTGTCTGACTCCTGCAGTATCATCCTTTCCTAAACTGAAAAATTTCTAACTGTATAATCTGGACTTAAAATGTAGTATGTGTGTGTGTGTGTTTATACATATTTTATAAACATGCACTATTTGTATTTGGGAATGTTTTAGCAATCTGGGTGCTGGTAACATTTTTATATTTTGGGTCATGTTCATAAAAATATAAATACAAATGCAAAATAAGTTCAAGAGTCTCCCCACTTTCGAGCTGCAGCTTCATAATACACTGTCCTCGGTAAGCTTCCAGATTTGTTTTAATGGCAGCCTCATCTCTGCTGCCAATTTGGTTTATAAAACAATTCCCATTTCAAGTGTTCTGGCTTATAAAGGGAGTAAAGTAGATGGCTGTGGGTCACACTTAGCCACATCATTTCATTCTCTGTCAGACAAGATTGAAAATTGCCCGAAGGAGCTGTTATACTCTCTCTGGACCTATGCTTCCCTAAAATTGAATGCAGCTATTTGAGAGATATATTCCAGGTAGAGGTCACATCAATGGAGAATTATCGTTGTTATTATTTACTTTGTATCTGGAGTTGGCACTGGAGGTGGGAGCTAGTGCTGATTTTCTCTAAATGGATGGAGATGGTAGCCCTGAATATCTTCGTAGACCTTCCTTGACCAAGGCTTCTTCAGTAGGTTGGTAAATATTTTCTCAATGTCAGTTTGAAGCTCAGAAACTCACAAACAAATGTGAAAGACAAAAGCAACGTTTCTGTGAGACCAGGCTAAAACTGCACACTTCTAACATCAGCTTTTGCCATGCGTGTTTGGTTCCAGACCTTTGGATTCTCTTCACTCCATTTTTGAGAGCTCAAGAAATTTCTTGTACATGTATTTCATAATTAGTTTTCCAGACATAATTTTAACAATACTGTAGAAGTTTCAAAACTATCCTAATTTTTTTTAAATTTTGAATAACTTTATTGAGAGGAATACATTTCATATCATCGATGTGTAATCTTATGAAGAACAGAAATATTGGTTGGAGTATAAAATATGGTATAGAAGTAAAAGAGTTGTTTCTATTACTTTTTTAGCATATTTAGAACACATGGATTTTTAAAATACATTTGCTGCAATGCATTACATTCCTTATTCTTTTTTTTTCTTTCATTTATTTATTTTTACATTTTTCCACAAACAGGTACTTTACATAGCAAAAAATTTCAGCTCATACTCCATAATTCTTGACAGTTTACAAACAACTTTCAAAATTTCAAAATACTGAATTTTAAAGATAATGTTCAGAATATGTCTTATAATTTTGTATAATTTTATAACTATAACAACAGAAGCAGTATGTTTTTAAATATACATTAGAGTACAGACACTCAGTATATATTAAGTGGGGACATACAATGCCTCTCCTTCATAGCATGGCTTGCTTCACTCAGCAGTAAGTCTTCCATATTCATCCACTTCCTGTCAAAGGCCAGGGTTTTTTCGTTTTTTATGGATGAATAGTATTCCATTGAGTATATGTGCCACAGTTTTTCTAA
>NW_006159891.1:358828-379037 GCF_000334495.1 Tupaia belangeri chinensis
GTGTTAGCCTGATGGGGTGACCTTTGTAAGTCACTTGTCGTTTTTCTCTTGCCAGTTTTAGTATCTTATCTTTATCTGTAGTCTTAGCCAGTCTGGCTATTTTTTGCCTTGGGGAAGATCATCTTGGTTTGATTCTATTTGGTGTCCTTTGTATTTCTTGGGTCTGGATGTTTGAGTGCCTCTCTATGCTTGGGAAATTTTCTTCCAAGATTTCACGGAATAGGTTTTTCATGCCCTTATTAGTTTCTTCATCTTCTGGGATACCAATTATTCGGATGTTAGGATGTCTAATGGAATCTATTAATTCTCGTATGTTATCTTCATTATTTTTGTTATTTTCTCTATCTTTTCGGTGGTTTTCTCTAGGTCAGAAGTTTTATCTTCTACATCAGAGATTCGAGCTTCAGCATGGTCTAATTGACTTTTAATACTTTCGAGAGAGTTTTTGATATCCTGTGTTATAGACTTCACCTCTAGTAGTTCCGTATTATTCTTCCTTAGCATTTCTTCCTTCATATCATTGAAGGACTTTCTCATCTCCTGTAGTTCATTGTCTCTCTTCTGTTCCAGCTAATAGTACTTGTTCAACATGAATGTTCTAAACTCTATCTCAGACATTTTGATAATGTCCTCTGTTTTTTCAAAAGAGGAAGGGAGTTACTGTGTTCCTTTGATGGAGACATATTTCCTGCTTTATTCAGGCCTGAGGTTCTTCTACTTCTAACCATTGGGAGATGTGTTCCCTTTGAAAAACCTTTTATGAGAACGTTTCTTTGAATAGGAACAGGTGTGTTTCCTTTTTGATGTGCAATGGAGACAGCCAAAGTCTCTCTTCAATTCTGTTTAGTAATGTAATCCAAGAAAAAGTATTCTCTTCAGGTGTACAAATAAATGTATCTCCTTCTTCACAGGTGGTTCAGTGAAAGGGAGGATTCCAAAGAGTCTTAAAACGCTGGCTGAAAGAGGGGTGTCTGGCTTGGGGGTCCCGGGTCTGAAGCTACAGGGGTCTAAAGATGGGAGTGTGGTGTGGTAGGACGGAGGGCGTTCCTATGTGTTAATCAGAAGAGAAAAAATTTACAAATGAAAGACGTGGGTAAGGGGACAGAAAAAGAAAGGGGAAAAAAATAAAGTGTACCTGGCTGAAAGAGGGGTGTCTGGCTTGGGGGTCCCGAGGCTGAAGCTACAGGGCGGGGGGGGCATCCTCCCTTGAAGTTCCTGGTCCAGGGGTCTAAAGATGGGATTGTCCAAAACTGTCCTAATTTTGAAGACAACAAATCTGTTAATTCAGAACAAAAATAATGAGTTAGAGAGTTACTTAGGATTATAAATGCCATTTTAAAGTATTATTTTTACATTTTTATCAATTTATTTTTTCTTAAGATTTTTTTTTTTCCTGGCATAGGGCACATGTGCTTGCTGGAGAGACACAGAGAGAGAGAAAGTGAGAAGTCACCCCCAGGGAGGATGGTCACACTGCAATCCCTTCTCTTCCATTCTCCTCTTGGAATTTTGTGCACACATGCACATGTGCCTGTTGTAATTTTCAAGCTGCCAGCCCAGGACTCAAATCACTGTCAGCCATGTGGGATCCAGTGCCTTCACCACACCACCTGCTGGTCCCATTTATCTATTTCTTGAGAGAGACAAACAGAGAAAGAAATCCCTGCCAGGGTCTCAGCACATCACAGTCTTCCCTTCAGCTTTCCAGTCAGCCAGGATCACAGGCATACCCACGGGTGCACCAAGCATGGTCAGGTCAAACCCTGTGCCTTCTCAGATGGCCCCAGTATGGCGCAGCAATGCCTCCACACCACCATGGCGGGACCTAAGGAGTGTTGTTTTTTTTTTTTTTTTAAATGAAGAAGCAATTGAGAGAATATCACCAGTCTTCTAGGATCCAGATTTGAACATTAAACAGGCCCAATTACAGATATAGTCATCATTCTTACTCTGGGTCCTGGCAGGTATGTCTGCCTGTATTGACTCTAATCTCTATAGTTGAGAGATGGAAGATGATGAGAGAGAAGGCTTCTCGTGGGTCTCCAGTCAGGCATTTTTTGAGAGTTCTGAGTGGGCCTGTCGTACAATCACTTCCTAAGAGGAATTTTGATTCTTACTCTGCTATGGTGTCCTCGCTCATATTTCTGGGTTTTTTTTCAGTCCTTCTTTCAGATAGGATGTCTACAATGACCCCTTCCTTACCACTTGTTTTGTCCTTATTAAACCTCTTGATTTGGTTATCACTCAGTTGAGTCCTAATGAACCTGATTTGTGGTCTGATTTTTATGGTGTAGTGTAGGGAGAGGCAGTACAAGAAGAAATGAAAGATGTCCTATCAGGTAGCTCAGAGTGGTTGGTAAAAGCAGGCGTTATATCCTCTGGAATTTCACCAGTATGGTAGTTACTGGGCCCATGTAGCTATGGAAAAACAGAAATATGGGTAGTATGACTGAGAAACCAAATTGTTAATTTTATTTTAATTAGTTTTTGTTTTAGAGAGATTTATGCTCTAGGGCACATGCACTCACTGGAGAGACAGACAGAAAGTGAGAAATCACCCCCTGGGGGGATGGCCATGCAATAATCTCTTCTCCTCCATCCTCCTCTCAGGATTTTGGGCACACACACACATGCATCCAGCGTGAGTTTTAAGCCACTGGGTTCAGAACTTGAACCATGGTTGATTATGTGGGAGGCCAGCAATGCAACCATCATACCATCTATTGGCCCTTCAGTAAAGTAATTTAAAAAACTGATATTGGATTTAATTATTGGAAAACTTTTAAGTACGTTTAAAAGAACAGGGTGAGTTAAATTTTTTCAATTATATATTTTAAGAAATTTAAATTTAAATCAAGTATTTCTGATAAAAGTAGAATGTGTTTCCAATGTAAAATACATGCCACATTTCAAAGACTTAGTACTAAAAGATAGAGAGAAAAAAACTCACTGATAATATTTTAAAAATTTGGATGACAGGTAAAATTAATATTTTTGATGTGTTAGGCTATGTAAAATATATTATTAAGTTAATTTTACCTCCTTTTATTTTTTAAATGTACCCACTAGAAATTTAAAAATTACATATGACTTGCATTATATTTCTATTTACAATGCAGGTCTGAAAACACAAAAGGAACTGACTTCTAAGTTTTAGTATGGGCTGGAGTTTCAGTGCAGCTACTCATGAGAAAACAAGGGCATCTCAAGCACTGTGCCATCTGTAGAAGAAAAGGAACCGTGGGACCCAGGTGTTAGAAAATGGCATTGAAAATACATGGTATGGGGCCAGCTGGCAGTGTGGTGGATCCCACATGGTCGACTACTCAGTTCAAGTCCTGGACCTGGCAGCTTAGGAGACACACCAGGTGCGTGTTCATGCTTGCCTGAAGTCCCAAAACGAGAGAGAGAAATGGAGAAGGGACTCCAGCATGACCATTCCCCATAGGGGGTGCTTTCTCATTTTCCCTCCTTCCCTTTCTCTGTCTCTGTCCACTGAGTGACTATGCCTGCTAGCAAATAGGAAAAAAAAAAAAAAAAGAAAAGAAAACAAAGAGCGAAAGAAAAGAAGAAAAAGAAAGAAAACATGAAGTAGGGCAGAGACAAAGCCAGATGAAGCACAGGAACAGGTGAAAAGAGCCTAAGACAGTAATTTAAGACCAGCTCCCACTAAGAAGACAGAGCCCTGCCTCGGGGAGCACAGCTCTGGACACAAATGACGTCAGCAACTAGCTGCGTTCGATAGATTCCCTGAGCACCAAGACAAATGGCTTACTGAGAGTTACATGAGCTTTGTGAGTCGGAGATGAAGTCAGTTGTGACAAACGATGAGAAATCCTCTCTCATTTATTTTTAACCAAGACGAAGACATCCAGGGGTGGAGCTGTAAATTAGTGACATAAATGTAATTTTCCCCTTGCTTGTGGCCTAGGATAACACCTGTTATAATTCTAGATCAAAAGCCACTCCAAGGAATGTGTTTTAATGCCTTACCATTGGAACCCATTCTCTCTCAAGATAAGGACTTAAGCGTTCAGCTATGTTTTGCTTTATGTTTAGTTCAACTTGACAATTCATCACAATACTCCACATCTGGATTACCTAATTAAATATTCTATTATTAGACACTGGAAAAACTGAGAGGAAGAGGTGAGGAATAAACTAACCCGAAAGCAATGCCTATAACACTCCAGATGTCCTCGATATAAACGGCTCTTTTGTCCTATAATAAAAACTATCCCTGTGACATTTTAGGCCCACACTGGGAGGTTCCAGGTTCCTTCCCACTCTCTAAGCATCCCTAATAGGACCTCGCCTGAAATTTCCAAAGGTCATTTCTAGACTGAAGAAAGGATGGTGACGTGGCAAGTCCTAGGGCAAAGAGCTTTGCTTGAGAACCAGAATGATTCTGTTCATTGTTTTATTGTTTTATTTTTTATTCAAGTAGAAAAGAGAATTTAATAGGAAAGCTTAAACGACTTGAACCATCCTGGTCCTTTGCCCGGTATGGTCTTTTTTCTTTACAAGAAGGAAATAAAGACTAAGCACCTTAAGATCACTTAAACACCCTGATCTTCAATTTCTTCATGTGTAAAATATGTATAATGTTAGTTCTTACATCACAAGTTTTTTCTGGGAATTAATGAGATAATTGTATCAACTTTTTTTTTTATTGCAATGCTTGGCATATGCTAAGAGCTCAACCTTTTGCAATAATTACCTCTGAACCATGGTTTTTAATAATTTACTTTTTAATCTTCTTTAATCTCTATAACCATTTGGTGAAGTAAGGGCCATATCCTCTTTTCCTACATGAAAAAAATATTGAGGTTCAGAGAATAGAGAAACTGACTTATCGAAGGCTGTTCCATTTGAAGGCGTGGTCAAGCAGCACGAGAGGTCAAGACTACCACCTGAAATCTGCTGTTTGGGGGAAAAGCTACGGGACCTTTCTCTGCCTCTGTTTGTGAGTCTATTGAAATAGAATAATTATACCTACAGGTAAGTTTTTTTTTCTTTTTTTGTTTCTTTAGAGAGATTTTTGCTATAGGGTGCATGTGCTTGCTGGAAAAACAGAGAAAGAGAGAAAGAGACAGAAAGTAAGAAATTACCCCCTTGGGGGATGGCCATACTGAAATCCCTTCTCCATTCTCCTCTCAGGATTTTGGGCACACATGCATACACACCCAGCATGAGTTTTAATCTGCCAGGTCTGGGACTTGAACCATGGTTGATTATGTGGGAGTCCAGTGACATAACCATTACACTATCTGCTGGTCCCATATGTAAGACTTTTAAGATGTTAAGTGAGTTGATATTTGTGAACACGTACAAGAGTGTCGGTAATATATGTCCTAAATGTTCCATGTAATTTGTCATATAAAAGTATTGTGGTCCTTTGTGACCTGAAAAGGGTACACTTGCTAGAGTCCTTTGCCAAACAGCTCCTGCAGTCTTAGGGAAGGAATGTAATTGCTTCAGAAACGAAGCATCCCTCTGTCATTCTGTTAAAGCTACTTGGTTCACTCTCATTTTTATAATAAAGCAGGTGAATAATAGTAACTATTTTTTTTTCTTTTGGTCCTTGGGCAGTAACAGCCTTTTGTAGACCATTGTCAATCTGAGATTGTGCCTCTTTTGCGTTTCTTCTGCCAAATGCCAGCCTTGGCAGCTGGAATTCTCACTCCACATGACTGACATCTAAGACATCCAGCTGTCAAAGACGCTCCTTCCCTTTGGCTGGGCACCTGGGTTTGACGCCAGTTTCCATTTCGTGGGAGAGATGTCGTGTCAATCAGGAAGGTTTGCTGGGTGAGATAAGTGGGCACGGGACACATTTTAGAAGCCAATTCCTGGAGCTTCGGGATTATACCTGGAATGGGAGGCTTAGCAAAGCGATCTCAGGCCTGCCTTTGCTCTGTGCTGGGCCTGTTTGATGTGCAGTGTGGAGCTTTTCTTTGCCTTTTACACGGTGACCTTTCTGAAGGCCAAATCCTTGTCTGTGTATTGGGCCAGACTTGTTATAGGGAGAAAGCCAAGTGACCTCTCTCTCTCTTTCTCTGTATGTTCTGTACTTATTTTGAGAGAATTCCTACTAAGATCATCCTAATAGTAGATACTTCTGTAGCTAGCATTCTTTTAATGGAAAACACAGGATGATGTGCAAATAATAAAAGCAAATTGAGTGTTAAACTCTGAACGTTTCAACCACTGAACATAAAAAAAAAAAAGACAGCCCTTTGACTTTTTACATTTTCAAATTAATTCGTCAACATGTGATTTAGGTCTGATTTCATATGTTTTTCAGTAAACTTATAAAAATTCAGTTTTAGTGGACACATCACCATACCATGGAGGGACTGACCAACTACACCCCGTAGGCCAAAACCAGATTACTGGCTTGCTTCTATAACTAAGGTTTTATTGGAGTATAGGAACACATTGGCGGGGCCCGCAGGTGGTGAGGTGTGTAAAGGTGCTGGATTCCCTCATGGCTGACCATGGTTTGAATCCTGGACCTGGTGACTTGCTTTCTCATTTTCCCTTTCTCTCTCTGTCTCTATCTGGTCAAATTAAAAATAATAATAATAGCAAATGGAATTAAATAAATAATTCTTAAAGAAAGAACAAGAACCTATTTGTTTAGTAATTGTCGATGGTTACTTTCATATTACGATGGCAGAGCTGAGGTGTAGCAGAGACGACACGGCTTGCAGAGACAGAAATTTTTCTCTGACTCTTTACATCTACTCAGCCGAGCCTTAGACAAAATGTAAACAATTAAACTTTATTAACAAAATGGGAGCAAGACTAGATACGACCAGTGGGGCTGTGGTTTGTGGACCACTGGTAAGGTGAGGAGGGGGGGGGTCACTGTGCCACTTGGGAAACAATATTTAAGCTCTCCACACCTCACTTTGTTTCATTGTGCCACTTGGGAATCAATATTTAAGCTCTCCACACCTCACTTTGTTCCCCGTATACACTATGGATACAAATGCTTCCCTCACATGATTTTTGTGAGGATAAAATCTGAAAACGTATGATCGGGAACTAGTACACATGAGATCCTTTCTAAATTTTGGTTGGTGCCTTTTCCTTTTAATACCGCATGCTCACAGGCTATTTTTTTTTTTTTAGAATTATCTTATTTAACTTCATTTATTATTATTATTCAGTTTGATCAGAGAGAGAGAGGGGAAGTGAGAAAACAAGCCACCTGGTCCAGGACTTGAACCACGGTTGGCCATGTGGGAGTCTAGTGCCCTTAAACACCATGCCACCCTTCTGCTCCCCCACCCACCACAGGCTATGGTGAACTTCGAATTACAATGTAGGAAGATAACTACTCCACTAAACACCAAAGGAGGTGTTTGTTTCAGAGAAAGGGAGATAAAGAAAAGGTTTAAAATATTTTAAAGCATTGTATTATTTAAGGCCTCTTATTTGACTTGTGTGGCTATATGTTGTAAGGGAAGAATCATGTTTACACTGTCATATTATTTTGACATCACAGAACTCTCCAGTTCAAATTTAACCCTAAGTTTTGAAAAAATACAGTGTTAGAAGAATTCCATGCTCTTTACATACTCAAGAATGTAATGTAGTTTTGCATTATCTTTCATGTTCCTTGATGTTCAGAAATAGCTCTCTCACATCATTGACCCAACTGTTCCCTACAATCACCTTTAAGAATTAGACACTCAAGACCAAAAGTTGGAAAAACATCTGTATGCATGTTTTAAACCAGTGAAAAATGAACGTGTCATAAGCAAATGACGCCCTTGGGCTGTTGCAGGAATGTTGAAGCTGAACATTTTCTATAATAAAACTCCAATGTGGGATATTCTAGTTCTCCTAGGCTTTAAAAAAATACTATTAAGAGAAGAGGAAAAAGCCCTTTGCTATGTTTTTTCCTAAGGATGGGACAGTATGCTTCCTTTATGTCTATAAAATTAAAAGCATCCGATCCAAAAATAAATCTTACATTGGAGCATCACCAGACAGATGGGAACTTTGGAGACAAACTTGTGTTTAGGATTGGCTGAAATCTTCATTCAGTTGTGTAAATTTGCTCAAGAAATCTCACTGTTCTGACCTTCTATTTCTTCCCACTTTAGTGAGAATAAGATGCCCACTAACCGTGTTACTGTAGGAACCAGTAGGTGGCGTGGTGGTTAAGGGCAGTGGACTCCTACATGGCCTACAACGGTTCGAGTCCTGGACCTGGCGGCTTGCTTTCTCATTCACTCTCTCTCTCTCTCACTTATTAACTCTGTACCTCTCACAAAGAAATAAATAATGTTAAATAAAATAATTCTAAAAAAACCCAATAGTGTTACTGTAAATGATGTCATGAATATAAATGATGACATTAAAGTGCACTGGAGCCTCTCGATATGTTTTATCCCTCCTCAGCGTCAGCGTGATTCTAAAACTGGGACATGGGAATAACCTGAAAGTATAAAATGCTGTGACACAGCGTAGCGGAACCTTCAGGTCAAGCAGTAGACACCTTCTTAGAGTGCTTGTTCTACTCTGAATTTTAGTTAGAATGTTTAGTACACAATGTAGAAGAAATTTAAAGTTCTTTCACATGGAAATAGAATTTTCCTTTGGAAGTGCATGTGAAATGAATAAAAATTTAAAAGATAATGTTTAAATTCCAAAGAAATTAAGACCAGCTCATTGGCAAAGTGCTAACCCTTCAAACGATGCTGGAAACTTACAGAAAATTAGGTGTTTCTGGTCAGTAGTTGAGCCTATGCTCCTGTCTGACTGGGAAGGCTGGTGAAGGGGTGGGGAGTTTGGCATGAGATCCTTTTCTTTTTTTTTTTTTTTTTTGGAGAGGTTGTTTTTTTTTTGCTATAGGGCGCCTGCACTCACCAGACAGACAGAGAGAGACAGAGAGACAGAAAGCAAGAAATCACCCTCCAGGGGGATGGCCACGCCGCAATCCCTTCTCCTCCATTCTCCTCTCGGGATCTTGGGCACGCACGCACACGTCCCTGGCGTGAGTTTAAACCACAGGGTCCGGGCCTCAAACTGCAGTCGGCTACATGGGAGTCCAGCGACATAGCCATTACGCTAACTGCTGGTCCTTGCATGAGATCCTTTTGAACCGCCTTGTCTCTTTATCTCTCTGTCTCTCCATGTCATGAAAGAAAGAAACTGAAAGAAATGAAAAAGATTGGTCTGACTGATGGAAAGGCTCTCCTTTGTCATCAGGGCCCCTTAGTGGAGAGGGCATTTTCCTCTCGGGGAGAAGGAGTGAGATTTAGAGACTGAAGACACCAAACTTGAGTGCTCTGGCTGTTCTGGCTCTTCTTTTGACACCCTGAATCAATTACTTCGTCTCTTTCACTTTCAGCTTCTGCATCTGTAAAGGGAGGAGGGGGGTCATATATATCTAATAGGTGGGCTTGATGACAAATAAAATGACCTGAAACTCAAACCAAAGAGAATTTCTGAGATTTTTGTAAACAGTAAAACATTCTAAAGGTGTACGTTTTGTTGCTATAAGCTGATGACTCTTCCATTTAACCAGTAAATAGATAAGATGTCAGACTCAAGGGAAGCCTCTTTTCTTAAGGCATCTGTCCTGTGCTTGAAGTCATATGTTTTAAATGTACTTATTTCTTTTTATTAAAGAGGTACATATGCTCCCAAGAGCCAGACAGAGACCGAGAGAAAGTAAGAAATCTCTCCAGCGAGTGGATGGCCATGTGCAATCTCTTTTCCTCCATTCCCCTTCTGGGATTTTGGGCATGCATGCACTCAGGCCTGGCATGATTTTTAAAGTCACTGGGTCCAGGACTTGAACTGCAGTTAGCCATGTGGGATTCCAGCAATGTAACTGATGTGCATCTGCTGGGCCCGTAAATATACGTTAAACACCTGTTTTGTTTTGTTTAAACTTAGTAGGGATCAAATTAAATCTCTTTTGATTTCTCTATCTGTAAAATTAAGAAAATGTGGGTTATATCAATGACTGCTCTGAGAATTAAAGAAAGATAATGCATATGAAACTTACAGATTGGATTCTCAACACCAAATTTCTTTTTCCTTCTCTCTTCTTTCCTTATCTCCTGCAAGTATCTTTTAACTTGAAGAAAAAATTCTGGAGCCTAAGTTCAGTAATAATGGATTTCAGTTGTAGCCCTGGAAAATGTTTTTGAATGGCATGGCCTAAAAAAAAAACAAAAAACAAAACAAAACAAAAAAAAAACAAAAAAACAAACAAAAAAAACTTGTTCAGAATTGTATATTCACCGATGACTTTTTTCTTTTTATTGAGGGGGGAGGGGGAGAGGTTTTCGCTATAGGGTGCATGCGCTCGCCAGACAGAGAGAGACAGAAAGTGATAAATCACCCCCCAGGGGGAATGGCCATGCCACAGTCCCTTCTCCTCCATTCTCCTCTCGGGATCTTGGGCACGCACGCACACATGCCCGGCGTGAGTTTTAAGCCACCGGGTCCGGGATACAAACCATGGTCGACTACGTGGGAGTCCAGCGACATAGCCATTACGCTAACTGCTGGTCCCTATTCACCGATGACTTTGGAGAATTTTCTCTGATTAGCTTTTTCATGAGGATGTAGAATAAAGGGATTACAGGGAGAAGACTGAACCCTTCAACACAAACCCCTCAGAGTAGTCAGAAATGGGTTCCTTTTCTCTGGTTGGAGCTCTGAAGCTTACATTGTGCCTGTTTACCAGATCATTAGCTGTATTTGTTGTTTTATTTTAACATGTCATGAATTTTTAGCAGCCTTTAATGCAGCGTTTTCAGATTTACAAACTCATCAAGATTTATTCATTCTAGTTTACATTACATTGTGGCTGAAATTAAATATGTGGACATCCCCTGCTAACTAACTTTTTCCAGGTCCAGTTCGATTAGACAGTGTGGATTTTTATGTCAAGCACACGTGCCAATTGAAAATGATTGGCAGATACACCATTTCTTCTTTAAATTACATTACTTAGATATAATAGGGGGAAAATAAAATGCATACAGTGAAACGAAAAAAAAAATTTGGCAATAACTTAGACTATACATATTTATAAAGAGAATAAATTTTCTTTAGGCTACCATTTATTGAATACTTACTAGATGCTAACTACTCTACAAAGTGCATTTCTTACATTTTGTTATTTGAGTTCTTAAAACCACCACTGAATAGTTACATAGTATTTTAAGCTTTGGCATAAGAAATCGAGCTTCAAAGGGCCATGTTACAGGGAAATTTTATGTAAGGTCACTCAGATAGTAAATTAGGTATCTTACTTAAAGAGGGTGATAAAATCTACAGCTATAATCCAACCCTCCTTTTAGCCAAATTCTTCAGTAGCTCCTATTACACTTCTCCTACCTCCACCAAAATAATATAACTTGAAAGATGGAAAATTGGACCAAATATCACCCCCTCTCCAAAACAATATGACAGCCTAAGATAAGATATAAAGTGGAATTGCAAGGGGACACAGAAAGGCCTATATTTCTTCAATCTGGGTTATGCTAAAGTGTGGGAGCTGTGACATACATATATCCTCATACTACATGGAAATCCCAGAAAAGTGAACCACGTTCTAGCTGCCAAAATCAGAAGGAACTCCATCGAGGGACCTGCCTTCTCAAAGGCTTCTTAAAGGGATAGGAGAGAAAAGCTGTTTCTCCTCCATACTCACCGACCACTACCTTCTCATATCAAGTTTAGTGAGGTACAGTGACAAGAATAAAACCAGTCTTTTAGTGTACAGATCGATGAGTTTTAACAAATAAGTACAAGCGAGGCAATCATGTAGCCACACTACTATCATGGTTTGGAATCATCCTGTAAGGTCCCCCAGTTTCCTTATATTCCTCTGCAGTCAATCCTCATCTTCAACCTCAACCCCTTAGACTTTTGCAAAGTGTAATATAAAGGGAATCGTAACTTATGTAGGATTTGGTGCTGGCTCCTTTCATTTAGCAAAATCCTTTTGAGACATGATTGGTTGCATGTATCAGTAGTGCTTTTTTATTACTCAGATGCATTCCACTGCATAGGTATGGACTATTGGCATAGTCGTTCATTAATTGAGTTATTTTACTTTTTGGTGATGATTAAATGAAGGTGCTATAAACTTCCATGTGCAGGCACTTGTGAAGATATATGATAATAGTGGGTTGTCGGAAAAGTCTCGACACATTTTTGCATAGAAAAATACATCATGACTTTTCCAACAACCCAATACTTAGGAAACTGCCAGATAATAAAGCAAATATGTATTTAAGTCTATAAGATACTGTCAAACAGTTTTCTAAAGTGACGGTTCCATTTTGCCTTCCCCTAGAAAAAAATGGTACACATTCTGTCAGCACTTGATGCTGTAAAGTTTGTTTTTTTTTAGCCATTCTAATAGGCTTGTCATAGAATTCATTGTGGTTTACATTTGCATTCCCATAATAATGAGGAATGTCTTTTCATGTGCTTCCTTGCTTTTCTTGGATGAAATATTTGTTTAAAACTTTTGTCCATTTATTTTTATTGTTTATCATTGACTTGTGAGTGGTTTCTTTCTTTCTTTTCTTTCTCTTTTTCTTTTTTTTTTTTTGACTTGCCAGAGGACACGTGCACTCACTGGAGACACAGAGAGAGGGAGAGGGAAATAGCACTCCCCAGTGGGGTATTTTCGTGCTGCATTCTCTACTCAGTTTCTCCATCTGTCAGGATTTGAGGCACATAAGCGCATGCCCTTGGGGTGTTTCAAGACACCAAGGCTGGGATTTGAACTGTAGTTGGCCATGTGAGATCTGGGTCTTTTAATCACTAGGCTTAAGGGCTAGTCAATGTTGTGAGCATTAGTTACAAATTCTGCATATGAGTTCTTTATCAGAAAATTTTCAAAATATTTTCTTCCGGTTTGTAGCTTATATTTTCTTTTTTCCAAACAATGTATTTCAAAGAGCAGAGATATCATGATTGCATTGAATCTATAGACCAGTTTGGGGGAGAATTGATATCTCAACAATATTGGCTCTTCAAATGCATAAACCTGGTACATCACTCAATTTATTTAGGTTTATTTGTCATTTATTTCAATTTATTCATTTACTATGGCTCAGTAAAAATTTATTGAATAAATTCTGTTCTAGTAGCTGTAAGTTTTGTGCTCAAGGAATTCTCTTTTTAGCAGGATAACCAAAGTAAATAAAACAAAAACAAAACAAAGCAAAACTAGTTCTAATATGGGTAAAAGGGCCCTAAATTTGTTTCAAGAAAAGTATTAAGAGGGGCTGGTGGGTGGTGTGGTGGTTGAAAGCACTGGATTCCTATATGGCTGACCGTGGTTCGAATTCCAGACCTGACAACTTGCTTTCTCGCTTTTCCTCTCTCTCTCTGTCTGATTCTCTCTGGTCAAATTAAAAAAAAAAATAAATGGAATTAAATAAATACATACATCTTTTTTTAAAAAGGACAAAAATGAAAAGTATTAAGAAAGGTATGGTAGATTGCAAAATAGTGTACATAATTTTTCATCTTTCTCATAGTCACCACCTTTGCAATGTAACTTTGCAACTCCTATTAAGCAAAGTCTAATGTCCTAATCTTTTGCATCTGGCTAGCTTCATGATTTGTTTTGGCAAATAGGAAGCCACAAAAATGACGGCATACCAGTTGCAAGAGCAGGATCCAAAAAGCCTTGCCTGCTCCTACTTGCACTGTTTGAATTTTGATCCTGTCATATGAGCAAGCCCAGAGGGAGTTTGCTGAAGGACGAGAGACATGTGCCTAGTTGCCCCTGTTGCCACAGCCTGAAGCTAGCCAACCTGCTAAAGAAATAACTGCAGATGTTCACGGCAGCCGGGCTGAAAACACATTTAAAAACTCACCTGAGCCCAGGCGAAGCCGACAACTCAGAAACGAATGAGCTGTTATTAAAAAACACTGAATTTGCAGGTAGTATTCTACACAGTGATTGCTAACTGATAACAGGTGGTTATATCTGAACTCAGTCTGAAAGAACATCTGGGACTCACATTTTCTTTTAGGATATTTTATAAATATATGTTCAGACTTTCAGGCTGGCCCATGAAATATAAACTTATAAGGTACTTGAGGTATCAAGCTACCTCTGTTTATCATATTGATTCTAGGGACAAATCTTCTAGGTTCTAAACTCAGATGCCAAAACTCATTTTCCTAATGATGTATGTTGGGTAGCAGGATAAAAGTATTTCACACCCTGGGGGCCAGCAGGTGGTATAGTAGTTGAGGTGCTGGACTCCCACATGGCTGATTACAGTTCGAGTCCTGGACCCAGGGTCTTGAAACTCACACCAGGCCCATGTACAGGCATGCCCAAAATCCCAAGAGGAGAATGCAGAAGAAGGGATTGAAGCATAGCCATCTCCTCTAATGGGTGATTTTTCATTTTCTCTTGCTCTGTCTCTATGTCTCTGGTGAGCACACACATACATTCTGTAGCAAAAATCTCTCTAAAAAGAAAAAAAGAATATTTCACATCCCTGTTTCCTTCGCTAGGGACTTTCAAGATTGAATATTTCACACCCCTGTTTCCTTCGCTAGGGACTTTCAAGATTCCTGAACATCGAGGAGAAAAGTATAGTAGGAGAGAGCACTTGGCATTCCAGAAGGCAATGGAGTGGGTCTCTGAGCAACCACAGAGGAGAAGGAAGGGGGGGAAGAATTTTGCAATGGTAGGAAGAGGGCATGTCTCTGGCCACAATGACCATTTGTATGTAAGAATAACTTAGAAGGCTCCAGGTACTAAGTGATATGAAAACAAATCAAATAAGTTGGTGTTTAGCCTGTTGTGGAGGATGATGCTATCTAGACGAGGTGCTTGGGGACAGCACCCATCAAGGGGATGCTTGAGCAGATATCCACAGAAGGGGAGGAGTAGCACGTGGAGACCTAGAGAAGAGTATTGCAAGCAGGAAGAGCAGTGAGTATGAAGGCCCTGAGGTGGGAGAACACTTGACTTCTTTGAGGAACATAAAAGAGAGAGCTGGGGGAGGAAGGACCAGATAGCTGCAGCTATGGTCACAGACATCCTAGAGCCTGGACCTGGTGACTTGCTTTTCCCTCCCCCCTCCTCCCCCACTATGTCCCTCTCTGGTCAAATTAAAATAAATAAATAAATACAAATAAAGTTCAATAAAATATTTTTTAAGAACTTTTAAATTTAATTTTATTTATTTGTTCATTCATTCTAATTTGACCACACACACACACAGAGAGAGAGAGAGAGAGAGAAAGCAAGCCACCAGATCCGAGACTTGAACCGTGGTCGGTGTGGGAGTGTCCAGCTTCTTAACCACCATGCCACCTGCTGGTCCCTCAATAAAATAATTTTTAAAAAGATTCACAAATAATTTGACATGAGTGAGGATAAAAGATAGGGTCAAGGATGTCTTAAGGGTTGAGAACCAGTAACTTCAACCAGGAGAGTTACTAAGTGTTAAAATGGAAGGCCGAAGAAAGAACAGATTCCTGGAATTGGCGCCATGACTTTGGTTTGAGTATGTGAAGGTTGAGATGCCAGTTAGATATCCAGGGCTGTTGGATATCTGAGTATGGACCACAAGGGTCATAGTGGATTAGATATTTACATTTGAGAATCAATTGCATATGGAGGATATTGAAAAAGCAGAAAAAAATTAATGTAAATCTCATTAAGAGACTAATTAGTCCTTCACTCATTCCTTGGGCTCTGAGATTTAGGCTGTGACTAAAAAGGCCTGGTTAACACGGACAAGGTGAGCCTGCCTTAAACCAGAATGATAGTCCTTATTTCTCTTCCTCCAACTTAGTTTTCAGGGTGCATTAGCAAAGTCATTCTATGACTTTGGGCTTCCTTTCAGCCTGCAATACAGAAGCCTTGGGGAGTTGTTGTAATCTTGGTTTATTAATATTTGCAAAAGTGCTTTCAGGTCCTTTGTTGAAAAGCATTATAGAGAAGCAGAGGGTTATTATTAAGGATGACATTTGCTCATTGTGATTAAAAATGACAAAATGAAATTTCAAGTGCAGAAGTCAACACTGCAATTTAATGTATAAAGGTGTCTTCGCACATCACCATTCAGCCAAATGATGTCCCTCTGTATTACAGAGGTTTTTCTAGTTTGCTTTCAAATGAGGATTGGTTTTCAACCAGAGATTGAATGTAGGCAGACATCATTAGAGGCCAAAAATATACCATTTCAGCTAATTGCATCCATTTGCACTGTTTTCTTTCTTTCTTTTGCTTTTTTTTAAAATTTTCCCCCTTAATTTTTTACAGGCTATAAATGGATCCCAGAGAACTGTGCATTGAGGCCACATTCACATGGTTTTATTTACTACTGCATACATAATTTTATTGGGCTATAAAATAAATAGATTTCAGCTGAAGCAATTAGAACAGTACCTTCTGCTTTTTTTTAAAATTTTCCCCCTTAATTTTTTACAGGCTATAAATGGATCCCAGAGAACTGTGCATTGAGGCCACATTCACATGGTTTTATTTACTACTGCATACATAATTTTATTGGGCTATAAAATAAATAGATTTCAGCTGAAGCAATTAGAACAGTACCTTCTAAGGCCATTGTGCAAATTAGCCCAGACCCATGGGCCCTCCTGTGAAAGAAACCCAGCACTGTGCAGGGAAGGAATGGATCAGGAATTTGAGGAAAATGGTGGCAAGTTGCTAGTCAGATTTCAGTCCCTTTCTGTTTGTACGCTCCCAAGCTAAGCCAGTTGTAATCAAGGGCAAGACTCACACTTGGGTTTTACACGGACACTTTGCTGATGGTACGTTTGAGTGAAAACAGAGTTTTTGTTTCTTGCATGGACATAGGGGAGAGGAACAGATACCTTCAACAGTTTCCTAACCCCAGTCAAAGGACCATCTAAAATAAAGATGCCCAGCTTTAGGAAAATGTACTAAGGAGCCCGGAAGTACCATGTTTCTGCTGGAGTTTTGCTACCCCAGGGCAAGGTAGATTACTGAGATTTAAGGAAATGATGAATCATGTAAGTAAAGCTGTTTTTTGTTATATTCAGTTTGTCTTATTTGACAGAAGCACTTTATGTGTGAAATGCAGGCGAAGTCCGTGCAATGCAGTTAACTCAAACAAAGATTTATTGGTGTCCATAATGTACAAAATCCTGGGAGATATAAAAATGACTAAGGTAATTCCCTTTCTCGAGGATGTAAATTCTAACCTGCATGAAGTGTAAGAAGAGACTGGAAAACAGAATGACCTGCAGATGTTGCTTTTACGATTCTGTGGTCTTTTCTGCCTTCCCTGTGCTTCAGAACAGCTTCATCAAGTATTTACTACCTATTTAGCTCTTGCATGTTAAGTTAGGTTTCTGTATAGGGACACTAAAATCCTCTCTCCTTTTGTCAATCTTGGGACTGCGTCCTTCTCTCTCTGTTCTGTCTCACAGGGGCTGATTTCTGAAGGTCGCTTTCTCAGGAGTCTCATTGAATTTGGTCAATGACAGTCACTCTCAGAATATTGCAAAGCATGGGGGACAGGTATTAGGACAGGGAGAACCCACTAAACCTTTCTTGAATATAAAACTTGTCTTTCTCATTCATTCTCAACTTGTAATCTGCTTGAAAACCAAGACTGGCTTATGTAAAAGACTGACTCTGTAATTGGGATGGGGGGAGGCTCAATGCAGAACAAAATATGGAGGGCTTATGTCTGCCCAGCGGGATAAGAGCCTTTTCTTCCTTCTACTGTCTCACTCAACCTGTGATTTTTTGTTCGTTTGTTTTGTTTATTTTCTATTTAATACCACAGTCCTGTTACAAGGACACTCGAGGGGTAAGTGCAGATCCTAACAGGCACCTGGGGTCCCACACTAGATTTGGCCTGGGTACATGTGTAGAGCCAACAAGTTGGGTTCCCTCTCCTTCCAGTTGCTACACCAGTGCCTCTGGAGGTCAAGCCAGGCATCTATCCTATTTGTGGACTTGCTGCTCCAATCCATAGTGAACAGGTGACTCCCTCCTCTTCAAGAGGATTGAAACAGCTGTGCTAGGATGTACTAAGTAGGCTGGCCTCCACCAAGTTGCCCTCTGGTATCCCATGGTACAGCTTCTATGCCCTACCCAGAAAAGTTTCTACTTACCTGCCCAATGCTGACCCTCTACATGCTTGTGCTCAGGTCTCTGTCATGAGTGGAGAGTTATGATCATTGGTGGACGTGGTTGGGGAGGAAAAGAGAGAAGGTGGCTGAGAACCCATCCTTGGAGGTAGAACCACATGAAAGGTGAGCCTCTGAATCCCTAGGGCATGCTTCATTGTACTATCAGAATTTACTTATGAAACACAAGTTCAGGGACCAGCAGTTGGCGTAATGGCTATGTCACAGAACTCCCATATAGTCAACCACAGTTTGAGTCCCGGATCCGGTGGCTTAAACTCATGCCAGGCATGTATGCATGTGTCCCCAAGATCCTGAGAGGAGAATGGAGGAGATGGGATTGCAGCATGGCCATCACCCCTGGGAGATGATTTCTCACTTTCTGTCACTCTGTCTTTCTGGCGAGCGCATGTACCCTATAGCAAAAACCTCTAAAAAAAAAAAAAGTAAAAGAAAAAATACATACATTTTTTTGATGATGTTTGTTTTATGTTGTATTGACCAAGGGACACATTAAAAAAAATCAGAATTTAGATAGGTCCTTTAATAGCTAGGTGTCAGTGAAAGATTCAATGATACAATGATTAGAACAACAAAATGTTAAGTGTTTTTGGAAAATCATCATTACTAGTGCTAATTAACATGAACGGAACTAATTTATCAAAAGTATTTGAAAGATTTAGTGAGCTCAATACATGGCTCTCCCTCAGTTCCTATTTCAGTTGTCGGAATTTCTTCCTTTACTAATTATCTTATTTCTCTTTTATCATTTTTAAGCAACTGTTTAATGATCTCTTTCAGCTGCTCACACTAAATAATCCTCCACTGATGTGCGAATGACCCTATAATCTTCCCTATATTTTAAGCCACAATATATATGGCTTGTCTGTTTTTGTGTTTTCTCGTTCGTGTGACATCACTTGTGAGTGGCACAGCGTGCAGATACTTAGCTGAAGGTGTACTTACCTGAAGGTGACTTAGTTCAGACCTTGTTTCTCCCATGGGGGAGAGAAAGAATCAGTCTTTAATGAACTCAGGACTAAAGTAGATTAGCTGTTTTCTGCAGGTAAGATGGATGATGCTATCAACATTATTAAGTCACTAGGTCCGAATTTCTCTTTGTGTAAATTCAATGTAAAAAGTGCTATTAAGAGCCCATCAATCCATCTCATTGACGTATCTTAGTGTTCTGGCCAAACACTAAAAGAATACTAGTGCTGATTGAATCATTGACTTTAACCATGCATTTTACCTGCTTCCACGTAGCTGGGCCTTATCTGCTCTCATTTGACAATGGGAGTTATTTCTCGATGAGTTAATACGGTATTAGATGATACAGAATTTGTAACATCATCAGATGAATGAGAAGGCTCTCTCATATGACCTCACTCTAAGAAGTTTGGTAAATGTTTCAGTTTTTGTTTTTATGTATATATAAAGCATTTCTTTAACACTTTGCAACTCTCCCTAGCGACGTAGTTGATCAGGAGACAAGTTTGGTCTATGAAGGGAGGAATCACAGGATGGCCATGCTTTGTTAGAAGAGATTGGAAAAATATTTCTTGCAACCAAAAAATGAACCTGTTGGGAACCAGCAGTTAGCGTAATGGCTATGTCGCTGGACTCCCACGTAGTCGACCGTGGTTCGTGTCCCGGACCCGGTGGCTTAAAACTCACGCCGGGCGTGTGTGCGTGCGTGCCCAAGATCCTGAGAGGAGAATGGAGGAGAAGGGATTGCGGCGTGACCATCCCCCCTGGGGGGTGATTTCTCGCTTTCTGTCTCTATGTCTCTCTCTGTCTGTCTGGCGAGAGCACGCGCCCTACAGTGAAAATCTCTCTCTCAAAAAAAAAAATGGACCTGTTGCTGCAAATCTCCAGAGTATAATGAACAATTGAGCGCATTTAATCTATGCAAGATGGCTGTGAGGGTAAGAGTAGTTTGGGGGACATTTTCACAAAATCTAAGAGACAGAAAGTGAGAAATCACCCCTTAGGGGGGTATGGCCACGCCACAATCCCTTCTCCTCCATTCTCCTCTCAGGATCTTGGGCAC
>NW_006159891.1:380611-437120 GCF_000334495.1 Tupaia belangeri chinensis
CACGCCACAATCCCTTCTCCTCCATTCTCCTCTCAGGATCTTGGGCACACACGCACATGTGCCCGGTGTGAATTTAAGCTACCGGGTCCAGGACTCAAACTGTGATAGACTACATAGGAGTTCAGAGACATAGCCATTACACTAACTTCTGGTCCCAGGCAGAGGTTTCTTTTAATCACTTTAAACAGCACAATAGTTTTCTCCTGCCAGTGACCCAAGCTGACCATTTTGGTCACTTTCTCCAAGAAAAACAAATTTTTTTTCAAGTGAAAATTCAGAGTAAAAGCTCTTAGAATTTGACTGGCATATGCAATATTTTCTCTCTCAGCTTATGGAGATAGTTTAGTAAAAGCATGGCATTTTACATTTAATAGCATATGGACTCCCTAAAGTTAAATTTGCTCCTGGTTTGCTCTTACGTAACTTGAGAGTAAGTTTTTGCTTTCTGATTTTTACTTTGTTCATTCGAATCTATTTCATTGCAGTAGTTTGTCAGAACTACTTGTCTGTGTTGCTCTTAGGTAGTTTCTGAATAATTTTTTGCCTTTGGATTTAAAAGTTTTTAATTATTTATTTATTTTTTTCTTTTGGTTTGAATCTACTTTGCTGTAGTAATTTGTCAGAACTCTTGTGTCAGTGAGTAATGGCTGACCCTCATTTGCTAACAATGGTGAGTTGAGAAAGATCCTAAGTAACTGAAATTGGAATTTGACTCTTCTGGCTTCTAGTAGGAGGTAGAAGTTGAATATTGGCAACATTATGTCATTTAATTCACTATAGAAAAGTGCTTATGTTAATATATGTAGTACAGAAGTCTCTCATTATTAGAAATAGGCAAGGTGGAGAATTAGAGGCAAAAAAAATTAAATAGAAAGGAAGAAAATTGTTCACTGACTCATTCCTAAATTTACTTGCAAGGAGGAAAAAAATTAATGGAAATCAGTGTTCTTTTATTGTGCTTGCATTCCTCAAAGAAATGATGAGCTGAGGAAAGAAAGAAGCAGCACTCGCCTCTATTTTATCTCATTTATATACAAATATGGTTGTGATTAAAATACATTTTGGCGGCACTGAGGAGAATTTATCTGTGGGGGAAAAAAAAAACTTGAAAAGGATAACGTTTTATTGTTTGGTATTATCAGTGCTACAACTCAAATTCTTTATAGAGTTCAGGCCTATACGGAGTCTGTAGAATTACTAATGCTTCTTGCCTTATGTAGCTCACATCTTTACAGGGGAGCTTAATCTAAAGTTCTGCAAGCTCTTTCCATCTGTGTGTGTGCGTGCATGTGTGTGTGTGAGACAAGTCCTCCTAACATTTTCTCTTTTCCTCCCTCAGCAAGAATTTTCTCTTTTCTAAAGAATTTTAATCTCCCGAGGTCATAAAGCTCTTTTGATGTTTTCTGCTATGCTTTATGTAAATTCAGGGTGCAGTAGCTATTTTGGTGGGAGTGGGCATGGAAAATTTGTTACCAGCTATTGGAGAATGGGAGACTTGAAGGACAACTACACTGATATGCATAGTCCCATGGGGTCTAATGAACAGGTGCTGATTCAAGGAGGCCACCCCTACCGCCATACCCTTGATGCTTATCTAAACAGTGATTTTAGAAGCTCCGGCTGAAGAATCTTTAAGCTCGGGTAGATAGGGTATGGCAGGTATGTCATCTAGGGCATTGCTACTCCAACTGTGGTTTATGAAGAGCACTGCCAGTGCTGGAGAATGTGCTAGAAATGCAGAATCCCTAAACCTCCCCCAGCACGACTGAATCAGAATGTGCATGTCAACAATTTCCCCAGGTGATTTATACATGCACTAAAGTTTGAGAAGGACTGGTCAAGAGATACTTCTTACCCCCTCAACGAGCTGTTCACTCCTAATATACAGTCGTGATACCACTGCTTGGTATGTGCTAAAAGTCATGCTACGAGTTTTATATTGCATCATTTCCTTCAATCCTCACACACCTTCCTAAAAGGTTATTTTCCCTGTTATCTTCATTTGACTGTTACAGTACTTTATGCACAGAGAGGTGACGTTACTTGCTCAAGGTCACATGGAGAGACATTTATTCATGAGGGGACTGAGACAGGGTGTAATCTATATAGCTTTTGACTGTCCTCTTGTGACGATCAATTTCTCAATGGAGTCATGTAAATTAGTCTCTCCAGAAACTGACCCATATACAATAGCAATAAGTTATCTCTTCATAATGAATAAAACACAGTGATCTATGGTAACCATGGGGAATTGGTTTTAGGACCTTACCCTGCTACCTCCTGTGGATATAAAAATACACACATGCACAAGTCTCTTATTCAAATGGCACAGTATTTCCATGTAGCCTATGCACACTTTCCAATATGCTTTAAATCATCTCTGGATTACCTGTAACACCGAATACCATTGAAATGCTATGTGAATGCCGTTAAACTATATGCTATTTAGGGAAGAATAATCAGGAAAATAAATCTGTACATGTTCAGTACAGATACACTCAATTTTTTTTTCAAATATTTTCAGTCTGTGATTGGTTGATTTTGTGAAGCTTTGATACAGAGAGCCAAGGTGTTTTGTTTTTAAGAGAGATATTTGCTATAGGGCACATGCTCTCACTGGAGACAGAGAAAGACTGAGAGACAGCAAGAAATCACCACCTGAGAGGATGGTCACACTGCAATCCCTTCTCCTCCACTCTCCTCTCAGGATTTTAGGCATGCACACACATGTGCCCAGCATGAGTTTTAAGCCGCCAAGTCCAGGACTCGAAATGCGGTTGACTGTGGGAATCCAGTGACGTAACCATTAGGCCATCTGCTGGTCCCTCAACGTTAACTGTCAGTGGACCAAGCCACTTGTTGTGGGCTGGCTAAGACAGTTCCTGTCTGTTGAACACCCTGACAGGAAACCAGGGTAAAATCAGGAGGTTTTCACCCAGCTTGGCTTTAGAGTGATAGAAGTAGCTGATGATGGAAAAACAAGTTGATAATTTTAATGTTTAATATTTAGAAATGATGTGCTGGTGCAGTAATAGCCCTCTCTGTTCAGTGCCACGTACATGCCACGGATACTGGCAGGTTGGCCTTGATGACGGCATCGTTTCCTCTTGGCGAGCTTGGCGATTCGGGCCTAAGACCAAGTCAGCGACCAGTTCTCAGGCAGATCAGACCACGCCGTTCTCATGCCGATCTTATTGATTTGCCTGCAGTCAGCTCTTGCGCTTGCATCTGACGCATGCCCAGTCCCAACCTCAGCTGTTCTGAGCTGACTTCACTAGTCTGGCTCAAGTAAGGTGTGCCTTCATATTTTACAGATTTTTACTGCTCTCTACCCGTCTTTGCAGAAGAGGACAGACTTACGATCACTGGTTCCTTGTTTGGAAGTTTTGAATAGCTTTGGCACTAACTAAATTACCACGACACTGGATGTGGGACCAACAGATACATGTGCTGCTATGCATGCTGTTGGTCCCACATCCAGTGTGTGTGTGTGTGTGTGTCTGTGTGTGTCTGTGTAAATATAATGTATGTGTGTATATATATACATATATATAACATGTATGTTATATACAAGTTATATATGAAATTGCGCACACAAACACACACACACACTACAAACACAAAAGCAGGAACTATCGGGTTGTTGGAAAAGTCATGACGTATTTTTCTATGTTTTTCTATGCAAAAGGTGCCATGGCTTTCCAACAACCCAGTATTACCCATGAAGCCTCTACCTTGTGTCAGGAGCTACAGCTGATTACATAACTATGACTCTACATCGGATAGTTCATTTACTCCTCAGAACATCCATGCAGGGCAGAGATCAACATTCTTAATTTACAGAGGAGCAAGCTGAATTGACTGATAATAAATAACTTACACATAGACCACACAGAAGTTAAGTAGTCGAGATAGATTTTGATATCTGAGAAGAAAAGTTCATGTTCTTTCCCATTTCTTACCTTGGCTTCTATACTGTACCTTACCTAATCTATATAGTTAATGGAAACTTGCTGTTATTAATTACACTTCTGTTAGCAGTACAGAAACTAAATCGGGGATCTGTGACTTATGGAAAACAGCTAATTTCTCATAGTCTACAGGTTTGATGGAAGTAAACATACCATTAAGCCATCCTAACGATGTCTTGATTGAGAATTCTATCCTGTTTTCATAACTGGTTTAGCATCCTCATATATTTTCTCCCATCAGGGATACCATAATCCAATTTAAACCACTTTTACACTAACTACTCCAAGTAATTTTTATTTACTGCATTAGTCTGTATGTACTACAAAATTTTATGGATCTTTTAGCAAACTGCTAAAGTATCTATTATGCAGTAATATTTTTAATCTTGTTTAATAGGAGAAAAGATCACACTCAAATTCATTTGCTTAAGAAGTAGATGGAGCTACATTAACAAAATTCTCAATCTCTTAATAAAAATCAAGACCTTTTAAGACATTTATTATTATTATTTTTTTTTGGAGAGATTTTCGCTATAGGACACGTGCGCTCGCCAGACAGAGAGAGACATAGAGACAGAAAGTGAGAAATCACCCCCCGGGGGGGATGGTCACACCGCAATCCCTTCTCCTCCATTCTCCTCTCGGGATCTTGGGCATGCACGCACACTTGCCCAGTGTGAGTTTTAAGCCACTGGGTCTGGGACGCGAACCGCGGTCGACTACGTGGGAGTCCAGCGACATAGCCATTATGCTAACTGCTGTTCCCAAGACATTTATTCATTTGACAAATATTTATTTTTATGCTTTATGCCTGGCATGATTTTAGCTACATGGAGTCTTAGGGAAACAAAACATACGAGAATCCCTGACCTCTGAGAATTTAACTTCTTATAAAAGGCTATAGAGGGACCAGCAGTTAGCATAATAGCTATGTCGCTGGACTCCCATGTAGTTGACCATGGTTCGAGTCCCAGACCCGGTGGCTTAAACTCATGCTGGGCACGTGTGCGTGCGTGCCCAAGATCCCGAGAGGAAAATGGAGGAGAAGGGATTGTGGCATGGCCAACCCCCTTTGGGGAGGTGACTTCTCACTTTCTGTCTCTCTGTCTCTCTCTGTCTTTCGGGCAAGTGCATGTCCCTATAGCAAAAAACAAACAAACAAACAAAAAAAAACCTCTCAAAAAAAAAAGGCTATAGAAAAATTCAAAAGTAAATGAACATAATTTAAAAAATGGTGTAATCATAGTAATAAACAATAAGTACTTTAAAAAATTAAATGGAGAGAAGAAAAAGTGGGAATGCCAACAGACATTTTTTAAAAAGTGCTACATAGACTGAGTGAGTTAGACTTCAGTAAAAAAGGGAATATTAAAATTAAAGAGGAACCAACAGGTAGTGTGGTGGTTAAGGTGTTGAACTCCCACATGGTCGTCCATGGTTCAAGTCTTGGACCTGGCAGCTTCAAAATCACACTGGGTGCATTTGTGTGTGTGCCCAAAACCCCTAGAAGAAACTGGAGAAGGGATTACAGTGTGGCCATCCCCCTGGGGGGTGATTTGTTGCTTTCTGTCTCTCTGTCTCTGTCTCTCTGGCAAGAGCATGTGCCCTACAGCCAAAGTCTCTCTTACCAAAAAAATCGTAAGTATACAATATAAAGAAATACGTATTAATTAAATTCCAGAAAGTGGGGCAAGCCCTTTATGGGAGAGAAATGGTTCACAGTTGTTCTTAAGATTGAGAGTAAGCAATAGGAAGAGGAAGAATCTGACCCAAAAGTTGATAAGGTTATACCACATGAACTTTTAATAGACCTTGAGTGGTCACATGGCATGGTAGGTTGACATCCTGAGGAGCCTGGCCGCAGAGGAAGTCTATATCTACTGGTCAGCCATTCTGAAGGACCTTAGTGGAGTGACATGAAGAAGGCCGAGGACATGGAAGCTCAGGCATACCCTCCTGCTCCCAACTACATAGCCACCATTCTCCCAAAGCTCACAGCATGATAGCAGAGCTAAGAGAAATCCATCCAAGGCATCTTGGGCTTTCAGCAACCAAGGTTTGGGACTGGGAAAGATGATAGAATAAAGCCTCTCTAAGTGTTTTGAGATACCATAGAGGGTAAGCCAGTTTCTCTAAAAACCAGGTACATTGCAGCAATGCTCAAAAAGTTTTTCCAAAGTACAGAAAATTGAGGACAGGATTGGAAAAAAAAAATCGATTCTACAGAACCCCAAAAGTTGGCATCTTGACTACAAAGCCAAGGATTTTTCCATTGTTTGGAATGCTTAAAGGAATAAGTGTTATCTGGAATTTCACCAATGCCTTCCTAGGAAAAATAACCCTGATCACATCTTTAAAATATTAAACAAAAGCTGACACAAAAGTCAGATTCAGCTCAACTACATAAAAGTTGGACTCAGCCACTCAATATAGCAACCTGACAGGAGACAGGGTAAGGGCATTCTTTCCAAGCTGAATAACATTTCCTTCCATCACTAATGTCCTTTTATTGAAAAAAGAAATGAGAAAAAAAGACATATGAAAAATAAGAAAATGTGATCTGTGCTTATGAGAGGAAATGATAAGTAGAAATAGATACAGAAATAGGCCAGATGTTGTAATTATCAGAGAGGAACTTTAGCACACTCTGATAAAAATGAGTTTTTTTGAGAAGATGTGCAACTTACCTATAGGTATGGAGTACTTTTTTCAGAGTGCTGGAAACTACAGGAAAGAATGAAAGAAAATTCTTGAATTTAAAGAATGATTTAAAAAGTCAGATGAACCAATAGTAGAGAAACTAGAGAAAAAGGCCAGTGGTCTTGAAAGACAGACTAATAGATGGTATCCAAATGGAAACAACAATAGGAAAAAAAAGTGAAGAAAGTAGAACAGAGCAACTGAGTTCTGTAGGACAACATTAAGTGATCTAACATGCAATTACCATCTCAGTAAGATAGGAAACAAAGAAGAGGACAGAAAAAATTATTTGAGTGAACAATGACCAGGAATATCTCCCAAATAAGGAAAGTTATTAACCTAGAGAGCTGAAAATTTCAGCAAACCTCAGGTAGTGCAGATAAAAAGAAAAGCACAGTTTGGCTTATTTCACTTAGAATTGCATCTTCTAGATTTGACCACCTTGTATCGAACAACTGAAAAAAATACACTGCCAATTATATATATGTGTGTGCGTGCGTGCGTGTGTGTGTGTATGTATATCTATCTACGTGTCTGTGTATATGTATACACAATGTGGTGTTCTTTGTTGAAAAAGATGGATATGGTATTATCCCTGATAAGACTAACACACGGTATACATGCTTTGAAATCCATGTTGTGTCCGACAGAGATGTACGATAATTAAATGTAAACAATAAATCATAAAATAGGGGACCAGCAGATGGCATAATGCCTGCATCACTGGACTCACACATAGGTGACCGTGGTTCAAGTTTCTGACCCAGCAGCTTAAAACTCACACCGGGCATGTGTGCATGCATGCTTAAAATCCTGAGAGGAGAGTGGAAGAGAAGGATTGTGACATGGCCATCCCCCTGGAGGGTGATTTCTTGCTTTCTGTTTCTCTGTCTCTCAGGCAAGCACACATACCCTATAGCAAAAGTTTGTCTGAAAAATAAAAAAAAAAGAAATTATAAAATGAAACGGAAAAAATGTATTAAAATTTCAAAAAGGAAAATATCCCCATGTATGGTATAGACAAATTGATATGAACAACAGATAGAGAAAATATTTGATGCAGCCCAAAAGTTAAAAAAAAGAAAGAGAGAGAAAGAAAAAGCCAAGTACAAGACATCATCAATGGCAAAGCAACCTGAAGTAACTGAAGTGAGAAATTGTCTCTGAGGGATGTAGGGGCTGACCAGAATGGGACACGGGAACTTTCTGGGTGATGGAAATGCTCTACATCTTGTCTTGGGTGGTCCTTACGTGGTTGTCTACAACCATCAAAACCCACTGAACTGCATGCTTAAGCTATGTACAGTTTTTGAGGTTTATAAATTATACCCCAATTAAAGAAAAAAATACAAATAAGAAAGTTATCAACTGTGCCAACCGCCACTGGCAGGTCATTAGATGAGGACTGGGAATTTACCTTTGAATGTAGCACACAGAGCTGTTGGTGACCCCAAGAAAAGGAGTTTGGGTGAAGTGTTGGGAGCAAAAGCCTGCTCTTCTACAGAGACACTTCTCTTTTGCAGTACAATTGGCTTATCTGTTGAGAAGCAGTGCTTCGTGGAAAATCCTCAGCAGATGTGACTGTTCTCATTCGAAACGAATAGTTTTGACAGGCAGCTGTTAATGGTTAATATTTTTTAAACTTTCAACTCCCTCCAAGTACTCTTAGGCAATGTTAGGGACTTTTCTTTCAATTCGTAAGAACTATTTTCTTTTTCAGCTTAATTTTAAGGATAAGTACAGAAATGTGAAAATGGACTGTTATCTATAGCACCTTGATAAGCTGGTGTAAGCTGTCTTTAATGATAATACTTACGTTAATGATGCTGAACATACAAAGAGCATAAAACTCAAGGATTTACTCTTCCTGGAAAAGGCTGCCTTTATTCAGACAGACCTTTATTACACATGTATTTCTGCTTTGAGAGCACCCCGCTTCATCAGAATGTGGAGACTGTGAGATAACCTAATAAAGTATGATGAGCAAGAAAAGACATTGGGAAAAAAACGAACCTTAAAAGGAAAGATAAGAAAAATCAACACCTTTAAAAGGAAAAGGCATTTATCCTAGAAGGGCTGAATTGATGAGAATATTAGTAACCTTGTGAAGCTTTAGAAAATAATACTAAGGTAGACTGTTAGGTCCTATTATTTAAAAATAGAAAGACACAGAGGCGGAAAATAATGATCTCTTCTTCTAGTCACCTTTGAAAACTAGGATATGGGCCACATATATTTCTAATGGATGTCTCTTTAAGATCCTACTTTACTCCCAGTTAAAATGCTAAATATTGACATATATTGGCTTAAAATTCAGCATTACCAAGTGTAAGCCTTAAAAGGAATATGTATCATCTAATTAAATTCCCCCCAATAGAATTGACGCTCAAAGTTTTGTCCTATGATTAATGGCTGTATGAAGAAAACTGCTTAGCCAGCAAGCTGGCTCTTTCACAACTAAAATGTATCACTTTAGCTTCACTTTTATATGGCCAACTTTCTGCTTTGTACTTCCTCAGAGATTTGAAAACTTCTGCCTAGTATACGGCCCGGAGACAGTGTTACTGATTCAAAATTCATGATGGTGTGTCCAAGGAGTCCTGCAACTGCACCAGGCTCCAGAGTGTTACAGGATGAATGTATTTCCTGCCTAGTGCCCTTAACTGATAGAATCTTGGCCTTGAGAAACACAGTGTCATAGTTTTTTTCTTTCATATGTATGTGTGTGTGTGTGTGTGTGTAGGTGTCATAGTTTTTTTCTTTCATATGTATATATGGTGTGTGTGTGTGTGTGTGTGTATACACACACATATATATTTTAGAATTTTTAATTTTAATTTGACCAGAGATATACAGACAGACAGAGAGGGAAAGTGAGGAAGCAAACCACTAGGTCCAGGACTCAAACCATGGTCAGCCATATGGGAGTGTCCAGCACTTTAACCACCATGCCACCTGCTGGCCCCTAGTTTCAGAGTTTTTGCAGCAAATAAATTCCATGAATGAGAACAGATTGCTGTTGTAGGTGTAAGTGTTTGGAAAACTAGGTTTAGGCTATTCTATAATTTCAGTCATTCCTCTATAACTTGAGAGCTATTAGGATGAAAAACAGAGCAACCTGGTTGTTCTACCTCACAATGATGGGAAGGTCAATACAGGTCAAGAGGGTAGACTTGTTTCTAAAAATTGGAAAACAGAAAATAAAGATTTTTGTTTTTCTCATTGTACATATATACCTACAGAACAAGAAAAAAAGTCAGACTTATATTTTATAACACTTGAAATGAAAACAATGCCCAGTGCACTGAAGTTTTAATAACATACAGTTTATCCTGTACCTCTTAAGTTTTAGGTTGAAATAAATTAAATTAGATAAGCCAATAACACTTATCTTTTAATTTAGCTATCTGATAAACCAATAACACTTATCTTTTAATTTAGCTATCTCATTTTTATGTTTATTTTGGTGATTATCAAGGAGTGTATATATATATATATTTTAAAGTGAAACATGTATTTAATTGCAATACAACCACTCTTCAATTAATGACCAACCTATTCAATCAATGCTTGGACTGTGACCAGTTCTTCAGTGTGAAGAATTCCCTTTCCTAGTCTGTGGGGGTCTCAGTAATTCCCTTTCTCCATTTGTCTTTGTCTCATTCCTGCAGTTGGTTAGTATTCACTATACAAAGCATCACAATCTCTAAAGACTAAGCATTTCGCTTATAAATTTGTGTACCCACAGTACAAGACACTGGCAACAAGAAAGAACATGACTCCATCCAGATGGAAGATCTGAAGGACAGCTCTCGAACTTGAGATGAAAATGAAGATGGTAAATGAATAAATTTGAAAAAAAGCTAAGGAGATAGCACATGATTTGGAGCTGGTACATTTGACCATTAGATGATCTTGAAAGATAAAGACAGAGTGAAAGAAGCAATAAAGTTCTTTGTAGAATTTAAAGCCAGAATAGTGAGGCAACCAATAGACCTCATCCATGAAGTGGAAAAATCACTGGCGATTTATCTTGATGCTCAGATACAAAAAAAAGAAGGCCAGAACTTTGAAAATATTCAAGCTGAGGGATGCAACATCCTTTAAACACTGGAGGGGCATGAGGGTAAGAATGGACAGGAACATTTGTGGAACACCGTGGACAGTCTCAAAGGCTTCATGAGTCGGCTTGTGTTATTGTAGTATTGGCAGTGAAGTGGCAAACGCAGATGTAAGAGCAGGGAATAACATGTTGACCAATTTGATCAAATTAGTGAGAAAGGCAGCCTGGACTAGATCTTCCATGTGGATGAAACTGGACTTTTTTGGGGGGGAAATGCCTGAAAAGTCCTACATACAACCAGTCCAGTTGAGGATACCGTACACATGATCATTCACAGATAATAATCCATATCTGTGCCCCATAAATGTCCTGCCTTAATTTCCTTCCTCACACTCTCCCCCCCTTCTCCTACTGTCTTCCCACACTGTCTCCAGTATCCGTAACCATCTTCCATGCTTCCATATCCTCTAAGCACTCTATGGCGGAAACGGAATGTGTCGAGGCTTTTAAAGACAGGGTCACATTGGTGTTGGGAAGAAATGTCAAGGAAGAGCTAACTAGTGAAGATTTAATAGCGCTGGAAGCCCAGAAGCTCTTAGAAGAAGAAGAGGAAAGAATGGAGGAAGTGCAGAAGTTCACTTGAGCCGGTGTGTTCTCAAAAGAGAATGCGGCTCTGTTAGAGTTAGAGAATACGGATTTGAATGCTGAGTGGTTCACAAAAGTGGAAGGGCAAACGGAATTTACTGTGAAATTTATGGAGAACAAAAGAAACATACAGAGCAGACCAATAACAAGATTCTACTGGAAAGCTGCACCAGGACCCCTATCCCGTAGAAGTATTTGTATTTCCTGGCTACCATCTCCTTACCCAGGTTATCCACAGCTCCCAACGATAACTGGGATGAAGGCCCTGATGACCTCAAACCAGCTCTACACTCCAAAGGAGGCAATGACTAAAATATTAATCTGAATTTTTCTTTATGAATGAAATTTAATTTTTTGGTACATCGTTTTTATAACTTCTGCTGATTTTTTTTTAACCTGTAGGGAGCATGAGCTCACCAGCTCACCAGAGAAATAGAGATAGAGAGAGGAAAAGTGAGAAATCACTTCCTGAAGGAGCGGCCATATCCCCATCCCTTCTACTCCACTCTCTTCTAGGGATTTCGAACATGCATGCACGTGTGCCCAGCAGGATCCTCAAGCCCTCCAGTCCAGGATTAAAGCCCTGAAGCTGGCTATGTGGGATCCAGAACCTTCACCTCCACACTACCCGCTGGCCCTGCTGATTGAGTCTATCATAGTTTAATTTGATATCCTAAAAGTGACTTGAAGGGCATTAGGTTGAGAAGCTCTACTCTGTCAGTTGCCTTCATGATCCATTTTCATTTTTCAAAATTTGCCTGTACATTTCCACTTATCACTATTGTCTTCTCTTCACTCTCATTCCCTCTTACTTATTTTAGAGGACTTTCAGAAGATAGTGGCAATACTGCTGTGTTGAGTCAGTCACGGTTAACCAGAGTTTTGAAGTCATTCTTTAAAAATAGGTTTTGCTGGTTATTTAAAAATAAATATTGTCTGATTACAAACACATAGATGTGTGTGCACTAGCAATCCATAGTGAATAAACAGAAAATGCGTGCTAATTTGCTGCTGCTATGCTATTTATGAATGTTTGTATACAGTATATATTTTGCGTTATACATACACACATAAACATATATGTTTATTTTCTGAAATTACTGGATTTTTTCAGGGTGCCCCATAACTTATCTCTAGTAGAGAAGGCACCACTTTGTTTTGAACTACGTAAGGTGTATACAGGGGAGACCAACAGGGGCTTATCTTGCTAATGAAAAACTTAATCCAAATTCCATTTGAGACTCTGGGGCTGGTTAGCAATTCAGATCTGCTTTTCAAAAACTGGTAGCAACTCTTTGATGTGCCTAAACTGAACCAAACTTAGCTTCTGGATGATGTCACCTGTTTATTACCACAATTCAGTACTGGAATAATGCAATGAAACAAGAAATCCCCAAAATAGCATAAAAGGGGAATAAGCCAGCCAGAGGATGTTCATGACAAGCAGACATAATCACTCAAGTTCTATCTGTATGCACCCTGCCTAATTTCTTTTCTTAACTTCATTGAAATACTGTAACACTTATCTGAGTATTGTCACTACCAAATTTGTAAATCATTATCAAATGCTTGTTATAAAAATCTCAGAAGTATAGTTTTACATTTTAGGGACCAGCAGTTGGCGTAATGGCTATGTTGTTGGACTCCCACGTAGTTGACTGCGGTTCGAGTCCCGGACCCGGTGGCTTAAACTCACGCTGGGCACATGTACATGTGTGCCCAAGATCTCAAGAGGAGAATGGAGGAGAAGGGATTGCAGTGTGGCCATCCCCCTGGGGCAATGATTTCTTACTTTCTGTCTCTCTGTCTCTCTCTGTCTCTCTGGCAAGTGCAAGCGCCCTATAGCAAAAACCTCTCAAAAAAAAAAAGTATAGTTTTACATTTTAAAGAGGATTATAATGAACTGGAATGATTATTCAGGGCTCAACCCATGGTATTTTGGTAGTGATGTGGGTTCTCTTAACTTAAAAGTGAGTTGGCAAACTGCTGAGCCTAAGGAAAATGCACATTGACTTTATGATGAATGGTTAAGTGTCCCAAAAGTTCAGTAAGCCAAAATATTCTCTGCTGAGAACTTGTTCTGACAATGTCTTACTCAGGAAAAATTCCTTCTGAAGTCAATGTCCTTTACCAATAGAAGCCAACTCTCTTTTTCATGGGGTTAACACTCACCATGTCTTCTTCCTGTCATGGATGGTTCACCAACCTTGCAGTTGGTGCTTCTGAAATAGTGGTTCTGATTTCTGTATGGACACTTTAAAATGTCCTGTCTCCCACTCCCCTCCTCACCCCAACCCCCTCTGCTTCCCTATTTCTCCCATTTGGGAAGCAAGAGTCCTATCATAGCTGCTTCAGTTTTCAGTTCAGGTCTGTGTACTATGAAAGAGAGAGCTTGAGTGTGAAGGCAAAGCAAATGAAAAACAAATAATAACGCCGGTGACTATTCTAAGCATGAACTTCTTCCCAGAAGTGAGTAAGAAATGCACAAATGAACTGAAGCTTAACTCAAACTTCCTGACTTCTCACAGAGGGAGGGCAGCCGAGGCCGAATCACATAACTACAGGCACAACATCTGGGGAAAAAACGTCTGAATTAATCTAAGGGACTTCTTTTTCTGTGAAAAAGAAACAAACGTGAATTGGCTTCACAGCCTCGTGGTTTAGAGTCCGATTCCATATGGCCAAATGAGGTTCAAATCCTGTTCCCATTGGCGTGGAAACATGTTGTGCACATGTACATGCATGCCCTAAATCCCAACAGGATGGAGAAATGGAGAAGGGATAGTTGTATGACCATGGTCTATTGGGGGGTGATTTCTCCCTTTCTCTTTTTCTCTGTCTCTGATGAGCTCACATGGCCTCTGGTAATTTAAAACAAATAAAAAAATGCATATATACAAACAAACACAAAAAGTCATTTAACAATTTTTTCTTTTTTCTTTTTTTTTGCCACTGGGCACATTGCTCACCGGAGAAAGACAGAGAGGAAGGAAAGTAAGAAATCTCCCTCCGGGGGGGATGGCCACACAGCCACACAGCAATCCCTTCTCCTCCATTCTCTTCTCAGGATTTTGGGCACGCATGCAGGTACACCCACACCGCATGATTTTTAAGCCATCAGGTCCAGGACTTGAACCGTGTTCAGCCATGTAGGAGTACAACACCTTAACCACCATGCCCAGTACTGGCCTCTATTTAACACCTTGTCTTTGGTGTCCAGGAAAATATTTAGATCTTTGAAGAAGAAACTTATGAAATGTAATCCACAGTGAACGTAAGCCAGCAGAGAGGAATTAATGTTACCTTCCTAATTCCATGCCTGAAATCGTACAAAGTGCTCTGTACTATGGAAGACAAATACTGAAGACAGCTAGTAGGAAGATTCTGCAAGTCACAGTCAAAACCCTGGTGGCTGTACTGAGCTTATGGGTAGTATTCAGACCTCCCCACTATAATGCCTACTGCTCTGACTGCCTGGTGTGAAACTGCTAGTAGAAAGCAGGATGTGGCTGATTCACTGCAGAGATCCCAGACAGAGGGAGGAACATAAGGACATCTATTTAGAAAGACAGTTTTATGGGCCTGGCAAGTGGCAATGGTGGTTATGGGAGCTGGACTCCCACATGGCCAACCATGGTTTGAGTCCCGGATCTGTCAGCCTGCTTTCTCACTTTCCCTCTCTCTCTCTATTTCTCTCTCTCTCACTCTGCCCCTCTCTGGTCAAATTGCATAAATAAATACAGTTAAATAAAATAATTCTTTAAACAGATAATAAAGAAAATAAAAAAGAAATATATGGTTTTATGTCCCAAATAGCAGAAAGCTCTTAAGGTTGTCCTCTGTTCTCCATTCTGTCAGTGCTTTAGTTCACTTTTTATCTGGCACATAGTAGGTACAAGAAAGCAAAAAAATTATTGAAAGATTGAACTATAGCAAATGTCTCCTAATCAATGCTAGCCCTTTTTTTAAAAAAAAAAAATAGTATTACTTCTACGAGAGACAGACAGGTAGACAGAGCAGCAGTACACCCAATAGGGCTTTGATGCCATGTTCCAACCCTAGCCCCAGTTAGTCCCCAGTGATGGGCATAAGCATGTGCCTGGCATTCCAGTGAGATCTCTGGATGTGAACCTGGAACCTCCCTACTGAATCAGCCCCACCGAGCATCACATTTGCCACTGTGCCAATAGCCAGCCTCCTTAGCTTTTTTTTTCTTCTCTTTTTTCTTTCTTTTTTTTTTTTTTTTTTTTTTTTGTCTGGGAACAGAAATTCCAGGAATCAAACCACTGCTAGAAAGATTCAGAGACAGACTTGGAACCATTATACTGCTGTCCCTTGATCAATAGTCACTTTTACAGACCACGTGGTAGACTCTGGGGACATGGCTTCTGCAGGACCACCAGCTTCTTAATACTTTAGATTTATTATTCATGAAGTGTGACTTTCTACCATACCTGCACTCCATTCTGAAATTTCATAGGCAAGAACATATTCGATGAGGTCTTTAGTCAGATCCTGATACTCCCTGAATGTTCGTTCTTAGTTTGTTTGTATGATTAACTGACGAAGAGGCATCTTTCAGACCTGAAGATTCACTCTGTAAGGGCAGTGCCACCCCCCTAGATGCGCCATGACTTGCTGGCCTGCTTTGTGCCTGGGGCTCTTTCAGAAATGCTTCATTTACTCCTTTAGACAAGGAGGCTATTTAATATCCCTGTGTATTCTGTAACCCTCTCTGCAGGACAGCAACCCTATGGGGATCAGTGATAAGCAAAGCCAGTCAAGCCTTCTTTTTCTTTCTTTCCTTCTTCAGCTAGGTCACTCATTGCAAAGGAATGTTACATAATTCTAATAGGTCCCTATAGAACCTCAGTTTTAAAATTAATTGAAGGCACTAATATTCTATTAGAAACTTGTAGATGCTTTGCTGACTGCCAACCACTTTCTTATCACAACTTTGGTTTTAGACTTCAACCCAAAGTTATTTGAATTTAAAAAGCAGTATTTTTAGTTGCATGAAATAACGTGTATATACATGTGTGTGTGTGTGTGTGTGTGTGTATGTATATATATATATAGTGTATATATAAAAATATGTGTGTGTGTGTGTGTGTGTGTGTGTGTTGTGTGAGGATTTCTGGATTAAATCACCTTGAAAGAAAACAGAGATTTATGTCTGAAAGTACTCTCTGTTTCTGAGTGTTCATTCATCCATCTTCTTCTTCTTCTTCTTCTTCTTCTTTTTTTGGTTGTTAAGAGAGATTTTTATTATAGGGCACATGCACTTGCCAGAGAGACAGAAAGCAAAAAATTACTCCCCTAGGGTGATGGTCACGCTGCAATCCCCTCTCCTCCATTCTCCTCTCAGGATTTTGGGCACACACACATGTGCCTGGTGTGAGTTTTCAGCTGCCGGGTCTGGCACTTGAACAGCGGTCGACTATGTGGGAGTCCAGCGATGTAACCATTTACCATCTGCTGGTCCCATTCATCTTTTTTAGCAACAGAAGCTTCAGTGAATTTAACAATGTGCATAGTCACCTAGCTAGAGACTTCTTGCAGTGTATTATGGTCATTCAGTAAAATTTTGGTAGTAGATTTTGATTAAAAATAATATACGCATCTTGCTCATCAGATCTGGAAAAAGGAAGCAGATGGTCCTATAATTTCTCTTTTACAACGCACGGTGCTGATGAGCCAGTTCTAAGTTAAGAGGAGTGCAGTGTACGTCATGGTGGGTGGTTAAAGAAATCTGAGGGTGTGGACACCAGGGAGAGCAGACTGCCTGTCCACTTCACACCCACGTACTTCTGGGTTATTATTTTGAGACAAAATAAACTTACACTGTGCTTGAGATTCTGTAGTTTTGGAACTCTGTTACAGCTTAGGTTTCCTCAAATACAAAGTTTTTTTATACGCACCTTACCTTTTATTGATTCAAGTTGCCCTTGATGTGAGAACCTTAACATATCTTGGGAGAGAAAGCAAGGTCAGGGTTGAATCAAAAGCTGGTATAATTTGGGAAAGGTAAAGAAAATTCTTGAAAGGTGGTATGGTCAGGTGGCAAAATATGTGTTATCTTATTTACACCCTTTTTCTCTTGGGCCTCTCTGAACCTCTGATTCTTCAAAATAATGAAATAAGGGACCAGCGGTTGGCGTAATGGCTATGTCGCTGGACTCCCATGAGTTGACCACAGTTTGAGTCCCGGACCTGGTGGCTTAAACTCATGCCAGACATGTGCACGTGCATGCCCAAGATCCCAAGAGGAGACTGGAGGAGAAGGGATTGCAGTGTGACCATTCCCCCAGGGGGTGATTTCTCGCTTTCTGTTTCTCCATCTATCTCTTTCTGGCAAGCGCACGTACCCTATAGCAAAAACCTCTCTGAAACAAAACAAAACAAAAAAATGAAATAGTACAAATAAAACATAATAACATTGGAATAATTAAAATATTTTAATAATAATGAAAATAATACATTTCTTACAATATTGTTGTGGCAGTTTAAAGCAATGAATGGTATATATGAGATATTTGACATGAAAATAGAAATGTAACTTCTATTCTTTTATTTGTTTCTACTTATTTAAGCCCTGTTTGTTTTGGGAATACTTAGAGAACAGTCTTGCTATAGTTAGACCATAAATTATCTGGACATGAAGGCTTTTCGGAAGCTTTATTTTGCAAACTGTATCAATTAATTGGAAGTTTTCTGCAGCTTTCAGGATAATGAAGAAATGCTAGGAACTGAAGTAGGCAGGACCACTCTCCTACTTCTTAAACACCAAACTTTGGAGGAATGAGTAAAGGGGAAGGAAACTGGTGGAACAAATGGTCACTCTCCTGAGAACTGGCCTTGGAGGTGTCAAGAGTGCTTTAAATAGAAATCCAAAAGGCCCCAAAGCAAATGAAAAATGACACAGACTCCAAAGTTCTGTCCATGGCACAGTGTGTCTCCTGATGAAATTTGCTTTCAGCTTTATCGACAGGGTCTTCTCTGCTGAAGGATTTGCTGTGTTGACAAGGGTACTCAGTATTGATCAGAGCTAATCTGGTAGCCTCGCTGACATCTCCCCCCTGTACTTAATTTTTTTTGATTAGAGAAAGTCTTTATAATCTAGTCACTTCCCATCTTCTCTTTGATCCAAGAATCCCTGAGGAAGGTCAACTTAAAACCGGTCTGAGGGAATGTGGTTCTTATTCTGGACAGAATAAGAGGAAATGTCCAGAATAAGAGGAAAACAGACAAATCATATCACAGGACACAACTCTTATTATTGGAAGAAGAGCTGGCATTATGTTTTGGGATAGATATTTCATATATGTCATTGCTATAAATTGCCACCACAATATTGTGAGTCAAACAATTGTGTAAGAACACAGAACACACATGGACAATTCTAGAGCCAAACCAAGCTTAGTTCCAGTTATGTCTTATTTAATAAAACTAAAAGTTTTCAAAATTCCCTAAACTTCGGCCTCTTCACCTTTACAGTGGGGAACGATAATGACCCTGCAGTGGTGATAAGAGTCGACTTGAAGAGTTTAGTATTGGATAAAGCATACAGTACATCTAGGGCATAACAGAAACTCAAAGGGTAATTTTTTAGGCCTTTCGTAATTAATGGACTTTCCATTTTGTTTCTTTTTAATCTATCATTGACATATACATACCGAGAATTACATTTATCATGAACATACAGCTTGCTGAATTTCCATACTCAGAACACACCCATATGAAGACACTCAGCTAAGGGAACAGAACACTACCCATATCCCAGAATCCTTCACTCTGACTTGACTCAGTTGCTCATCCCCTTTAAGAGTAACCATGATTCGGAGTTCTAAGAACTTGTATTAGTTTTACTTTAAAAAAAATATTATACAGCATGTATTATCTTGTGTCTGATTTTTTTTTTACTCAACAATTGTTGAAATTCATCCATATTTTAGCAACAGTTGTATTTTAGTCAATATTTTTGCTTGTAATGTTCTATTATGTAAGTAGAGAATAATTTTATTTACCCATTCTGCTAATTATATCTTTCTCTATGGGATTTAAAAATTTTCTTCTAGAAATCTTCTCTTTGGGTTTTAAAATTGAATATTCTATTTACTGACATACAGTAATTGCACATATCTGTCATTACAATGTGGTATTTTTAGCATAGGAATACAGAGTATATTGATTAAATCAGAGTGATTAGTACTTTCATTATTTCAGCTATTTGTCATTACTTTGTGTTGGTGATATTCAAAAACCTTTTTTTGGTCTGAAATATATGGAAAATTGTAATTAACTATATTTACCATACTATAATGTATAACACTAGAAATTGTTACTATTATTTGTCTTTTAGTTCTTAGCCATTTATCAACATTGCTTTCTTCTCTTTTCCCCCTATCTTTTCTAGCTCATTCTTTATCTCTCTTCTTCTATAAGGTTATTTTTTAAAACTTTCACATATGTATTAATTTATATGGCATTTTTGTTTATCCCTGGCGTATTTCATTTAACATAACATTTGCTAGGCTCATCATTTAACCTCAAAGGACAGAATTGTATCCTTTTTTAAAGCTTGAATAATATTCTATGATGTATATTTACTACATTATCTTTATACATCTCTCTATCAATAAAGAATTTAGGTTGATCCCATGTCTTGGCTGTTGTAAACCGTGCTTCATTATTTATTGGGATGCAGATATCTTCACAGTATATCGACTTTTTTCCCCTTTGGGTACATGCACAAGTAACAGTATTCCTGGATCAAATGACAATTCTATTTTTTGTTTCTTGATGCAACTCCATACTATTTTCCATGACGAATATACTAAATTACATTTCTTCCACCAGTACAAAAGAATATCTAAATGCAAGTGATAAATTCCTGATATATTCAACCTACTAAGACTGAACCAGGAATAAAGAGAAAACTGAATAGACCAATAATAACTAATGAGATTGAATCAGTAATAAACTGTCTCCTAACAAAGAATACTCCAATACCTGATGACTTTACTACTAAATTCTACAAAACCTTTAAAGAAGAATGAATACCAATTATCCTCAAACTAATCTGAAAACTGAAATAGAAAAAAAACTCTCCCAAACTTATTCTGTGAGGTCAGCCTTACCCTGATACCAAAGCCAGACAAAGACACATACACAAAACTATAGACCTATATTGCTGATGGACACAGATGCAGAAATCCACAACAAAATACTAGAAAGTCAACTCTAATCGCACATAAAAAAAAAGATTACACTCCATAATCAAGTGGGCTTTATACCAGGGATGCAAGAAGGTCGCAACATATACAAACCCATAAATGTGATCCACTCTTCCAAAAAAAAAAAATGAAAGACAACATGTGATTATATCAATAGATGCCAAAAAAGTGTCTGAAAAATGTGGCATTTCTTTATAATAAAAATCACTCAACAAACTAGGTAGAGAAGTAGTGTGGCTCTACACAGTGAAGACCATACATGACAAACCCGTAGAGATAGCCTATGGAAAGTGAATCTTGACTCAGTCCGAACATGAGATTCACCCTGTAATGTATAAATTCAAGACACTTTCAAAAGCCAAATGTAAATAGTGATGGCTTTTATTGTTTACCAGAATTTTGGAATATCTAGACTCAAAGTTCACTAGCATGAAATTATGTTTTTATATTCTCTCTTTTTCTTTTGAGATTTTTGCTTTTGGGTGTGTGTGTTCACCACAGAGAGAGACAGAGACAGTGAAAGAGAAAGTGAGAAATCGCTCCTTATGGAGTAAAGGCACACTGCAATCCCTTCTCCTCCATTCTCCTCCCAGGATCTTGGGCACACATGCACATGTGCCTGGCTTGAGTTCATGCCATTGGGTCTGGGACTTGAACTGCAATTGCCCAAGAGGGAGTTACGCCATCTGCTGGTCCCTCTGTATTCTCTTACACACTATGAAATCATACTGCATTCAAGATTCCCTACTTACAAAACATAGTACTTTAAATTCTAAGTAATTCACTTAGATATCAATAATATTAAAAATCATATACAAATTTGTGGATAAAATTGGATCCTGGCTCACTCAAAATCCATTTCCAGTATTTACTATCTTCCTTTGCTTACTAGGAAATTTAAACTAGATTGCCAGTCCTCTTTATTACAGCATTGTTCATAAGCTATGGAATCAACCGAAGTGTTCATCAGGGTAGAGAAAATGTGATTTTTATACAGAATGGAATACTATTCAGCTTTAAAAAGAAGGAAATTCTGACACTTGTGACATTGTGGATGAACTTAGGAGACATTATGCTAACTGGAATAAACCAAGAACAGGAAGAAAAATACTGCCTGTTCTTATGTGGAATCTAAAACAACTGAACTCATAGAAGCAGAGAGAAGAATGGTGGTTGCCAAAGGTTGGGCAGTTGGGAGAATGAGACATGGTGGGAAAAGGATGCAAAGTGTTAGTTGGAAAAAAGGAGTTTTTTTTTTTTTTAAAGAATTATTTATTTACTTTTATTTATTTTTAATTTCCTAAAATTAAAAATTTTTAATGTGTGCTCATAAGAGAGAAGGAAATTGAGAAAGCAAGCTGCCAGCTCTGGGACTCAAACTGCAGTTGACCACGTGGGAGTCCAGTACCTTAACCACCACACCACTTGCTGGCCTGAGATTAAGTTTTTTGAGATATACTGCATTCCATTTTGACTACTGTCAATAATAGTGTATTCCATATTAAGGTATGTTTCGGGACTAGCAGATGGTGTAAGGGTTATGTCACTGGACTCCCACATAGTCAACAGCAGTTTAAGTCCCAGATCCAGCAGCTTAAAACTCATGTTGGGCATGTGTATGTGAATGCCCAAAATCCTGAGAGGAGAATGGAAGAGAAGGGATTGTGGAGTGGCCATCCCCCTGGGAGGTGATTTCTTACTTTCTATCTCTCTCTCTCTCTCTCTGTTGCTCTGGTGAGAGCATGTGCCCAATAGTAAAAATCTCTAAAAAAAAAATTTGTAGGAACCAGCAGTTGGCATAATGGCTATGTCAGTGAACTCCCAGGTAGTCAACTGTGGTTTGGTCCCAGATCCGGTGGCTTAAACTCACACTGGGCGCACGCGTGTGTGTGCCCAAGGTCCCAAGAGGAGAATGGAGGAGAAAGGATTATGGCATGGCCATCTCCCCTGGGAGGTGATTACTCGCTTTCTGTCTCTCTCTGTCTTCCTGGTAAGCGCACGTGCCCTATAGCAAAAACCTCTGCAAAAAATAAAAAAATTAAAAAAATAAATAAATGGTAGGATTATTGGACCATCAGGTGGCATGGTGGTTAAGGTGTTGGATTCCCATGTGACCGACTGTGGTTTGAATACCAGACCCAGAGGCTTGAAAAATCACTCAAGATGCATATGCACGTGCACCCAAAATCCCAGGAGAAGAAGGAAGAAGGGATTGTGACATGGCCATCCCCTTTGGGGTGATCTCTCACTTTCTCTCTCTCTGTCTCTCTGCAGAGCTCACACACCCTTCAGCAAATACCTAAAAAGACATAATTTACCTCTTCTGTATGACTATACGGTATAGTATTTTGTATGGTATAGCACATATTTTTCCCACTAATCCTTCGATGGACACTTTAGGTGATTCAATAACTTAGCTATTGTGAACACTGTTGCAATAAACACAGAGGCACAGATGTCTCTTTCAGAAATTGGTTTAAAATATTTGGGATAAATACAGATATCAGATCATGGATTATAAGGTAACTATATTTTAGTTTATTTAATTTTTAAATTAATTAATTAATTTCTTCCATGAGCAAGCAAGAGAGGGAGGCAGAGAAAGAGCACCCATATCAGAACAGTCTCGAAAAAGCTCTTAACTTTCAGCCTTTAGCCACTGTCAGATTATGCTCAAGCATATGGCTGGCACACTCAAGGACGATTCCAGAGTGGAACCGGGAACCTTCCCATGTGGAGTTGGCTCACAGAGCATCACATTTTACCACTGCACGATAGCTTGGCCTCCTTTTTAGTTTTTTGAGGAACCTCCTTAGGGTCTTCCATAATGGCCTTACCATACTCATTTACGGTACGCCTTTTTGACAAAAGCCATTCCTACATGTATAAGAGGATATCTCATGTGATTTTAATTTGCATTTTCCTAGTCATTAGTGATGCTGAGCATTTTTCATATGTCTGCTCAGTTCTCTGGCTCATTAAAAAATTTTGTTTGTTTCTGCTATTGTGCTATTGGAGCTCTTGACATATTTTAGATATTAATTGAATATATGGCTGACCAATTTTTAAAAAAGGGATAAAGAAAAGAGTCTTTATCCTCAAGAAAATCTTAAAATCACAGAGAAGGCAGAAATAAACACAATTTTAAAAATTAAGTTGTGTTCATTTAAACATTTATGAATAACCTGTTGTATGCCAGAAGGCATTGAACTGAGTCATAGAAGGCTAACAGAGTCCCAGTCTATGAATGTTTCATCATCCACTGGGAGAGATAAATGCTAAGCAAGAACTGCCAGCATGACTTGAGATATTTTTTAGAGTGAGGTGTAAAGCATGAAGACACTACGGAAGAGGGACTGCGTGGTTAAGAGCAGGCAGAGGAGATATCAATATTCCTGGCATAGAAAAGTCATGTGGATAGGGCCTGAAGAACAGAAGGCACAGTGCTGTCAGGGGCAGGAAAGAATCTCAGTAAAGCTGGACTTGCAAGGTGAAAGATGGGATTAAGGTTGGAAGAACTGAGCCTGGGGACCAAAGGTCATATGGGCCAATTTAAATGATTTGAGTTTTCTCTTATAGGCAAAACTTTTCAATGGGGAGGGGGGATGAAACTTCAGTTATCATATCAGAAAGGTAACTCTGGCAGATATAACAATGAAACAGATATCTCTACATATTGAACCCTCTTCTTTAGTAATTCAGGATAAGGTTTTAGATGGTCAATATTTCAAACTACTCTCATTCTCATGAGACTGAAGTTGTTTCTTCATTATTACCATTGTTAATAGTGGCCAGAATTTATTTCAAATTTGCATAACCTCTGAAACCATTTAATGTGTCATTCCATTTTTTTTTTCAAGAAAAATATTCAGTTAGTCTTGTTGGATGAATAAAGGGTCAATTAGAATGTTAGGGCGAAATACAGGAATTACTCATTTCTCACTTCCAAATTCTTTCTGCTCATTTTGAACAGATTCTTATATTACAGTCTGGCTACTTTCCTCCCAAATATAGGTTTATAATGAGTGCATGATGTGTTAGGCCACAGTAGCAAAATACAGTATGGTTGGAATATTAGTGCCTTCTGTTAGGAAAGAAATAAAAATAAACTGAAAACAAAACAAACTCATGCCTTTGAAAATATCTAGGCTTCTGATGTCGGTTTTCTCCTCACCAGGTAATTTTCTCAAGCCCTGGTGCAGCAGAGATTTGCCAACATCCGTTATCTTCTTTTATGAGCATCAGGATTGCTTTATCGTTGCAATGCTTCGCAAAATACTTCTCTTTTACAAGTAATCTAGATCCGTCAAGCTGTCTAGTTCTACGACATCAGTCACTGCTTTGTAGTTTATTTGGTGACAGTGACTGCCAATAAAATAATGCTGTAAAATATTCCAGTGTGAGCAGGCTAATTCAGTGTAGGTTAATAAAGCTGCTGTGATTCATCTTGCCGTGTAGACTGCTCTTTGTGCTGGGCATCTTTTAGGTGGCTATGTGAAATCACATTGAGCTTAGCTGGAATTTATGCCATGTGTTAGGGATTTACTTAATTTATATATTTACTTTCTTTCAGACCTACATTTTGAATAAAGTATGTTGGCTTCTCCCCAGGATGATGAAGTATATACAGGGTGAATTCTGAACAAGCTTGTGAACTTGGGTAATAAAACAGAGGCAAAGAGGCAAAAATGACAGCCCTGGGGCTTGCTTCATATGGCTTCTGTCTGAATCCATGCAAAACAGAAGTGGCACCCAAACCCTCGTGGAGAGTGTTTAAGCAGGCTTTTTGAGAACCCTATTCAGGAGTATTTTAATGACCTCAGTTTAAGCCAAGAGCAATAAACATCTCAGAAAGAGGCTGTTAATTGAAAAGAGCAGTGATTTCAGAGGGATTAATATTACTGTCAATCCCAGCTTGCTTTCTCTCCCTTTTCATTTTGCCTTCTGTTTTAATTTATGAACAGCTATGCAGATCGGAGCTTTAGAGGGAGTGGAAAATAGAATATGTCTAGGATACTGTAGGCTAGAGTGAAAATGCCAAAAAGAGATCAAGTCACAGTTTAGCCACTATTTTCTTCATCCATACAATGGGTACAATATTTTAGATTGTCCTTTAGAACAGAGGCCCCAATACCCAGGCCATGGCCTGTTAGGACTGAGTCACACAGCAGGAGTGAGCAGCAGGCAGGTGAGTGAAGCGTCATCTGTATTTACAGCCACTCCCCATTGCTCACAATAGCACCCGAGCTCCACTTCTTGTCAGATCAGCTGTGGCATTAAGGTCTCATAAGAGCCTGAACCCTATTGTGAACTGTGTATGTACGTGAGGGATCTAGATGGCACGTGCTCATAACTAGATTGCACATGCTCATAACAGTACCCCCTCCTGACCCCACCCCTGTCCATGGAAAAATCGTCTTCCATAAAATCATCCCTTAGGTCCTCTAAGGGTGGGGACTGCTCCCTTAGAGGACCTAATGATGTTGCTGTAAAGATCCTTTAATGAGTGGGAAAGTACTCTGTAAGCCATTAAGTACCAGTAAAAATAAAGTAAATAAATAAATAACTTGAACAGAAAAAATTTTATCAGAAAAAAACATCTAATTAATTTGATATGGGTCAGACAGGTGGCGTGGTGGTTGGGATGCTGGACTCCCACATGACTGACTATGGTTCGAGTCCTGGAACTGGTGGCTTGCTTTCTCCCTTTCTCTCTCTCTCTCTGGTCAAATTAAATAATAATACTAATACTAAAAAAACTAATTACTAATTAACAAATATGTTCATATCACTTTTGTTATTCTGAAAAATCACTTGAGCTCCCATAGACCCAATTAACAACCAATCCAATGTCTCCCTCTTGAGACCTTCCTATCTCTCCCAGCCTTCAAATGATACAAAGGCCCTAGTCATTAATCCAGCCCAATGACCACTGATGAATTAACAGCTCACTCATGCAGCTCCTTCCTTGGGCTGCGATAGTGGCCACCTTGAGATCCCAAAGTTAGAGACCTTTTAGATGTGCATTCAGAAGCAGTCACTATTTACCTCGGCTCCATGAAAAGCAGAATTCTGTCCAAATAGTAATACACAGGCTACCTGTAGCCTGCACCTGTTTCCAGGTTCTCAGTGCTGCCAGACCCCCATCTCCTCTAATGCTGACCTCTCCTAGGAAGAGGTAAGGCCCTTTCCTGGTGAGGAACATTGAAGGGCTCTACTACTACTGGTTTTTAACATGGATTTGTATCCCACATCTTCCCCAAAGAGTCTTCAGTCCCTAAGTGAATGTAACACTTTCCAGCAATATCTCTGGCTCCCAAAGATACAAGAAGAATCAGCCTTTGCAGATGTGAAAAGTTCTGTTCTTTTCCCCACCACAGAGGTGAATGTCTCCTGTCTTTATATTTACCTAGCCAGGTACTGCTACTCAAGTGTTCTTAAATTAATTAGAAAGGATGCAAACCAAAAAGACTTCCTCCTTAGATGAAAAAGAAATTGAGGGGCCAATCGATGGTGTGGTGGTAGTTAAGGTGCTGGACTCTCACCGTGGTTTGAGTCCTGGACTCAGTGGACTAAAAAACATGCTGGGCCCTTGTGTGTGCATGCCCACAATCCCAGGAGAAGGATGGAGGAGAAGGGATTATGGCATGGCCATCCCCGCCCCACCCCCACCCCCCATGTGCAGAAAGCACATAAGTGCAAACTTATTTCAGTAAAAATAAATTCCAAGTACTGCTTCAGGGAACTTCCTACTAGACGAGTAATTTATTCCTGTTTTTGTTCTACTATTACTACTTCTAAGTTTGCTCTCTGAGCAGTCCACCTCTACCTTAAGACTTGTTTTTCTCTTTGTAAGAATTTACTATTTACCATGCACTCCAACTTCCAATGCTAGAGCTTAGTATGTTAATATATCTATTTAAAATTTGGGGAGGGCCAGTTCCATGGTGTGGGGTTAAGTGCTGTGCACAGCGAATCCTATCCCATATGGCCAACTACAGTTTGAATCCTGGCTCTGGCAGGCTTCAAAAATATTGCAGGTCCAGTGTGTGTGCATGCCCTAAATCCTGGCAGAATGAAAAAATTGAAGAAAATAGGTTGGCAGAATACGATATGTGTTTGTGTATTTTTCCACTGAAATTCTCTTCGCCCTTTTCTTTTCACTTGGAGACCAGTCAGTGGTGTGATGGTTAGGCCCTCTATCCCACAGGGCTTACCACGTGGTTTGAGTCCCGGGCTCAGTGGAAACATGTCTGGCACTTGTGTATGCATGCGAAAGATCCTGAAAGGAGGGAAAAATGGAGAAGAGGATTACAGTGTGGCCATCCCCATGGGTGGTGCTTTCCCATTTCCCTTCTCTCTCTCTGTCTCTTTTTAACAAGGAGAAACACAGCCTTTAGCAAATTAAAAACAAAACAAAAACCTTAATTAACTGTTCCTTTTCATGATCCTCATAATGTTCTGAAGCTATTTCTTTAACTTCATTGCCTTATTACCACTTTATAACTGTCCCATTTATGTATTCCTCTCAGTAAAGGATGAGTGAATTTAAGGGAAGATTTGTCTTTTCAAATTTTTTCTGTCAGGAATTAGAACACAGTGAAAACTCAGTCACTAGCTGTTAAGGGAATGAGTTTACAATACAGAAGCCATAATGTCTACCTCAAAGGTTCACCATGAAACTTAAATGAGGTAATGTATGTTGAAGTGACTGGATTTGGCCTTATTGCCGAGTGGGCGTTCAGTGCATGCATTTAATTCCACTTACAATGTGGAAGGCATGCATTGCTTAGTCCAGAAAGAAAGGTTTGTATGTGAAATCATGCTTCATGAATCCTATCCATATTTCTTCTAAAGCCTCTTGGAAAGTTTGGCTACTGGTCCTCAAACTTACCTATTGGAAGACTCAAAAACATCTCTCATGACAACATTGAACAATGACCATCTTATTAAATGACAGTAAGTCCTAAATTGACAGCAGTCATAAGCATTGTCTCTCTTGTAACTGATCCCTTACCAACACCTTCATGCCCTGCAACTCGGACCAACAACCATGTTTTCATGTGGAAATAGGCTGCTTTTCAGGTCTGCTAGGTGGGCTGAAGAGTTCATTTGTGCAGCCTGTGGTAGAATGACCTCAAGGTAGCTCATACTAGCCAATGGGAAAAGATCATTATTAGGAAAGTAGAACTAGTTGTTGTTCCTCTCTGTATCTCTCTTTAGCTTTAGTGAGGTATAACTGACAAAAATGGTACGTATCCAAGGTATACACGTCATGATTCGCCTTTCATATACATTGTGAAATCATTAACACAATAAAATTAACACATACTTCAGCACACATAGTTACCATTGTGGTGTGTGAGTGTGTGTGTGTGTGAGTGGTGGGGGAGAACACCTCGGATCCACTCTGCTAGAAACTTTCAAGTAAACAATAAACATTTGTTTACTAGGTTATGTTCAGAATATTAACCTCTCTTCTTTCCATTTTTTTTCTTTCCAAGGAGCAGAAATGTGTGGTACACTTCTTTGTGAGAATGTGGATTCTGCCATTTCCTAGCTGTATAACCTTGGCAAGACCTTCAAGCTCCACGAGCTTCATTTTCTTGTCTACATAAATAGAATCATTATGCATCTCTTAACTGCTTTACAACTAGTGTAAAAGTGTGTATATGAAAACCCTTTCTTAGACCACAGAACACAGTGGACAGGTATGGGGCTACTCTTAAGTTTTTCCTTTTGAGAAAATTCTTCCTACCGTATTTCACGATTTAGGAATATAGACTAAGCCGTGACTGTCTTTCATGCATCCTGAAAGCTGGCATGTAAAGTGGGATAATAAATCATAAATAATAAAGAAAAACATGGTCTCTGTAGGTAAATTTGGCCCCCTAAAGTGCCTTTTGTGTTGCCTTTTATCCAAATGTCTCACAGGATTTTGCAAATAGATTATATATGACACATACCGAAATCATTCTGTCCCCATCACTCTAATATCACCACTTTTCCAGAGAAACAGTTGTTTAAAACCCCAGGCTACCATCAATCAGAAGAGAAAATAAAGAATATTTTCAACTCCTTGAAAATCACTGCAGCAGGCAACTAGTAACCAGCTAACACTGGAGCTAATTCTTTCAGCAAGAATGACATCCCAGGTGGCATGGAAGCTTACAAAAGTATGAGGCTTAGCTTTTGGAGGGACTGTGGACATATCGTTATTTCAGGATAGCAAGAAGATTGGGAATGGAGGGGGGTGACAATCAAGAGGAGAGGATAAGACACAGTTGGGACTCATAGCAGCATGATGGCTTAATTGACCTGGAGTTACGTGTCAGTGAACCTCATGTCCATGAGTACCCAAAGTCAGAGTTCGTAGGTGAATAATGTCACTGTTATACCGATTGAACTGACATCGCTGATCATACCTGGAAGCCTTCGCATACCTGAGAGCTATTTCTGAAGTCTTCTATTTTCATTCTGTCCTACTTCTGGCTACTTCCACAACATAAAAGTCTCCCCCAAAAACTATCTTTACAATTTTTTTTTTTCTGGTTAAGGAAAAAGTAGGAAGTGAGGAAGAGGATACATGTTTCTAATTAGCAATTGCCTAGACATTTCCCCATCTTTCGAGTCCCCGAGTGTTGCATCTAACATTTCGTCAGTAATGGTACTTGCCACTGGTTCCAGAGAAGAGATCATTTAGGGCAGTAAGTCTCGAACTTGAGACCTGGGTTGGGCTGGGATCCCTTTGAACTCTAGCCCGAGTTTCCGCTTCAGAGAGTCTGAACTGGGGCCCTGGAATCTGAAGTTCTAACAAGTTCTTAGTCATACTGATGCTTTTCATTCTGGTATCACAGTTTGATAACCACAGGTGTACAGTACACTGGGAAACCACAGACTTCTTCCCTAGAGGGAAGATCAAAAGCACTATACAGTCTGACCATGACTTCTCTCAGTACTTTGGAGGAGTGAAGAGTAACCTAAATAGAGTTGGAATATAGACAAACCTTAAGAAAACAAAGCAACTGATAGGTTATAGCAGTAAGTAGGCCTCTGCAGGCTCTTCTATTCAGGATTTAAAAGGTTGTTGGTTCTGTCCTTATCCCTTTCATTTTTAAATTAAAAGAAAAGACACCTACTAATTATACATATTTTTGAGGCTATGTTGTGATTTTTTTGGTTCATGAATACTGTGTGTTATCAAATCATATAATCAGCATAGCCATCATCTCAAATATGTGTCATTGCTTCATTTCGCGGACATTCAGAATGACCTCTTTTCACTAATATGAACTAAACGGTACGGAGCTTTCTCCAAAAACTTAGTGATTTTTGTCATTGTTGCTGCTAAAGATTAATGGTATTTATTTATTTTAGTTTTTGCTATAGGGCATGTATACTCACCAGAGTGAAATAGAAGGGAAGAAATCACCCCCCTCGGTGTGGGGGGGAGGAATATGGCCATACCATAATCTCTTCTCCTCCATTCTCTTCTCTTGATTTGGGCATGCACACAAACATGCCTGGTATGTTTTTCGAGCTGTTTGCCCAAGACTCTGCGCAGTCAGCCGTGTGGGATCCAGCAGCCTTAACCACAGATCCACCTGCTGGCCCAAGAGCTCCTTAACTGAGCAGGAAAACTACCAGTCACTTTCATACTCACCCCTAAGACTGGTGGCCACTGGGATTATTTCTTAACCCTTCCACTCACTGGAGATTGAAGTTATTCAGTTTCTTTAAAGACAAGATTGCTAGAGAAATCAGGTCAACCTCGTAGCCTCTTAGCTAACAAGCCAGATCCTACCTGGCCAACCACGGTCTGAATCCTGACCTCAGTGGTGGCTTGAGAACCTCACTGGGCCGGGAACCAGCAGTTAGCATAATGGCTATGTCTCCGGACTCCCATGTAGTCGACCGCGGTTCGCGTCCTGGACCTGGTGGCTTAAAACTCACGCTGGATGCGTGTGCGTGCGTGCCCAAGATCCCGAGAGGAGAATGGAGGAGAAGGGATTGGAGGCGTGGCCAGCCCCCCGGGGGTGATTTCTCGTTTTCTATCTCTCTGTCTCTGTCTGTCTGGCGAGCACACGCTCCCTATAGCAAAAAACTCTCAAAAAAAAAAAAATAGTCACTTGCTTTTAGAATGACTATCCTAAAACCACTCCTAGGGGAAACAAACAAACAAACAAACAAAAATGCCTTTCTGGATCTTTATACATTGAATTATTTATATGGAACATTTGGACTGTCTTTGTAGCTGAACAAAAGCTCTGTCCAACCATCAAAACTCAGCTAAGACACTGCTTTTCTGTGAGGCTTTCTGTAGAAATAACGTTCTCTTGCTGGTGTTGCTCTGATACCTATGCTTTAAATGAGCACCTATGTGAAGACATGGCAGTGCAAATTTTCTGCAAACTTGACATGGGGGCATAATCTCTGCTGGAATCCCTAACTTAGAGGTGACATGAAACCAGGGCAGTGATGGCCATGCTTACTCTGGTGCAAATTCATCAGGAAAAGTGGCTAATGAAGAAGCAGCAGCAGCCAACCTTTAGAAGCTGAAGGCGGAACCTCAGTGTGAACAGGTGGGTGACCAGGAGAGAAGCCCATGTGATGGAGAGATTTGCTGTTTCAGTCTTTGGTGACTTCCATAACATATCCGGTGCCTTTTAAGTCACTACACTCTTGCTTTAGGGCTCGTAAAATGTGCTTTTCTCTTTCTAATAAGTCTCTGTTATGTTTAAGCCGGCTGAAGAGATTTTTGTCTCAAAAGCAAATAATCTCTTATCTCCGCTAATTCACCATACAGCAGAGGAGGTGTTCCTGTAACTGCTATTTTAATCACCTGTGATTCTTCCATTTCTATAGTATGCTGTAACTGTTTACTCATTTTCCCATTAATCTGTGGCACCTCCAATCAGGGATCACAACTTATTGATTCTGATATTTTCATCATCTCACATAGCATCTGGCCTTTACTAGGTATTCAATCAATACGTGTTGAATGAATGAGTGAGTGCGTTCTTTATAATAAATTTTATTTTTGAGAAATAATACTCATCATAATAAAGTCTAGGAACCAAGAAAGGCAGCAGAAAGCTTATAGAAGTGGATGTTCTTCTTCTCCCGAGTGTTCTCAGGTTGTGAATGCCTAAATGGTTGCTCATTCAAGTTCCCTCTGTTGGTTTTTTAGTTCCCATGGATAAACTTTAGGTTGTTACTGTTATCTCCAAACCTCTCTGGTAGCAATCCACTTGTCTATGCAACCTGTTTCTTGAAAGCATAAGGCAGAAGTATCTGTGAGAAAGAACCCTCAACAGTAAAGGAGATCAAAGATTAACACAGACGTCTTCTTCTGCTCCCTTTTAAAAAGCAATTGGTGGAAAGAGATTTTAGGTATTTCTAAAGACTGCAATATTTGTATGAGCTTTCTTCTACCTGGGTATGGACTGAGACATTTCCTAAGTCCTGTGACATCAGGCAGCCCAGAGATGGGTAAAAATCTCTGGTTTCTACAAGATAACTCTAATCTTCTCTTCCTTCTCTACTCCTAATTGTTTCTTCCTCTTTTTCATTTTTTTTTTTTTTTTTAGGATTTTGTCATAGGGCATGTGTACCCGGTAGAGAGAGACAGAGAAAAGAGCAGTCAGAAATCACTTCCCAGGCAGGTTGGCCAGGCCACAATTCCTTCTTCTCTCAGGATCTGGGGTGTGCATGCACACGTGCCCAGCATGATTATCAAGTCACCAGGTCTGAGGCTGAAACCATGGTTGACCACATGGGAGTCCAGCACCTTCACCACCACACCACCTGTTGGCCCTCTTCTTCTTTACTTTTAACTGTAGTATGACATGAATAAATTTGTGCATAGGATGATACAGAGCCTAGTGACGTTTTACAGATGGAGCAGACTTGCACAACCAGCATGCTAGAAGTCCTCTGCAAGCCCCCTTCCTGTCAGTACCATGCCCTAAGGGGAAGCACCCCTTTAACTTCTAACAAGGTAGCCTGCTGTGCCTGGGGCCTGCCTTGGTATTTTCTACAAGAGGATTACACAGCACATACTCTCTCGTGTTAGTTTTGTTTTTATTTCCTTTTGCTGATGATGTTTTTAAGGTTCCTTCACAGTGTTGTATGTATTGTGACCTGTCGTGCTCCTGGGATGAGCACACCGTCATTCATTTTTCCATTCTACTATTGATGACTGTCACAAAGCTATTATGACTACTGCTGGTATAAACAGTTTCATACACGTTTTTGATGCCTGATTTTAAAAAATGTATCCAAAGTCCCCCATTTTGAGCCACCAAGATAACCACTGTAAGAAGACAGTCAGTGATGAAATTTTTAGAATCCTCTGAGTGAAATTCATTGTGTGAGGAAAGCCTATGTCTAGTATCTGTCTTGGTCAGAGAAAAAACTGTTCCCGAACCCCTGATTTTAATAGGCCAGTGAAGGATTCTGCTACTCAAACATCACCCTTGCAGATGATACACTAACTGATAAGAGACAAAGGAAGTGCTTCTCACAGAGCCAAATGATCTATTTGAAAAGCAGGCAGACTATGACAGCTCAGAGGGAATGGGGCTTTAGATAAGAGAGTGATCTGTTTCTGCTCCCTTTGGCCCGCCTGCTACAGCGATGAGGATGAGGCTGAGCACTGTCCCCTTCTCTGTCACTGACTATACCCAACTCCAGTGGGTGTGCGCATTGAGAGGCAAGAGGCGCCTGAAAAAAACTGAGCAAAACAATGAAGACTAACGATGCTATCACACTTTGCTTAGCCTAAGTTCCTCATTCAATCCTTAGTTAGATAGGCTAAAATACTCCTCTTCAAACTCTTTTAACATGACCTTATGGCAAGGAGTTGGGCTCTAAAAATTACACACATACACACACACACACACACACACACACACACACACACAGTACCATTCCCAATGATCATCACAATGATGGGATGTAGTAGAAAAGGTGGGTCCTCCTAAATTCTCTGGGGACCTTGTGTAAGATGGAGATTCTGGGCTCCTCCAGCAATGGAGTTGTGTCCATAGAACCCCAATGTTTCCAAGACTGTTATCTGCCTGAGTCTGTATCTCCTGTTCCCTTGGCTTTGGTATCCCTTTAGTAAGTCACCAAGTAAGAGGCTACTGACACCAATGGAACACGACTCTATAGACACATAATGTGAGTCACAGCCAGAAACTTAAATGTTTCAGATCAAAGATAATAAAAACAAACAGGTACACTTAATTTCAGTATTATTTTTTAAGATAATTTTGTTACAAGACATGTGTACTCACCAAAGAGACAGAGAGTGAGAAATCATTCTCTGGGGTGTGGGAGTGGCCACATTGCAATCCCTTCTCCTCCATTCTCCTCTAAGGATTTTTGGCATGCATGCACAAGCACTTGGTATGAGTTTTAAGTCACCAGGTCCAGGATTTGAACTGTGGTCAACTACATGGATGTCCAGTGACATAACCACTACACCATCTGCTGTTCCTATCAATGTTATATTTTATATAACCAAATATATCCAAGATGTTTCCTTTCAATATATAATCAATATAAAAGTTACTGAGCTAATTTATATTTATGTGTTTGGAATCAGTAGTGTTTTAAACTTATAGAAAATCTCAGTTCAGACTGGTTACATTTCAGGTGCTCAAGAGCCACATGTAGCTACTGGCTGCCATCCTGAACAGCACAGATAGAAACAGTCTAGTAGATAGTCTACGGAAGCAGGTCACATGATCAAATAAGTTAATTGACAAACAAGTAAATAGCCAAAAGTTCTTCCCTCATATTCTGCTTTCCTAACTTAAAAAAAAAATTTTTAACTTTATTTATTTATTTAATTTAATTTGATCAGAGAGAGAAGGGGGAATGGGAAGTGAGAAAGCAACCTGCCAGGTCCAGGACTTGAACTGTGATTGGCCATGTGAGAGTCCAGTGCCCTTAACCACCTCACCACCTGCTGGTCCCCCTAGTTTTATTATTTATCTCTCTGTGTCCTCATTTCTAATGGTTAGGGGTAGATAGGTGCTATAGTTATACAAGGAAAACAGGGACAATGACAAAAGCAAAAAATGCAACTAGATTTCCATTCTTTCAATCCTTTTCTATTTGTTGATGTTTTATTGTTCCTTGAATTTTTCTCTAGTGAATGAAGAAAGAGAAAGAAGTAAGAGAAGGAGAGAAGGAAGGAGTAAAAGATGGGAGGGAGGAAGAAACTTGCACTAGAAATCAAAAGAGAAATTCATTTAATCAAAACAGTGGCTATTCAACTGTGGTGGAATCACCTGGGGAAAATATTTAAAATGCAGTGTTCTGAGCTCCAACCCTAAAAAATGTGTTGAATATAGTAGGGTTAGGATGGGCATTTTAACAATCCGAGCAGTTCTGATGTAGGCTGCCTAGGTCATAATTTGGGGAACTTAGGTTAGAGACAAAGTCTAAGACTAGTCAGTAAGATAAGCTTAGTGAGAAAATGTCCCACTTAGAGCAAAAGCATTAATTCTAATTTCTAACAGAAGAATCAGGAAGCATCAACAACTGCTCTCCCTCGTTGTTTAAACTTAGTGAAAAATAATTAGGTTCATTTTCACCCTAGTAGGTTCAGTTAGAAATATCAAAGAAAGGAAGGCCTTCACCTGAAAAGACCAATGAGAAGCTTGGGACTTTGGATATCAACCAACCAACCATGTCTTCATACAGCACAGTTCTTTACCAGTGCACAGGTCACTAAACAAACTTTACCGTGGCACAGACATCCTACAACAGAGGCCGCTAAAGAGGTGTGGGGGACATGAGGAAGCTCAGGACGGCTTTTAAGACACTGTGTCTTGAATGGTGGAGAGAATTTCATGAGGCAGAGACAGGAGGTCATTATAAGCATAGTTTTGCAGTGGGAACATATAAGATTATTTTGGGAAAAGTGCTCAGGGTAACAGGAGAACAGAGTGTGAGATAAGTGTTAACTTAGCATAGAGGAGTCAGGCTTTCTGTCCTGAGACCGCACGTGGGGTGAAACATGTTGCATATATAGAACTGCTTGTCTTAGTTTGCATCAGGTAGTCCTGCTTCGCGTTTCTCATCCTAGTGCAATTAATAATCATGCCCTCTTCACTCTCACAAAAGTACTAGTTGATGTGTAAAACTATGTCTACAACATGATGTAAGAATTTCCTCTCCAGTAGCAACTGAGGAGGGGAAAGGAGGAAGTTGCTGGATTAGCCAATGAAAACGAAAATATCCTGAAAGCTCAGATAAATATCCATACTGGCCTTATTATCACCAGCACAGAGGAGGTGACCTTTTTACAAAAACTTCATGAAGAGCAGACTCTTTCATCTCTGTGAGTCAGTTTCCTCATCCTTAAAGCTTGGATAATAACAATATCCTAAGTCTGCAATTTCTTCCTCAAAAACTTGAGACCATGCAGATTTTTTAATTTAGCATTTAAAACATTTTTAAATGTAACTTTTTTTTTTTTTTTTTACAATTTTGAAATGTGTCCATTTATTTATAAGAATGGCATGAGTTTCTTTTTCTGTCACAAGAACGTATGTGGACAATATATTTTAAAAGGTTCATCGTTTTTTTTTTTTTTTTTTTTAAGAGGTTTTCGCTATAGGGCGCGTGCGCTCGCCAGACAGAGAGAGACATAGAGACAGAAAGCGAGAAATCACCCCCCAGGGGGGATGGTCATGCCGCAATCCCTTCTCCTCCATTCTCCTCTCGGGATCTTGGGCACGCACGCACACGCGCCCAGTGTCAGTTTTAAGCCACCGGGTCCGGGACGTGAACCATGGTCGACTGCGTGGGAGTCCAGCGACATAGCCCCATTACGCTAACTGCTGGTTCCCAAAGGGTTCATCGTTAAACACATTACATGTTGTGTCTGGAAAGATCGTAATTATTAATTATGTTTATAATGAAACATAATAAGTGAATGAAATGATAGTTTTTTAATGATAATTGTTAAAAAGTCCTTAGATAGTGTATGCTGTGCTGCATGAAGCTAGTTAAATTTAATCATGTAATATAGATAAATCAAGAAAATAGAAAAGCAAACCCCACCAGTAATTATTTAATAGTTGGGTACTGCTCTACACAAAGTATTAAATTACTCATCCTAGTTCACCAGTTTGCTTCATCTGGGTAAATATATCCTTTGTCAAAGCAAATTGTCTGACAAAATGTGAATAGTTAGAAGTCCATTTAGTAAAAGTCCTCAGGGAGGTCTTAATAACTGCTTTCCCTGATTGTTGTTCAACAGTCTTCTTTTAGTCCTCCTTAAACACAGTTTGAGTTTGAAGCTGGCAGGAGTGGCCACTGGTTTTGTACTCACAGGACATTTGGCAGCACCTGAAGAGATTTTTTGGTTTTCCCAGCCAGGGAGGATGCTCCTGGCATCCTACACTGCAGGAGACGTACCTGAAAGCAATTATCTGGTTCCAAATGTCAGTGGTGCCAATGTGGAGAATCCCTTTTGCAGATAATGAAACAAAGCATGTCAACTTTCCATGGGTTGTAGAGTAACTCTCAAGTTTCCTCAGAGATCAGAAAGAGACTTCATAATAGCAAGAAGTGCTGCAAAGGAGTTTGGGAACATTCTATTAGTAATCCATTACAGTCTTCTGTGATGGGGAATGTTAATATGTTCATTTATACAAATGAAGAAACAGGCTCAAAAAGATTACAAAATGTGCAGAGTTCACTGTACTTGGCAAAACTTGCTTTAGAAAATCATGATTTCACCCGCAAAGTTGCATTGCTGCATACCAGCAGGAAGGAGAGAAATACTACTGGATTTTCACAAGATGCACAGTGGAACGCCTTGATTTCCAAAGCAGAGAGGCATTTGTCTGACAGTCTGTGGGACTATCAAGAAGACTCGCTTTCCTCACTTTTGTGGATAAGAAGGCACCCTTTGGAAACTCTTGCCTAAGGGCAAACATCATAGAAAACCTTTTTTTTTGGGTCATTCTGTATTTAGGTAGATTAGGTGGTTCTGTGTAGAGAAGAGCACAGTATAGGTGTCATTAAACCAATTTTATTTCTAATTATATTTCTTTTTTTTTTTTTTTGGAGAGGTTTTTGCTATAGGGTGCGTGCGCTCGCCAGACAGACAGAGAGAGACAGAGAGATAGAAAGCAGGAAATCACCCCCCAGGGGGGATGGCCACGCCGCAATCCCGTCTCCTCCATTCTCCTCTCGGGATCTTGGGCACGCACACACACACGCCCGGCGTGAGTTTAAGCCACCGGGTCCGGGACTCTAACCGCGGTCGACTACGTGGGAGTCCAGCGACATAGCCATTACGCTAACTGCTGGTCCCTCTAATTATATTTCTGTATTTTTTTAAATGACATTGGAATCACAATATTTAATCCATCAGAATTTAACTTTTATTTTACAAACTGGAAATGATTACAGTTTCTGAGCTGCTGGTTGGGCGGGGGGCAGAGACTGTTTTCGTTTTGTTTTGTTTTAAGAATTATTTTATTTGACTTTATTTGTTTACTTATTTTAATTTGGCCTGCGGGGGGAGAGAGAGAGATAAAGAGAGAGAAAGGGGAGAGAGAGAGAGAAAGAGGTTGAAAGTGAGAAAGCAAACCACCAGGTTCAGGACTTGAACTGAGGTCAACTGTGTGAGAGTCCAGTGCCCTTAACCACCACGCCACCTACTGGCCCTGAGACTTTGCATTTCTAACAGGTACCTTGGTGATGCTGTGCTTGTTGGAGGACCACACATTGAGAGCCACTGACTTGGGATATAAGGACTTAATTCTCCCTCTGAACCTCAGTTTATAGCTCTATAACTTTTAACTGTTAATTTTTCTTCCGTAGCTGTTGAGCGGTGTCACTATTCATAGAGATTGTATTCGTGACCTGTGTTCTTGGTGAAATTTGGTGCCATAAATCATCCTGTTGAACTTTGTTGGTTTATACGTGTAAGGAACGCTGCGTTTTATCTGTGTGACCCTGTGTGCTTTAACTTGGGAGTATTTCTCTTCTTCTGTCGTTCCTTGCCAGTGTGGAGCATCTCGGGCCATTTTGCCAGGCCACCTGCATCTTGGTCATAGTGACCGAGGCTGGCTACAGAGTGTCCTTGTTTCAATCATCCAATCTCCCCTGCACACAGTACGTCCAGTGGCCAAAGAGCAGAGAGAGCAGAAGGCCCGGTCACACCTCAGTGCCATAGATGTCTCCAACACCACTCACCACCTGTTTCTCAGAGAAGCTGAAACAAATTTCTCCTCTGTCTGCATGAATAATCCCTGAGCATGGAGAGGAAAACCCATGCCAGAATGCCTTCCACTTAAAGCCTCTTTGGGGATGATGAATAACTCAAGGTGTTTTTTTTTTTTTTATCATAAGAAAGATGAAGCTCACTGTCTGCCTACCTGATGATCCTGAGTGTGAGGGAGGCTGTGTGAGAGTGACCACTAAGACTACTCAACCTCACTTTTTTTTTTTTTCTCTCTTATAATATACTAGCTCCTTCTAGGTCCAGCTCTAGTTCCAAGATACTTGTATCAATTAGGACTGAGGCAGACTAATAAAATTGCCATGCCGAGTCATTCGATAAGAAGGAATGCAGTAAGGGAAATTCGTCACTGGGTGTTAGAAGAACTGAAAAGAGTACTAAGGGAATAGAAAAGAAACACAGAAAGCACAATTCCAGAAATTGTCATCAACTTAAGGGCTGAGGGACAAAGGAAGAAGATCATGTCACCATAGCCTAGAGCCTCTTGGCAGAAGCTGTAGCTCCATCTGAGCAGCCAAATGGCAGAAGGAACAATGGTGAAGGCACTGCTGCCCAAGCAGAGACTGCACAAAGAGCAGAGAGGGGAACAAGAGCCTGGTTTCTCTCCCTTCCACCCTCCTTCCCAATATCCACTAGTGAGTCCTTCCACTGACCCGACCAGGAAAATCCATTTTGTAGTGTTAATACTCTTCTGCAAAAGAAGTGGGAAAGAAGACAATGGACCCGAATGCAAACAAATGAATGGCATAATGCCCTATTCTGTCAGTCTTCCCTGTACCCAAATTTAAAACTTGCATTTATTAATATTTATTAACCGAATTATTTAACTTAATTTATTATTAATTTTCAATTTGATCAGAGAGAGAGAGAGAGAAAGTGAGAAAGCAAGTTGCCAGGTCTGGGACTCAAACCACAGTTTACCATGTAGAAGTCTAACACTGTAACCACCATACCACCTGCTGGCCCCAGTTATTATTATTATTTATAATTTCCCTCATCTTATGGTCAAATTTGCTAGTCACTTATCACTTGCCTGTTAGACTTCATGAAAGGTAGCATTTCACAGTAGGGTATGAATCCTGCTTCACTATTTACCGGACGGTGGCTCTGGCTGGAAGACATCTTTGACTCTCAATCCCGCCATCTGTAACATTGAGATGAAACTGTTACACACATCACAGGTTGTTTGTGGTGATTAGAAGAGAAAATGAAAATAAAGCAGTTGGCATCATGTTCGGCACACAAACAACACTCATTATTAAGCGGACAGACCTTGTGTTATTTGTGTTATGTCTTTTATGGCACTGTGCACATGACAGAGCTTCAATATTTGTTGAAGACACAGGTCAATAATCAGTGATACCTGCCTTTCTGTTTCACTTTGTGATCACAGTCATGCCCCTGTATCTATGGGAGATGGATTCTAGGACCCCCAACCTACCCCTGTTGAGGATACAAAAATCTACAGATGCTCAAGCCCCTTAAATACAATAGCATAGTATTTGCATATAAGCTGTTCATATCCTCCCTTATACTTTTAGTCATCTTCAGGTTACTAGTACTCAATGCAGGGCAAATGCTATGTAAGCAATTGTTATACTATATTATGTAGGAATCATTACAAGAAAAACAAATCTACATATATTCAGTACAAATACAAATATGTACATCTAACTACATAGTGCATATCAGCAACGATGTCATCTTTTCTTTTTTCTTTTTATTGGTACCTGTGGTTTGTTGAACCAGCTCAGAAATGGAGGACCCACTGTAGCTGTATTTGTTTTAAGCTAAATGTTCTTTATTATTTATATACTGGAGAAAGGACCAAGAACATTGGACCATTTCAGCACTCCAGAAATGTTTTATTTTCAGCTCTTCTAGATGAAATCTAGTGCTGAACTTGGAAGTTTTCAGAGTAGGCTGGTCTTTGATGTGGCGCTTTAGAGTAGTTGGCAGCGAAAGGTGCCACTTGGATACCAATTATGTTGTCATTGCTGTTATTACTTTAGAAGAAAGAGTCAATTTGCCCTTTGTTTGCCTTAAGAGGAAATGCCAGCCAGGTCAAGGGGGTCACCATTTTGTGTTATTTTGTTTGAAAAATGCACAGTGAGCCTGTTTATGATGCAAAACAATGAACACTTCTAATTTCAGCCTCTTGTGGTTGTGCAGCGTCTGTGCTTGTCTAGGGTCACGGCACTTAGGCGTTAAGGTGGTTTTCAGCTTTAGAAAGGGCTGAGGAACATGTCTTATTTAAATAAAGATACATTAAAAGGATCAGGGAGCCCCTCAACTTTTGTCTATCTTCTCGCAGTTCCTTGGGTCATCTGAGCCGGAGAAAAGCCAACCCAGTTTTATTGTTTCACAGCTAAGCTTTGGCATCACCATGGTAAATAGATGGAAAAATGTCACCACGAAAACAAAACAGTAGAAGTCGAATTTTAGATTGTTGAATTATAGTTGCTATTAAGGTGAACTCTATAGCTACATTTTACTCCCATTAGATTACCATATTCATTTAGGTCAAAAGTTCACTTTTCAGTCTCAACATAAGATTCTTAAGAGATCATGTTTGGCAGATTTACGAAAGGTCATTTTGCATTGAGATAACTTGCAATTTGGAGAGTGCACTGCTAGAATAAGAAAGAGACACATCAAGGTCCTAAAGTCATGGACAGCCTCTTGTGATGTTTCACATTTAGAGTCTGTCATTGTATTTTACATACCATTAGTGAGAGCAATTTCCTGTATTTGAACTTGATTCCACAAAAACACACGAAACGTTATTAGAACTAGACAACCGTTTGCTTTTCTTGATCTTATGGATTTTCTTAACCATGAAGAGAACATCAGACTCCCTGTTAAGTCCAAGACATCATATAATTTAAAGAAAGCCCAGGTCACTCTGAAGGTAGGTTCTGATCCCATCTCCTCTGCTGGACCATGAAAACTCACTTTGCATTTAGGCTTTTGTGACTTTAAGAAGATGCTATGTGTTCTTATCTACATGCAATGGGATAAATGTACCCTTATTTACCCTACTGAAGAGCCTTTAAAATGTCCTTCTTGGGAAATGATGATCTGGTTCATAGCAAAGTCCAGATTCAAAGGTTTTATTCAATTGTAAAACACAGTTTGCCCAATAGTTCTTACTTTTTTCCTATGAAGTTTATTTATTTATTTTTTCCATAAGCAAGAGAGAAAGAGCGTATGCATGTGAGAGACAGAGAGAACATCCCCAACAAACAAGGTCTTGACATTACAATCCATGCCCAGTCTTCAGTCAGACCAGATCTTGGGCGATTGTGTGCCCAGAATACTGAGGGCAGTTTTCAGACTTGAACCAGCCACCTGCCCCTATGGGATAGTCCCACAGAGCCTCACATTTTACCACTGACACTGCCTGGTTCTAGCTCTTATCCTTCCTTTGTATTTCTTTCTTTCTTCCTTTTTTTGTTTCTTCTTTTTTGCTAAAGGGACCATCTGGCTAAGTCATCTCTTGTTGCCTAAGACATCATCGGCTCTGATTTGGCTGATATCGATCTTACCGAGAGCTTATGTTACACTGAGCATTAGGCATACACTAACCCAGAGCCTGTTTAGCCCTTTACTATTATGCATTCACTCATCCAAACACCTATATACTTACTCATGCAATAATTCACTTAGTAAGGACTTATTGAACCCAATCAAATGCCAAGTTCTTTGAGAAATGCTAGGGATACATTTCTAGTATATTTTACTTTACAGGCAAAGCTAAACACAATTCTTGTCTCCATGCAACCAACATTTTTTTTAAAATCACACATATAAATGTAAAACAATAACTGTGATAAGTTCACAAAAGAGATTTTATAGAGCTATAAAAGCCCAGCATGTGGGAATGTGCCCTACCCAACGACAGCACGCATGCTTCAGATGAGATGACCGAGAGTGAGCAGTAGTGTTTTGAGCATAGCACAGTGCCTTGTGGTGCAAGATAACATACTTAAGTCAAAGAACTAAAAGAGGGCCAGTTTCTGGAGCACCGAGATGAGAAGGCCCAGGATGGCAAATGATTCTGGAAACAAAGGCAGAGGTATGACCAAGACGGCCTGGTAGGCCATGCTGGAGATTTTGACTACTGTCCTAAAACCTAAGGGAGGAGGTCCTGTGATTCAGGTCTAGGTTGTAGAGGGATGAGCAGTGGGTGTGGGACTGAGGTTATAGGAGATGACTTGCTCAGATCTAGATTCCACGAGGAGCATTCCATCTGCAGTACAGAGGATGAGTACACTGCTGTCAGTGTTAAAGCAGGAACAGAGAATGGTAACATCAAGTAGGTTGCAAGAGATGGCATCATGAATGAAATCTGATGAATGGGGGAGAAGACAGGCTTCAGAATGCTACTTGAGGGGACCAGCAGGTGGCGTTGTGGTTAAGGCACTGGACAACCCAACATGACCAACCATGGTTCGAGTCTCAGACCTCGTGGTTTTCTCTCTCTCTCTCGTCAAATTAAAATAAATGAATGAATAAATAAAATTAAATAAACTTAAAAAAAAAGAATGCTACTTGGGGAGCTACATGCACAATTGTGTTTGCAATGGTGCCATTAACTGGAACAGATAATAGTGGAAAAGGACTAGGACTTTCTTGCTTGTCTGACCCCCTCTATCCACACAGCATAGCCACCATAACAGCACGTGCATCCATTTGCCTTCATTACGGAACATTACAATGGCAGAGACAGTGACCACTGATGTAGAGACAGGTGAAACCAGCCGGTTCCATCGATATCGGTGCTGTCTCCCAAGAAGAATAACATGGTGGAAAGAGCATGAGCTTTGTCACTTTACACACATGACTCTAAAGTCTGGCTTACTACACCATAGTTTTAAAATTGCAGGCAATTTATTTTAAGGTCTCTAAACCTAAGTGGCATGACAGAAACTTGGAGATAGAAAATTTGGGGATGTGGGGGACCTTTCTGTACATTTTTAGAGACTTGGCAACACCCTTGTTTTCAACCTTAAAGACGCCAAGTCAAAAGTGTCTCTAAACATTGCCAAATATCCCTTTGGTGGATGGAAGTGTGTATGTGGGGAGGAGGTAAATTTTTCTCCAATTGAGAACTCCTTTACTTTTTTTTTTCCCCCAGAGAAAGTTTTGCTATAGGGCATGTGCACTTGCCAAGGAGACACAGAGAGACGGAAATCAAGAAATTGCTTCCTGGGGGATGGCCATGCCACAATCCCTTCTCCTCCATTTTCCTCGTAGGATCTTAGGCACACACACAAATGTGCCTGGTGTGAGTTTTAAGCGGCTGGGTCCGGGAGTCAAACCACATTCAACTACGTGGGAGTCCAGCAACATAACCATTACACCATCTGCTGGTCCCCTCTTTACCTTTCTTGAGTTACAGTTATAACATTTAAAGATAGCTAAGATCTAGATAATTTCTTGGTTGATATTTGATACATATAAAATTAGAAATAGATTTGACATGAAAGTAAACATTTAGAATAAGCAAATAATCATAGTTAATTATAAATTTTAAAATTTACATTAACATCAAAAAAATATCAAAACATTCTACTATGCTCAGAGCCCTTTCAGGGCCTTGGAAGGTGGTTGGTTCTGCACAAATAAAGCATCCCTAAACTCCAGGCCTTCATGGCAGGCAGGAACTGTGAAGAGAAGTCATTATATCTGCAAGATGAAAACGGGGTGAGACAGAAGTTCTCGACTCCAAGCCCTGCTTAGGTTCTCCCTCCCGGAGGCTACTCCTGACTCTACTTAAAAGGAAAAAGGCTCTTCTCTTCTTGTTTCCTCATGCTGTATTTTATAACCAGAGCACTAGTCATTTCATTATTATAACTAGTTACTATATGCTAGAAGGGAATGAAAAGTCTATTATCCAATCTGTCTTTGGGAAAAAAAAAAAAAAACCTAATTATCAAGTGACAACTTGTAAGCCCACCTTAAAAGCCTGTTGATTGGACAACTGATGGTTCAACAACTAAATCAGCAAAGGACAAAAGCTGCAAAGATTATGGGCCTCATTTTAAAATTTAACACCGATCGTATCCCCTCAGAAACAACTTCTTCTATGGCTTCTTTATAGGATTCATTGAAAAAGTAATTGCCTGTTCTGAAATGTGCTGGAACTAGCACGGGTATTTAAAGATCTATTGAGAGAGGAAGGTATCAAGATTATGCAGCTACGGGCTAGAAGCATGTTTATGGGACTCGATGTGGTCTGAGACCCAATCACCACAGAAATGACCTCTCTTTTTCTACATGTAAATTATGTTTGTATTTTTCTCCTTTAGGAAAACGTTATCCTTTGGAATAATTCAGTTTATGATTCCCAGGTGCATTTACATTTTGTTTGGCGGGCCAGCTCCTGGTGTGATGGTTAAGGCACTGGACTCCCACGTGGCTGACTGTGGTTCGAGTGCTGGACCTTATGCCTTGAAACTCATGCCAAGGGTGTATGCATGCGTGCCCAAAATCCTAGGAGGAGAATGGATGAGAAGGGATTGTGGAACAGCCATCTCCCCGGGGGAATGTTTTCTCACTTTCTGTTTCTTTGTCCCTCTGGTGAACACAGGCACCCTTTAGCAAAAATCTCTCTCTCTCTCAAAAAAAAAAAAAGATTTACTAAGATTGATTTTCTACCATCAATTATATGTAACATATTATTTTACTATTTGTAGTACTGCACATTTTCATTGACATATATGTGAAATATAATTCTACCTGATACTGTGTGTACAGAGTTGTATTTGTATTAGATAATTAGAAACCAAAATTTACTTCTGCATCTCAAGTGTTTGAACATATGAAGAGCTAAAATGAATCATTTGATGAGTACCCAAATGAATAGTGAAAGAAATAGCCATTGCTAAGATTGTCCATTTCTAGACTGCCTGGGAACTTCATCATTCTGTAAAACTTTCTATGAAAAAAAGTCTACTCGGAGTTTTAAATATCTTTCCCATAAACTTTTGGAACTCAATATTTCATATCGGAATTGTCTTGAAAGAGTTTCTTATGGTTCCCTCGTTGAGACCTGACTCTGCTCTCTCTTCCTGCTCAATCGGTAATTGCTCATTTCACTGCCTTGCGCTTCAGCCATAGACACACTTTCACTCTCCAGCTGAAACTGTTCCTTCTGGGACCACATCTAATGTGCTACTCTGCATGCCAAGAGATCACAGCACAGTCTAGGAGAAGAGTCATAAGCAATTACGTGCTTCACAGCTGGCTTTGGATGACAGCAGAGCCTTTATCCCACTCTTCAGACTTGGCTATGCATCTATGGCTCCAGCCCCGAAACTTCTCTCCACTGCAGGCAGATCGGAATGGGGCTCCTCCTTGGCCCTGGGTGCCAGCATTACGGTAGAGAATCACTTCATTTCCATGAGCTTGTCCTCGGGAGAATTTATCTGGTGCAGCCTAACTAGAAAGTGTCTTCTCATTAATGTCATGGCCGTATCTGGTAAATATTTCCTCTTTCTGTTAGGGCTGAGGGCGGATATTGGCACTCATGTTTGTAGCACAGTGAAGAAAATTTTTCAAGGCTTTCTTGGAAGGACAGAAGGACAGATCCAGTGAATTTTTCCAGGAAAGCATTTGAGAATCTTGCGGGTTTTTTTGTACTTATTTATTGTTATTTTTATTTGGTTTCCAGGAGTGAAAATACATCAGGTCAGAATACTTATGATGGCCATAACAAACTTAAATACTTTGAGTACTGCCTTCCTTGTCTCTCAGGGACTTGAAAATTATTATTTTTCAATTGTGTTAAGATTTATATATATTTAATGAAAGAGAAACAGATATAGAAGGAGAGGAAGACAAGCACCTTCAAGAAGGTCTCACACTGTGATCCCCTCAATCCCAGCCTTTTCTCCCTAACCAGATCACAGGCACACAGACAGATGCCTAGAAAGTACAGGTTGACTCAAGAACTGAAACTCTACCTTCCATATGGCTTCCAGCATTGCAGTGCAAAATGGTTCTGCTGTACTACCACCACTAGACTAGAAATTGCTTTTTGTGGGACCAGCAGTTGGCATAGTAGCTATGTCGCTGGACTCCCATGTAGTCAACAGTGGTTCGAGTCCCGAACCCGGTGGCTTAAACTCCCGCCAGGCACATGTGCGTGTGTGCCCAAGATCCTGAGAGGAGAATGGAGGAGAAGGGATTGCAGTGTGGCAACTTTGCCCCCGTCCCCCCTGGGGGAGGGGTGCTGTGACTTCTCGCTTTCTGTCTCTCTGTCTCTATCTTTTTGGTGAGTACACACACCCTATAGCAAAAACCTCTGAAAAAAATGCTTTTTGCTTTAAATCACTCATGCAGTATCTTGTGCTTCTTTTTATTTTACTTCTGCTGATAATTTCTATGTACAAAGAATCTAGATAGGTAAACAGGAATTTACAACTTTTATTTAATAAACGAAGAGCTTACATCAAATGAAACATGAAGAGCTCTTAAAATTTCACTCTATATTTTGATCCTGTTCATACAGAGCAAACTTAGAAGCTCTTATAGAAATTATTAGTCTTGGTAATGATTTTCAATGCCTGCTAACATTGTGAAAAGAAAAGAAGTCAGACATTATGTGTCTCTGATAAAACACAATACTCTCTTCAAATAGTCTTGCCAAGAAATTAAATCTGAATTTGATCAAGTGTTGCATCTAATGAGCACTTTCCTGGAAATACAAGGAGAAAAGAATGTGCGAACACCAAAGGAATGCTATCACAAAACCCAGAACTTATTCAACAAATAAATTGCAAAGAAGTTAAAAGGGAATTGGAAAGAATTCTATAGATTTAGAGAGCCAAGAGATTCATCGACCCACCCTTAACTGGATCCCGAGGGAGAAAGACGTAAAATTCTTGCCAAAATTCTCCATTCGATTGATGAAAGAATAGAGTTTTAGAAAGGCTAAGTATTTCGGCCACAGACATAGACCTACAAAGAACCTGACTGTCAAAGCATTTGTTTTCTGATGCCATATGCCTCACAGCAGGGTAGAGCATCTTACAACACACATGTCAGTCATGGTTTCTGACTTATGGGTTCAAACAGAAATTGAAATAAAATTTTATTTATTCATTTAAACAAATTGAAGTTTTAATTTGTCTAATCATTTGAATTTTATTATTGGTCATGTGTAACATCTGTAATATTCTATCATATTCCACATTAAAGAGAAATTCAAATAGAATAAAAACCTTTCACATGGGCTTTCCCTTAAAACTTAAATTTATGGGGCCAGCTGGTGGCATGGTGATTAAAGTGCTAGAGTTCCACATGACTGAGTGACTGAGTTCAGTTTAAGTCCTGGACACAGCAACTTGAAAATCACAACAAACAAATAAATGTAAAGAACAAACAAGCTAACTTAAATTTACCCTTTTTAGGTATACAACATTATCTAAGAAAGAAATACACATAATTCTGAATTCATCTTTGAAACGAATGTCTAGCAAACTATAAAGTATATAGCCAAAACAAAAAGAATTTTATTTGATTATCACTCTTGTTCATGAATTAGAATTAATATAGACTAGAATTTTTTTAAGGGATATTTTTGCTATAGGGTGCATGCACTCATCAGAGAGAGAGAGACGGAGGGAGGGAAGGAGAGAGAGGGAGGGGGGAGGGAGGGAGAGGGGGGAGAGAGAGAGAGAGAGAGAGAGAGAGAGAGAGGGAGAGAGGGAGACAACACCCCTTGGGATGGCCATGCTGCCATCCTTTCTCCTTCATTATCCTTTCAGGATTTTGGGCACACCCACACACGTGTGCCCAGAATGAGGTTTAAGCTGCCAGGTCTTGACTCAAGCTATGGTCAAGTACATGGGCATCCAGTGACATAACCATGATGCCATCTGCTGGTCCCTAGACAAAAACTTTTCTAATCCTTTTTATAAACATATTTGAATGTTAATGTCATAGTTTACTGTTGAAAGAGATATAATTTCTCTGGATTTAACTGAATTAGAACTGAAACAAATATTTTTGTGCAAATTCTAATTCCTATATATTTCCATGAGGGTGAGCAACAGGCAAAACTTGATTCTGGGGAAGTAAACAAGCTTAAGGAAAGATATGATATGGAAATTTGTGGCTTTTTTTTCTTTTAAAAATATATTTCTTTGCTAAGACACGGAACCAAATCAAATGTCCACGAACAGAGGAATGGATTGAAAAAGTGTGGCATATATACTTTATGGAATACTACTCAGTCATAAAAAACAAGACCCTGGCTTTTGACAGAAAGTGGATGAATATGGTTTTACTGCTGAGTGAAGCAAGCCAGGCTATGAAGGAGAGACATTGTATGTCTCTGCTTAATATATATTGACTAACTGCACTCTATGATTGAAACTGAATGACTAGAGGATATAGAAATATAGAGATTGGTTATAGATACCAGATACAGTGTGTGAAGAGAATGGGAGAAGGAGGAAAATCTGAGGAAAGACATGAAAGGGAAAAATAGGGAGGCAAGACATTTATGGGACAAAGAAATGGGTAATTATCTGTTGAAGGTAACGTTTATAGTATTCCCAACTGCACTGGTAAGAAATGTATTCCTGTTGGAATATACACTTCACAAACTAAGTGACATATGTGATTGAATGTATAAAAGAAATTGGAATTAAAAAAATATAGTTCTGCATCATATTTACTTCATGTGCATAAAATATGAAAGGATTAAAGAATTTGGAAGAATCAATGTATAAATGGAAGAAAGATTTCGAATGCTTAATCATGTATTCAGAAGAGAATTTATTCATTTAATGTTTAGCATACATGTAAAAGTTAGGGCACATTTTCTTTAGCATCCTATTCCCATGATTCAATGTTTTCTTAACATTTTAGCTTAATGAAATGTTTATGACTATATTCCAGTCATATATTGAAAACATCATGCTAATATTAGTGGAGTCGTTCAAACCTAAGGCATATTTGTTCACTAGTCATGTTGTAAAAGAAGCATTCAACCATAGATAGCATGTAAGTTCTTGAGGATAATGATACAATTCATTTGCTGAACAATTTGAATGGCTAATCTTGGGATTTTGTTGTTATTCTTCACTCAAGAAATAATCACTCTCTGAAAAATTTTTCTTTTTTTTTTGCAGAGGCTTTTTTTTTGTTGTTATAGGGTACGTGCACTCGCCAGAAAGACAGATAGAGACAGAGAGACAGAAAGTGAGAAATCACCCCACAGTGGGGATGACCATGCCACAGTCCCTTCTCTTCATTCTCCTCTCAGGATCTTGGGCATGTATGCACACACACCTGACGTGAGTTTAAGCCACCCGGTCTGGGACTCAAACCATGGTTGACTGCATGGGAATTCAGCAACATAGCCATTATACCAACTGCTGGTCCCAAAACTTTATTTATTTATTTACTTATTTTAATTTTGACCAGAGAGGGACAGAGAGAGAGAGAGAGAGAGAGAGAGAGAGAGAGAGAGAGGGAAAGTGAGAAAGCAAGCTGCCAGGTCCAGGACTTGAACCCTGGTCAGCCATGCAGGAGTCCAGCATCCTTAACCACCATATCACCGGCCGGTCCCAGAGTAATAGTATTTTCTTACGGGTCTGGCTGTGTCACAATCCTCCTGCCTCAGCCTTCCAAGTTGCTGGGACTACAGGTACTTGCCACTGTATCTGGACTTTAGGTTTGGACTAGAAATTGAAGCAAGGCTTCCCATGTGGCTCTAGACTATGGAACACAGTGTCTTAGCAGTGCACACTGCTGCAACTGGGCCCTGTAGTTTTCTTTGTTTATACACTAGAGTACATGTGCCTGGCAGAGAAAGAGAGAGAGAGAAAATGAGAGATGTGCCCCCAAGAGGGCTCTGCCATGCCTCTATCCTTCTCCCCAGCCTTCCTCTTCCTCAGGATTTTGAGCCATGCACTCATGCAACATGCTCAGTGTATTTTCAAGCCAAACCAAAGATCTAAGTCTGTGGTCCGTTGCATGGCTTCCAGCCTTATGGGGAATTTGCACTACCTCTGCACCACAGGGGTTGGGCCTGGAGTGATTTCGAAGTAAGCAGGGTCATAGTCCACTACTGCAATGCTAACACAAAAACCAGAAACTGGGTAACTTATTAAAAAATTGGAGTCTATCAGTTCACATTTCTAGTGGATGGAAGATCCAAAGGTGTTGCAACAGGCCAGCCTACAAGATGATCAACAGAAGCACTGAGCATGGTAGACATGGAGAGAGACAGAGACCAAGCAAGCTGTGGAAAGCTCTATTTTCTAGCAGCCAGATCTCATAAAAACGAACAGAGACCAAGCAAGCTGTGGAAAGCTCTGTTTTCTAGCAGCCAGATCTCATAAAAACGAAACCCTTCTCAGAAAAGCTAGAACTCAGTGGGTCTCATCCATTAGTCTCATCTAATCAACATCAACCAGGCTTTACCGCCTTCCAACATCAAACTCTGAAACATAAAACTTCTGGAGACAAAGCATTATCCAAACCATGCCACTAAGTGAACAAATATCTATTGAGCACCACTATATATACAGAACACAGAGCTATTTATGCCCTTTTGAAAAGGCAAAATGAGTGAGAGAGCAATTTAGATGATAAACATTTGACATAATAAATATTGAAATGATTACATTGAAATATCAAGGATTAGACCAAGATACTGAGGTCTGCAGAGCACAAAATCTTGGAGAAGAACCAGTCAGGCATATATTTTTATTTGACTGTCAGATCTGTTGGATAATGTCAGTGTATTTCTTAATTCATCCTTCTTTTGATATACTGTATTTTAAAAGTATAATTTTGTACTGTCTAAACTAGTGAAGTTTTATGGTGATAAAGATAATCCCAAATAGTAGGGAATCATGGAGCTTGCTCTGGCCATTCCCTTATTCATTTATTTAGTCATTCACCAAATATTTGAGTGACTCATGCAAAATACCCTATAATTACCTCTTTTTGAAAAATCTTATCATTTCCCTCTTTAGGGAATTTTAACATATAGACAAGTAGACTTTTATCAGACCCAGTTTTAAAAATTCTTTAAAATTTTTATAAAGCAAAAATTACAGTTTTTTTCCCCAATAGATCATTTCCCTCGTCTATGTTCCTATCTCTTATGTATTTTAAAGAACTTTAAAAAAATTAGCCTGTATTTAAGTATTTCCTTACTTCCCACTTCTGGTCAATGCACTGCAGCCTGTATTTTTCTTGGTTATTCTCCTGAAATTAATGTTACTGATTAATAACTTAATACTATTCAATTCAAGAGAAACTTAATATGTCTATAACGTTGGGACTATTCATCACCTTCTTTCTCGACTCTACTCTCCATTGGAAAGGAAGGAATTACAGCAGTTGATCTGTGTGATCCATTCTTTTTCCATTATCAAGGTGGAGGAAGTAAGAAAGATAACCTTGTCTAATCCCCTTGTGAATAGAAAAAGCAGATTTTTTGGCAAGTAGACTAAAAGTATTTGCTAATAAGAGCAAATGTCCTTATGGGGTGCTTCAAGCAAAATATTCCTGGCATCGAATTTCTATAGATCAAGAATCTAAAATCTAGGATATATGGAGAACTAGAAAATATCACAGAAGCTAATTGACCACTCGGAATATGAAATGGAAATATTTGGGGCCAGCCCAACAGCCTATGGCTAGGAGAGGTAGTTTCCACAGAGCTGACCATGGTTCAAAGTCCAGTCATGGTGGCTTGAAAAATGCACTGGGCATGTGTGCATCATGCCCTCAATCCTGAGTGGCTGGAGAAATGGAGATGAGATCGTGGCCCGACTGCACCACTCTGGGAGTACTTCCTCTTTCTCTCTCTCCAGTGCAGGTCCCTTCTAGTAATTAAAAAATAAAATGGAAATGTTTTATAATTTAAACTCACTTCACTCTGGGAGGCAATTTTTATAAATGATCTAAAGACCTTATCTACCTTGGACCAGAAATTTCACGTTCAATAATAGGAAGACTATAACCAGGGAATAGTTGTCAATGATTCGGACCTATCCCTGCTTTACTTTGCCTGTTTCTCTTGTTTGTATCCTTTACATCATCTGTAAAGTGTGTTCTTGGGGAAAATCATTAATTTGTATCAGTCACATTTGGTATTCCAATCCCATGTGCGAGTTCATGTATTTGTGTATTCACTAGTTTCTCTCCCTGGTCTTTGAAAGTTCTTGTTTTTCTCATCAATGTCTGCTTTTAATGTACAAACACTAGGCATCATCACCACTCAAAAATGGTATCAAATAGTTCCTGAACATATTCACTGACTACCTCATTTTCTTCTAACACAATGAATGGCTTACCATTGACCCAATGGTAGCTTAAGTCAGATTCTTCTGTCATTTACTTTTGTATCACGAAGTCACAATGTTATTATGCAAATTACACTTTTATATCTTTCATTCTGGGGCTATCAGTTCTATTTATTAATGCCATTAATTTTATTCAGATTTAGTCACATCTTCCATGTTTTAGTAGGATTCTCTACATCTAACTGGATTTATTACTTTTAGTCTGGCTTCTCTACTCTTTACCATCTGCTTGTTTTTGGAGTCATCTTGTTAAATGCCAATCGAATGACATTACACCTAGGCTTACAATTTTCAGTGATGATCTATCAAGATCATGTTAATGAGAAAACATAAGGAAAAAGCTCCGTTAAATTGGCCTGGACAATGATTTCCTGGCTTTGACACCAAAAGAACAAACAACAAAAATGAACAAACGAAAAAAGACAAATGGAATTACATCAAACTGAAAAGCTTTTTCACAGCAAAGACAATAATTAACATATTGAAAGGATACTCTATGGGATAGGAGGGAATATTTGCTAATAATATATCTGCTAAGATGTTAATATCCAAAATATACAGGAACTCAATAACAAGAAAATGAATGACCCAGTTTTAAAATGGACAAACTACCTGAAGAGTACATACACATCCCAATAAATAGATGAAGAGGTCCTCGACATCACCAATTTTTAGAAAAATAAAACCCTAATAAGATACCACTTGCAACCTGTCCGAATGACTATTATCAAGGAGACAAGAGGTAACAGGTGCAGTGTCTCTTATCTCCTTGATAATAGTCATTCGGACAGGTTTCAAGTGGTATCTTAATGTCCTTGATAAATATATATAGTTTTTGTGTATCAATTAACAAATTAATTTTAAAAACAAAGAAACAGTGAATGAATGACTGAAAAATCTGTCCATGAGTTTCTCATGCTATGGCCTGTTATCTCTCTATTCTTATCTTCCAACACTAAACTCTATTCACATTGTTGGTCATTACACCTGCATTTCCAAGAAGGGATCAAGATATTTGCCATCTTAACTGCTTTCAACTCTGATGAGATTCATTTTAATTCTCCATGAGATGATTGCTTATGTTTCTAATATTGTCTATGTCTCATGTATTTTATGTTAAGAGTACATGTCTTCATATCATGAGGGTCTTCCCTTTTTTAGCCTCAGCCTCCTGACTGGTATTGCAGGCACTCCATCACATATGGCTCTTTTGTAGCCAGGGCATCTTAGTCCGTCTGTGCATTGCTAACAGAGAGAGCTGAGACTGGGTGCCTTATAAAAGAAACAGAGGTTTATAAACTCAATTCTGGGGGCTCAAAAGTCTGAAAGTGCAGACGGGGCATCAGACAGCCAACGACTTTTCCATCCAACATGGCTGATGGAAGCACAGTGGCAAGTGTGTGCAGAGAGACAGAGGGAGAGAAAAGAGGAAGGCCGCTGTCTCTAATAGCAGCCAGGTCCCATGACCAGTCTTCCTTCTCAGGAAAACTAGAACTCATTGGATCTCATGAGACATCATTATCTATTCATGAGAATGTTGCTTCCATGACCTGATCACTGTGATCCAATCACCACTTAGAAAGTCCTACCCTGTGCCAGCATTAAATCTGAATTTGGAAGAGCAACTGTGATCCAAATCCTAACACAAGGTGTCACTGTATTGCTCAGGCCAGCAACACAGCGAGAACCTTCTGATCCTCCTGTGTCAGTTGCCCTGCATTGCTGGGATTGGCAGGACATAGCACCGGGCCTGACCTTTAGGTTGGACAGGGAATCTAACCCAGGCTTCCTGAGTGGTCTGACCTTGCAGAATACAGCATCTTAGTACATGCCACTTTGGCTGGGACCTGCTCCTTTTTTATAATAAATCATGCTTGGTTAGGATGAATACTTATTTCTAAAATAATGAATTATTTGTTAACATTTTCTCTTTTTTGTATTTATAAGAAAGATGGAGAGAGTTATTTCTTATACTTTGCTCTTATTTCTGGGGTTAGTAATAAAATAATATCATTCTATTAAATAAATTGAAATGTTTTTATCTTTTAGTATGTGTTGATTTATTTTATATTACATGAGCTTTTCCTCTATAATGTGAAAAGAAAAAAAAAATCCTTCAGTATAAAAATGGTCTGATTCTGGGTCTGCAGGTGGCACGGTGGTTAACGCATTGGATCCCACATAGCCTACTCCATGGTTCAAGTCCTAGATTGATAGCTTGAAAATCATACTAGGTACATGTATGTGTGTGTGTGTGTGTGTGTGTGTGTGTGTGTGTG
>NW_006159891.1:437196-463701 GCF_000334495.1 Tupaia belangeri chinensis
CTATCTCTCTCTCTCTCTGGTGAGTACATACACCCTATGGCAAACATCTAGTGTATATATATATATATATATACACACACACACACACACACACACGAACAAAAAATTATTTATAGATAATTATTTTATATTTCTGTAATGTCAGAATATAATACTCATATTTTCATTTTTTTTCAAAGTACTTTTAGGATAATTTTGGAATAAAATATTTTCAAAAAATTTATCTGCTTCATGGGGATTTTCTTAGCCTTCTTAAAATATAATTGATAATATTATTTTCCTTTAATTTTTAATTTCTTCTATATCTATTGTTATTGTCACTATTTTGCTTTTAATAATTAATTTCATTTTCATGTTTATTATTTCATTTTCTGTTTTTCCTTTCTTCTGTCTTTGCTCTCCTTACTTACTTTTTTTATTTCCTTTCTCTTTCTTTTTAAAATTTGTCAGGGTATATGCATTCGCCTATGACGGATTGTTGCAAGGGACAATAAGAAAACATGGGGGATGATCACACTTCAATCCTTTCTCCTCCATTTCTCCTTTCTTTTGGAATTTTGGGCATACATGCACAGTACTCTGCATATTTTTCAAGTTGCTCAGTCCAGGACCTGAACTGCACAGTTGACCACATGAGATCCAGCCACCTTCACCACCACACAACTGTCTGGCCCTCTAGCTTACTTGAAAGCTTATTTTCTTAATAAATTTTCAAACTAAATTTCTGAGATAGCTAAAAAAATAGAAATGTGAAAAGGAAAAGCTAGAATAAAAAAAAGATCTGAAAATATAAACAGTATATGAAAGCTAGGTATAAATTACACATATACATATGTAACCTAAGTAGATTATGAACTCAGAGCTCAAAAACAAATGTGGTCCAACTATGGTAAGGCATATTGGACACAGCTACTTGGCAGGCAAAGGCTACTTGGGAGTCCCAGCTTCAAGTTCTGGGTACTGGGACACTCTCCTGGAGACCAGTTGCCTGAGCAACTGAGGCAGGAGGATTGCTACATAGCAAGACCCTATCTAAAAAATAGAAATTAAAGAAAAAAGAAGAGAAAAACCACACATATGTGGCACACACACACATGAGAAGAGAAAAAGACAGACACGTGATCAGAACATGTGAAGACTACATGGAAGGCTACCGAGCAGTAGAAAGTAAACCGATGCACCAAGGTAGTTCCAGCAGATGCTAAGCACCAGGAGGCTGGTTTAATTGCATGGTTATCAGACAAAATGAATTTTAAGTTAAAATAATCACTGAAGATAAAAGAAGTAATTAAATAATGATAAGAGTTGGATTTCACCAAGGCAAGTGTAATAAGTTGAAATGTGTAGATACCTGATATAAATTAGAGTGGTAGACTGTAACATCTTTCCTGGTAATTGAGAGATCAAGCGGACAAAACATCAGTAAGGATATGGAACATGTGCAAAGCACAATTAAAAATCTTGATCTAATGAAGATACATAGATAACTAACAGCGATAATGGAGAAGACTCATTTCTTTGAAGCACGCACTTAAGATGTTTATGAAGATAGACTGTGTGTTATATAACAACAGCTTGAACATAATTTCAGAGAATCAAAATTTCTCTGAAATATCTCCAGAAAGGTGTGTGTACTTCATCTCTCAGCATCTGCATCTACAGGGCATGAGTGAATTGTTCTCCTAGACACCGAAGAGGATCTTTTCTCTCTGAACACAGTGTGGCAATGACAGGGAAAGTGTACTCCATCAGCAGATGTCATACCTTGGACCCACTGCCCAGGGTTGAAGCCGGATAGAGTTATCAGTGTAAGTTTATGGAACCAGAGGCTGAATCACCTAATTTTCATTCCCTGTACTTGAAAGTCATCCCCAATGTGGCACAAGGAGTTCCAGCAATCAGAAAAGGCAAGTTTTAAACTGTCACTCTAGGTGGATTCTGTTGCAAGTCTCTTTCGACAGTGAAGATCAAATGCTCATTAGACCAAGGTGAACATGGCAGCTGGCTTTCATCACAGTTGGATGAAATCTATAGCCAGCTTCTTGAACACTGCCTGATCTCATTACTTAAATGACATGGCAGACCCACCTCACAGCTAAGTCATCTAAGGTGAGCACCTTCGCTCCGGCCTGCTCTTTGGGCTGACATTTGACCTCTCTCTGTATCTTGGATTTGGCTCTCAAAGTGACCAGCATCCTGAATCTCTGATTCTGTAGGTCAAGTCTCAGAAAAATTGCAATTTCTCTGAACTGTTCAAGCCTAAACATGGCATACAGCAGGGAGACAAAGGTCAAAGAAAAAAAGGAATAAAATATTCCATTAGAATACAAGAACGCTCCAAAATGCCACTAGATTCATTCCTTTTGTTACAAAGGTCATTATAACTTTCATGGCATTTCCCACAAGCATTTTCAAGCACTTTTTCTTCTTCAGTAGGAAACTTGTCCAATGAGAACTATGTGGTTCTGCTTTGTAAAGCACACCATGGGGAATTACTGGGTGCTCCAATGTGTTCATGGTTTCATGCCTTCTGTAAGGAAAATAAAGATGATATTCACATAAATTTTAAAATCACTAACCACAGAGAGTGTGTAAGAACAACTAGTATTTAGCAAGTCAAGTAAGATAAACACTTTCTGCCTAAGAAAGTTTGACATCATCCCAATATAACATATATTAAGCCCCTAATCTGTGATTTGTTAGGTGTTGTGTTAGTATTAAAAAAGCAAAAACTAGAGTCTTTATATATTGAAAGTCACAGAAGCAAGCCATGAAAAATAAACTATAATACGTTATCTATTATAGAATGGAAGTGTGCCTAAGGAACACCGAGTTCCACAGTAGGACCGAATTTCAGTTGACCACAACAGCAACTTGTTTGATATTACACCCTTAATTTCCTTCTCTGGTTTACCCTCCAGTTTTCCTTTCAGCATGCCTAGAATAACTTTCCAAATGAACCACTTGTGTGTGAATGCTTTTTCCTCTGGGTAACACATCTGAGAAAACATGTCTCATGTCTATTATGATCAAGAATAACCCTCCAAAGTAATCATTTTATAGACCAGAAAGCTAAGGAATAGAGAAGTCTAGAACTTAGCTCAGCTCACAAAATTAGTGAACACTAACAAAATTAAAATACAGTCAGACTTTTAAGCTGTATGGAAGGTTGTGTTCTCATCTCTCATAATAACATGTAGATTCAGCGGCTGTTTCTTCAGTACATTTCAGGGACTCCTGTGTCACCAGCTGAGGAAGAATAACCAATGTGTGTATGTGAAGGGGCTGGGGAGACAGTGGCATGAACATGACTAAACACCTTTGTGAAGCTCACAGGGAAGACTATTTATTTATTTCACATTTTATCACTGTATACCTTTACAGCATACACAATGAATTTTCCCAGCGTGAATGCACTGCATTAAAGTCATGTTTTCGCAGAGCCTCTCAGACCTTTCTTCTACCAAGATGACCTGTGGTGGGAGTGGAGTGAGGGGCAATCAGGGTATACCAGAAGTCCTTCTGGCTTCTCTCCATGAAAAGAATAGTGGCTGAAATCAACCATGCCCATCTCCTAGATGGTGACCTGAGTGTGAGATAACCGTTTCTTCTAGACTAGCTGACCTTCTCAGTTTCAAATTTTGCACCTGCTGCTGATAGTTCTTTACTATAACTCTGCTTTTAACCAAAGAATTTGCAGGTGTTTGGGGAGTCTGCAAGCCTTGCAATGTGGAAACAGAAGGGCTGGTGGAAGTGGAAACTCCGGAAGAAACGAGATTAGTGAGTGCTCTGCTGCACTTGGATTCTATTTTAGGCTAATTGACTCGGGGAACAGTTTGAGTTCCAGACCTGACGGCTTAACGATCACTTTAGACACGTGTGTGTGCATGCCCAAAGTCCCAGAAAGAGAATGGAGAGGAAGGGGGATTGTGGTATGGTCCTTGCCCCTGCGAGGGGGAGGGGAATGGTGGTGGTGGTGATTTCTCACTGTCCCTCTCACTGGCTCTCTCTCTTTCTGGTGAGTGCATGTACCCTATGGCAAAAGCCTAAAGTAAATAAATAAATGCATACATACATACTCTTATTATCTTGGTCAAGTTACATGACACCTCTGGGATCAGCAGATGGCATAATGGTTATGTAGCTGGACCCCCATTTGGTTGATTCCAGTTCAAGTTTTGGACCCAGAGGCTTAACACCAGGTGCATGTGCATGTGTGCACAAAATCCTGAAAGAAGAATGGAGGAGATGGGGTTGCAGGGTCATCTCCCCTGGGGGGGAGATTTCCTTGCTTTCTATCTTTCTGTCTGTCTCTGTCTCTCCAGAGGGGTCCCATGCCCTAGAGAAAAAAATCTCTTCCTAAATATGAAACAAAAGAAAAAAACTCAAAGAACAGAAAAAAAAAAACAAATAGAAAAACCATGACATATCTGTATACAAATTCCTCATATGTAAAAAATAAAAGTATTAGCTAGTACTATGAAAGGTTTAAATGCTTGCTGTATTTTTCTTCAAGTAAAACAAGATATATGAAGGTAGTATTCTTTTTTTCTTTTTAGCAATGCTTATCAGAAAGAGTTTATCTCAATGTCAGTTCCAAAAAATGGTAAGAACAAAAAGGATTCTGGGATCAAATAAATTAGAAAAGAAACTGCAGACACTATGATTTCTGCTGGGATATTCACAATGCAGAGAGCCATAAAGGAGGTTCTGGAAAGCCCTGCCAGGAAGAAAGAACTTAATCCAGTATTTCCCAGATGTATTTGACCATAAAAACACCTTATTTATCTAAGAGCCATTCTTACATTCCACAAGATTCATTTTCTGTGAATATGTTTTACGAAAATATTCCAGAGCAAAGAATAAGTGAGATTTCTTACACACACGTACACACACACACACGAGATTTCTTACACACACACACACACACACACACACACACACACACCCCTACACAATGTTTTGGAACTATGGGCCATGTAAGAATAATTTGGTGGCAGCAAAATATTAAGAAAAGGGCTTAACGCTAAACAATAGAGCAGTAAGAAATGATAACTGTAAATAATGTTCTTGCAGCCTCACCCCACTTCCCCTCACTGCTGGGCTTGCTTAGGTGACTCAGATGACAGCCCTGCCCTCTCTGTTTTCCATAGCTGTGTGTTGATTCAGTGCTTGGTCTGTGGCAAACCAGGTGCCAAGTGAAATCTGTAGAAATCTCTCTCTAAGACCTCCACATGCATAGCAGAACAGTGTTAGAGAGAAGTGTACTACCGACTAAGGAATTTGTAGAGCAGTGGGGCAAGTTTTTATCATGTACTCCTGAAAACATTTTTATTATTGCAAGTTTCGAACTTGGTTCTCGAAGAAGGTTCTCTACCCTTCCCTTCCAAGTCTTCGCCCAGATCCTCCTAGGAAGTTTGGATGTCTCTCTCCTCTAGAAAGTTGAAAATTCTATCTCTCCTTGCTTCCAGCCCTGATTCTACTCCAGATGTATATACCCTAGTCCATCTGTGTACTTAGCAAAATATGAAAGTTAGGAGTAGATGATTTCTCACTTTCTGTCTTTCTGGCAAGCGCATGTGTCCTATGGCAAAATCTTCTCTCTCTTAAAAAAAAAGAAAATAAATATATATATATATATATGTGTGTGTGTGTGTGTGTGTGTGTGTGTGTGTAGTTACTATTGTGCTTCATGATGCAAGCAACAATGTAGTGGTTATCTCTTTCTTTTTGAGCAATTTCCTTAAGATCTCAGCCCTCATCAGCTTATCAGGTTTTTGTTTTAACAATATACCCATTTAGCATTCTAGTGAATAGAATTTATTATATTAATTTCATCTTAAAGATTAAGAGCTAACCATGCTTCTACAAGTTTTTAATGTTGACTTCTTCAATTACCTTCCATGCAGAAGAGGCTTTTACATTTGTGTTTAATGATGAAAAAAGTTGAAAACATACTTTTACTAAACTAAAACGTTGGCTTGTGTAAGATACTCTCTAGTTGGAGTTTTATATATAAAAAGATCTCTGGAAAACCTCTTTTGGAATTTCACTGAGAAAGGACCACTTCACAAAGTTTGTCCAGAGCAATTCTGGGCCAGGTTTCTATCACAAACACTTGAATTTTGACAACTCCATTTCTTTCTCCTAGTAGACAATGGTCAACAGGGTATTTCAGAATACAAAGAACAAGCTGGAGTGATACTGTTAAAAATGAAGTCTCATCATCATGACCATTAGAATAAATGACCTATTGGTTGTCTCTGAGCTGCTTCTAGCATTAAAACTGTCATTGTTAAAGCATAATAAAATGCTTACATAGAGCAGAGATAATATCACATGCTCTTAATCATATGGCGCTAGTGAATGGGAGTCCTACAGTTATATATTTTTCTGTGTAACACTTCTTCATTTAAAGCATCCAATCCTTTGATACATTTTACTAAATAATCTTCTGCAACCACATCCAATCAACAACTCTGGCATGAAAACAGAGCCATCTGTGAATTTATAATGTGTGTGTGTATACGTGTGTGTGTGTGTGTATACAGATTATATATTTATATATATCATGTTATATCAAAATTTAACTAATAGGCATTAGAATAATGACAATCAAATATTGTTTTATTTATTTTTATTCTTATGAGTGTATTGATATTTTACCTTTTTGTCTCTAAACAGTGAGACTGAGTGCACCCTAAGCCAGCAGGATTAACTGTTTATGAACCATGGGGAGCCAAACTGCTGTGACAGCAGATTTAGCAAAGCTGCCATTAAAAATGGAAAGTGATTTTTTAAATGGCATAAAGAAGGCATGACACAAATGCAAATTGAGACACAGCTTCACTAGAGACTTGGATAAGTATAGAGACTTGCATAAGTATTTAGATTTCCTATTTCCAGATGTCAAACTGGTAATATATTCCCTTCAAAAGTTGTATTATAATTACCGAATGTGTCAGTCACTCTTGGCAGCAGCTGGGTAGGTACACTGTGTTTGGATATATATCGAATAATTATTCATTACTTGAGGACTGGGTGAATTTTTCTAAAACCTGTCCAATTTTATTTTTCAGAAGAGTTTGTGGGGTGGACTCTTTTGGAGGATAATGATGAGCTAGTACATGTCCTAATTGTGCATGTGCTATACAATTATTCAATTGTATAGGTGCTACTGAATTATAAGTAATTTATGAATGCATATACATATGTGTGTGTGTGCACATGTGTATGTGTGAGCATCAGGGATCTATGTCCAAATGTAAGGTGAATATTAAATATATTCTCTGTTAAAAAAGTAAAGATATCTTTCTCCTAATGCCTTCAGTTACTTTTAAGATAATTTTAATGCCATGATTTTTGCTCCTGAAATTCGTTACCTGAAATGTAGTGTGATGTACTACTCAGTGTGAAAATGGAAAATAGGAGGGCTTTTCACTGTCAGCCATCTCTCATCAAAAAAGCAGGTGTCATTGGTCCCTGTCCTGGTGTCAGGAGTAGGAAGTGTTCTCTATGTAGCTTTAGAGTTCCTTTATTACCGCTGTAAACTGAGTCGCTATGTATCACTTTAAATCAAGAGCTAGGAAGGAATAAGATTAGTGAGAAAGGTATAACAGAAAAAATATATCATTGTAATTTCTTTATATTTATTTTTTTAAGAGATTTTTGCTATAGGGTATGTGTGCTTGCCAGAGACTGAGAGTGAAGGAGAGACAGAAAGTGAGAAATCACCCCCACAGTGGGGGTGGCCACACCACAATCCCTTCTCCTCCATTCTCCTCTTGGAATTTTGGGTATGCATGCATACACACCTGTCGTGAGTTTTAAGGCACCAGGTCCAGGACTCGAACTGTGGTAGAGTACATGGGAGTCCAGCAGCATAACCATTATGCCATCTGCTGGTCTCTACAATTGTAATTTCAAAAGCTGAAATAACTTTCATTGGTGTGGATGGATGAACAAGCCAGTCATAACATTTCCTTAAATCAAAGCCTAATCCAGAGCAAGACCCTAACTCTCTTTCATTCTATGATAGGTGAGAGAGGTGAGGAAGTTGCATATAAGAAAAATTTAGAGCCAGCAGAGGTTGATTCACAAGTTTAAGAAAAGAAACTGTCTCTGTTACCTCAAATTGCAAGGTACAGCAGCAGGTGCTGAGGTAGCAGGGCAGCGAGTTGTCCAGAAGATCTAGCCAAAATAGTGTACAAAGGTGGCCATACTAAACAATAGATTTTTGATGTAGAGAAAATGGTCGCCTATTGGAAGAAGATGCTATTTTGGACCTTTGTAGCAAAAGTGGAGAAGTCAATGCCTGGGTTCAAAGCCAAAAGACAGGTTTTCTCTTGTTAGGGGCCAATGCAGCTGGTGGCTTTAAGTTGAAGCCAATCTCCATTTGTCATTTTTAAAATCCTTGAGTCCTTAAGAATTATGCTAAATTTACTCAGTCTGTGCTCTGGAAATGGAATGACAAAGCCTGGATGATAGCACCTATATTTATGTCATGGATTACTGAATGTTTTAAGTCTACTATTAAGACCTACAGTTCAAGGAACAAAGATTCATTGTGAAATATTCTCATTGACAGTTTGCCCGGTCACCCAAGAGCTCTGCTGGAAATGTACAAGGGGATTCATGTTGCTCTATGCTTGCTAACACAATACCCATTTTTCAGCCCCCAAATGCAAACATCATTTGGATTTTCAAGCCTTATTATTTAATATATTTTATAAGACTATAGCTGTCATAGTGATTTTTCTGATGGATCTGGGCAGTCAGCTGGAAATCAGGGGAAAAAATAGGATGCTAGCATAATTAAGAACATTCATAATTTATGGGAAGAAATAAAAATATCAACATGAACAGGAGTTTGGAAGAAGTTGAATCTAACCCTCACGGTGACTTTGAGAGGTTCCAGACTTCAGTAGAATTAGTAACTGAAAATGTTGCAGAAATAGAAAGAGAACTGGAACTAACTTAAAAGATAGTTGTGTGGAATTTATGAAAATTGCTATGTAATCATGGAGAGAAATTATCAACAAATCTTGTCCTAAGGATTCTAAACTGATGTTTTCAATTTCAGTTCATTTCTGCCTTCTAAATGGCAACAAGGATGACATTTCTGTGATCCGCATCCTTTTGGCACCTCCTCAGTCTCCATCATACTAAAAAGTCTAGTATGTTGTCCTTCCTCTTCTTTTTTTTAATTAATTATTTAACTTTATTTATTGTTATTATTTGTTTTAATTTGAGCAGAGAAGACAGAGAGAGAAAGTGAGAAAGCAAGCTGCCAGATCTAGGACTTGAAACGTAGCCAGCCACATGGGAGCCCAGCATCTTTAACCACCACACCACCTGCCAGCCCTGTCCTTTCTGTTCTCAAAGAGGGTTATTCTATTACTCTCAGCTGTGGCAGTAAGGGTGCCTTTTCAGATCTTTACATTCTCCATAAATATTGGCAAAATCAACTAGAATTCACATGAGGTACAGAGAGATGCAAATTTGGGGAATTATACCTTGTTCTAAAACTTTATAGACACAAACTTTATAGACAGAGAGACCTTAATTTGAAGACTATTTCTACCATGTGCTAGCTTTCTATGTGACCTAAGACTTATGACTTAAGCTCTCTGAACTTCAGTGTCTTCACTGGCCACAACTGTAGAATAAGCTTCATTTATAAAATAGCACATAGGATACTTAGTCCATAGTAGATACTATTATTTTCATTCATGGACTGTCTCTACAAAAGTTTGCCAAAGACTATTAGTACGTTTATTACATATTGTACTTTCCCCAAAAGTTATATACATGGGGATAATTTCCTTAGGGCTAATATGAAGTGGTAAGCCAAGTAACACTTAAGTATGTGGAATGGTATAATTTTTCTTCTTCTTTTTCTTCTTCTTTTGTTCCTTCTTCTTCTTCTCTTTATATATGTATTTTTTTAATTTTTGCTATAGGGCACATACACTTGCCAGAGAGAGAGACAGAGAAATAGAGAGAGCGGAGAGAAATGAGTAATCACTGTCCAGAGGGGATGGCCACACTGCAATCCTTTCTCCTCCGTTTTCCTCTTAGGATTTTGGGCAAGTGTGCCTGTTCTGTTTCTCAAGCTACTAGGTCCGGGATTCAAACCTTGCAGTTGGTCATGTGGAATCCAGCCACCTTAACCTCCGTGCCATCTGCTGGCCTAGTGCTTTATTTTTAGAAGGCATATGAAGTTACACTTTTCTCACCAAAGGAATACAGACAGCTACATTTAGGTTCTGGGAAGCATATGTGGGACAGGGTTTGGCAGTAGAGATGTTTTTCCTGTAACTCCTAAACTCTTTGAATATAGGAGTCCATATATTTTTAACTTTCAACTATAGAAGAAGTGAGAAAGAAAACTGCTGTATGGCTTTAATTTCCTACCTAAAATAAGTCCATATTTGGAGTCAGAAAATCTGGATATTTTAATCTGGACATACCTTACTGTTTATGAGTTTTGTGATCTTGAGAAAGTCTCTTAAACTGTCTAAATCTGTAGGAAAATACTAATCATAATCACTATAATAATAATTCCAATAATAATACTAACCATAAACATTTTGGGAGGGTTAAAATAGCTAAAATTGCTATTTAATAAAAGCCAAATATATTACTGACAGCAATAATATTATACATGATGAGTCTTAATTGCTTTCCACTTCACTTTATTATTTCTCATGATAAAAAGAACATCATTCTTATGATCTATACCCTCTTATTGATCTATTCCTTGATTGCTAGGTATTTTATTATTGCATTGTAGCTATGAACATTCTTGAACATGCTTCTCAGAATTCATAGGCTAAATTTTCTCTAGGTTATTGCTTTAGTTAGGGATCCATTAGGAAATCAGAAACCCTCAAAGCTTTATAAACATGAAGGTTTAATTCAGAGAAGTAGAGCCTTACATCATCACTAAAAGGGCAAGCGCTTAAGGCAAAGTGTACTAGTTCTGATGAACATTTGGGAGAAATTTGTTTTTCTTTTTCTTTTTTATTTAAGAGAGAGATTTTTTTGCTATAAGGTGAGTGTGCTCACCAGAGAGGCAGAGAGAGACAGAGAGACAGAAAGTGAGAAATAACTCCCTGATGCGATGGGCACACTGCAATCCCTTCTCCTCCCTTCTCCTCTCAGCATTTGGGAAAAATTTGTTTTTCTTTTTTTTTATTTAAGAGAGAGATTTTTTTTGCTATAAGGTGAGTGTGCTCACCAGAGAGGCAGAGAGAGACAGAGAGACAGAAAGTGAGAAATAACTCCCTGATGCGATGGGCACACTGCAATCCCTTCTCCTCCCTTCTCCTCTCAGGATTTTGGGCAGGCATGCACACACACTCGGTGTGAGTGTTAAGCCGTTGAATCTGGGACTTGAACTACAGTGGACTATGTGGGATTCTAGCAACATAACTATTATGCCATGGCTGGTCCCAGGGAGAAATTTTCTCATTTTTTTCTTGAAATTTGAGACTGTCAAGGAGGACTGCTACACAGGGCTAACTTTGAGAAAGCCCTTTTTGAAGAAATTTAGCACTCTGCAGAAAAGTGAATCAAGACAGAAGTATAAAAGAATAAAATGCTGATTAAATAAGTGATCTAAAAGTTAAAGCATATAAGGAGGTGTCCATAGGAGTCAATTTGATTTTTAAATTAAACCTAACTTTTAGAACATTTATACAGGATGGAAGGAGGTAGCTACAAGAGTTTTAAGACAGGGACCAGCAGTTGGCCTAATGGCTATGTCATTGGACTCCCATGTAGTCAACTGCGGTTCGTGTCCCAGACCCGGTGGCTTAAAACTCATGCCGGGCGCATGTGCGTACATGCCCAAGATCCCAAGAGGAGAATGGAGGAGAGGGGATTGCGGTGTGGCCATTCCCCCTGGGGGGGGGGTGATTTCTCACTCTCTGTCTCTCTGTCTGTCTCTGTCTGTCTGGCGAGTGCACGCGCCCTATAGCAGAAAAAAAAAAAAAGAAAAAAAAAAGAGTTGTATGACAGAGAACAGGCAGCGGGAGGTTACAGTTCCCTACTGTAGGAATCATGGATGTGAGCCCTATTTTAGGAGCATGACATCTCCATACTGGACTTTTGTGAAACAATATATCTCTCTGAGTCCAATTTTCATCATTACAGGATGAGCATAAAATCATGGTCAAGGGACTAGCAGGTGTGTAGTGGTTAACGTGCTAGATTCCCATATGGCCAACAGCAGTTTGAGTCCTGGACCTGGCCGCTTGAAAATCACACTGAGCCTGTTAGCACGTGTGCCCAAAATCTCAGAAGAAGAATGGAGAAGGGATTGTGGCATGGCCATCCCCCTGGGCTATGATTTCTCACTTTCCTTCTCTCAGTCTCTCTCTGTCTTTCTTTCTGGGAAGCATACACTCCCTATGACAAAAAATCTAAAAAAAAAAATCAGTCAAATTATTTTTAATTTTAAAATGAAAATTATTGGTAACTTTTTAAAATAAAACATTATGTTATTGTATGAAATAATAATATAACTGAAACTGAAGCTCCCTTTTCACAGAATAATTTCAAAACCCACCAAGAGGGCTTCTTAATACCTTTAGAATCAAGAAGGGCCAGTCTTTTAGCTTGAGACAGGAAACGAAAAAAGACAACATGGAGAATATGAGGCTACTTGTATCTTATTTTTTAAAATCTGTCTCTTCTGAGGGAAAAAAAAAAGGTATTTTTAAGTTCAGAATAGCAGAGCAGATACATTTAAAACAGACCTGAAGTTTAATATTGATGAGCAGATACATTTTTTTTTGACAAAAATGTATAGAATGCCTACTATATGTTAGACTCTGCTGGCCTCTGGGTTCGAGGAGTGAAGAAGGTGAACCCGATTCCAGATATTACAGTCACAAAATCAAACGGGGCTTGGACCGTAGCATGTTACTATTTTCAAAGGATTTATTTTTCACACTTAGGGAAGTTATGTCCCAGGGTACTGAGCAAAACTGAAGAGGTCCTTTGGCATAGTAACTGTTATTAGTTTTCTATTGAACAAATAAAGAGTTGGATCACTCATATGTAAAGTTTCTTCCTTTCTTTCATGAGGGGGAGAGAGAGAGTATCCCCAGTAGAGTCTTAAGGCTGCAATCCATCCTCTGTCAGCCAGGGTTGGAGGCATTTGCACACCCGGTGGTACAGGGAGACCTCTGGACATGAACCTGGGACTGTGAGATGGCCTCAGTCATGAGAACATTGTGTTACTGCTGCACCATGACAACTGGCCTGTCGTAAGACATTTTTGAGAACAGTAGAACCTCTGGAAGATAAGAGATCAACAAGTATTATCGTCTCACGTTATTGAGCTTCAGTTCTTTGTTTATAAAATGTAGTTGAATCCTCAAATGATTAAACAGAACCGCTTATTCAGTATTAATAGAGCATCTCATTATACCACTGAAGAAAGATGGGAAGCAGATTTGTAATCTAAAATTCATTGAATTAGAATGACTCCACGATGATAATTAGATTTTTAAAATCCTCAAAGAAGGAGTTTAGTGACAAAAGATAGATTTTTTTCTTGGTTATATTTGGATCCAAGATTCACCACTAACTCAGATGAATATGAAGAAGACACAATGGGCAGATTTTCAGGTGACACAAATTAGGATCTAAATATTATAGTACAAGACGAAAACGTTTAAGTACCTCAACCAATGAGAATGAGCATATGAATCAAACACAACAAAATATATTGTGAATAGTTATAAATATCTGCATCCAGAAAATCAACTTGCACAGAAGCAGGAAAAAAAGAGACTTATCTCAGGTTACAGAAAATGACTTACAAGTTATTGAATACCTATTTGTGGAACTGATATTTTTTTTAAATCCAAAAGTTAACAGCATACTGTTGCTTCCAGGAAACGTAAAATTATTTTGTGCTACACCAATAGATGTGAAGTTATTCGAACCAAAGGCATAATTTCCTTTTTGTTTCTGAGGTGAAAATAGAATTATTTTCACTCAGAGGCATCCCATTTCAAGAAGTAGTAGATAAGTTTTTTTGCTTCCATGTTAAAGTGCAAAAAACTGAAGTTAGGGAGGGGTTAATTTAACTAAAATAGATTATATTAATCTTATGGCATGAAAACAAAATTTAGCCTCCCTAAATCAAGTATCTATGGAAAGTTAAAGTTTTGAGATTCCATGTGAGGCAGCCTAGGTTTGGCCCTTGTATAAGGTTGGAGCCTTTTGAGTAATCATGGATCAGGTCAGCAATGGTTTTCATAAAGTATGTCAGAAGGTGGTACCCAAAGGATAGGAGAATGCTCAGTCAGAAAAGTGCTTGCACATCTATGTTTATTGTGGCATTATTCACAATGGAACCAACCCCAAAGTCCACAAACAGATGACTGGATTGAAAAAGTGTGGCATATATAATCTATGGAATACTATTCTGCCACAAAAAATCAACAAAAAGCTGGCTTTTGATAGAAAATAGATGAATATGGAGGATTTAGTGCTGAGTGAAGCAAGCCAGATTATGAAAGAGAGACACTGTATGTCTGCACTTAGCATACACAGACTGTCCACACTCTATGGCAGCAAGTGAAAGATGAGAGGTTTTAGAAGCATGGAAAATGGCTATGGAGAAAAGACAGTGTGGGAAGAAGGTGGGAGAAAGGAGAGAGTGTGAGGAAAGATATTAAGGAGGATAATAGGCAAGACATTTATGGGACAGTAATGATTATCTGTTGATAACACGCATAGTATCTACAACTGGATTGGTGTAAAGTGTATTCAGGTGGGTCGATTCACTTCATATGCTAAGCATAAAGTATAGTGATTGAATGTATACAATAAATTATATTTTAAAAAGAAGATGGAAGTAGGTACCTCAGAAAGTGTGCAACTGCTCAGGGCTCCATGTCAGAACCACCTGGCTAAGCTCAACTAAACTCAGACGATACTGCTGTTGGGGATGCTGCCATAGAATACTGGCTTTCTAGGTTAGAGTTGAGTGGAGAATGAAGGGACACTAAATATGCTTGTGTATGCTTGGCCTCAGAGATTCCACTTGAGCAAGCCAAGTAGGGTAGCTATTCAAATTCCTAACCAAGCAGTTAGTGGCAAGATGCTCTTTTAGGACTTGTTTAAGAAGGAATCATGTGACCATAAAGCTTGGTTTTGGAAAAATGATTGTTGCATTTATCAACATTTGAATTAAATGGATGTTAAGACACTACTCAGCTTTATCCACGATTCCATACTCAGCGTACAGGTTAACCTGGATCTACTTACGCATTTTATTTGCCTTACTAGTTTTCCCTTTATCCTGAAGACTTGGTTAATTCTTTGAGACAAATAATTTTCTAAGCACATTCCTAAATCCCATTTTCTAAGAAGAATCTCCTTTCCTTTCTCTGTTCCTTTAGGAAAATGTAAAGTGACCTACAACACTTGGCAAACACGTAGTTTCTGGCACAAGGTAAATTCAAAGGTAATTTTTGAACAGCACGATTTAATCAGCTGGGAATGAAGAACAATATGCTTAACTGAATGCCCAAAAGCCCGACAGAAAAGGAGGCAAAATGGAATGCTCTGTTGATCTCCTTGGTACACGTGGCTGTGCTCAGAACAGATAGGATGAGGGCGGTGGGTCTGAGAAGATAAGGCTGCTTTCTTTTCACTGTGCAGTTCTATTGTGATGACAAGGTCAAAAATGCTAATAAAACAGCACAAACCTGAGTCAAATTGTATAGATTACAAGAGCCTGTTCCTGGATGCTAATTAATGTTATCACAGGAGATGGTTAAAATGAGAATATCGCCTATTAGTAAATTAATGGGATATGCTGAAACATACCACAAGGGAGGGATTGCTTATGCTAATACCATATAAAAGAGATTGCTACTGGCAAATGGTAAAGAGTTTTGTAAAACTGTATAAAACTCTAGGAGATATCACATTAAGTATGCCATGAATCTTTAATTGAGAAAAAAAAATCATTTGCCCAGGATAAAGTGTGATGGGAATCCCATATATCTGTTTTTATTATCTATAACAAATGTGGATGGTGAGCCATTTGAAAATAAAACACAGAACAAAACTATTATATGATCATCGGGTCAGCTCGGCAATGTATGTGTCTACATTGGTACAAAGGTCAACAGCTTATTTCTTCTCTCAGGTCTTTGAGGTCTAATTTCTAGGTAATGTTACACAGAACTTAAACAAGGTTGATTCATTGATGCAATTCTTGGAGGCCAAGGGAAAAATCTATGTCAGTTATTTCAGAAGTGAGACCTAGCCTTTTTTTTTATTACAAATTCAATTTTGATTAGACTTTCCTCTATAGTTGAGAAAGAGAAGAAGGTCTGAATGAAATAGGGAAAATGAATGCAAAAAAATAGTAATGAAAAAATGAGATAAAAAATATATAGTGAGAGGCTGATCTAGCAGTTTCTAGATTGTGTCTCAGATAAAAAGCTCCAAAGCGTATTGATGTAAATTTACTAATATATCATAACCAATAGGACCCACTGAATAGTAATTTTAACAAGATTATAAGCCTATCCCTTTCCACTGTCTTTTCATTCTCTCAGAATGAAATGTGAATTTGCACACCACTTGGTGTTTTGTTCTGTTTTCCTTTTTCCTTTTCTTTCTTTCTTTTTAAGATGCATGTGCTTGCGGGATACACAGAGAGAGGTAAAGATACAGAAAATGAGAAATCACCCCCAAAGGGATAGCCACCCTGCAATCCCTTCTCCATTTTCAGAATTTTGGGCCTGCACACACACATGCCCAACATGAATTTCAAGCCACAGGATCCAGGGACATGAACTGCAGTTGACCATGTGGGAATCCACTATACTCCATGTAGTTAACCAGTACCACACCTGCTGCCCCCCTCCCCCGGTTTGTTTTGTTTTGTTTTTATCCTATATGATGAAATGGACAAGCAAATTCAATATATTCTTTGGCAGAATTATTTAAATATTTTCTGGTCAGTATCCTCGGCCTTTGTAGGAATTGTGGCATGGCCATCCCCCCAAGAGGTCATTTCTCATTTTCCTTCTTAATATCTCAGTCTCTCTCTCCAGGGAGCATGCATGATTTCTCGCTTTCTGTCTCTCTGTCTTTCTGGCGAGCACACGTGCCCTATAGCAAAAACCTCTCCAAAAAAAAAGAAAAAAAAATTATATTTTTCTAGATTTTAGTCCCTTTCTTTCTTTTTTTTTTTTTTAGAGGGGAGAGAGAAACAGAGAGACAGAAAACGAGAAATCACCCTCCAGGGGGGATGGCCACACCGCAATCCCTTCTCCTCCATTCTCCTCTTGGGATCTTGGGCATGCACACACACATGCCCAGCGTGAGTTTTAAGCCACCGGGTCCAGGATGCGAACCATGGTCGACTACGTGGGAGTCCAGCGACATAGCCATTACTCTAACTGCTGGTCCCAGTTAGTTCATTTCGTAAACATTTTCAAAATTATTTGCACAAGATTTCTTTTCTATAATATTCTTAGTATCTCTTTAGTCTCTGCTGTTATGTTATTATATCCACACTTAAAAGTAGTGAAGAGGCAAGGGGCCAGATGGTGGCACAGTAGTAGAATGCCACTGTCTGCGAGGCAAACCTTATCCACATGGTAAGGTTCCCATTCAAGTCCAGAGACCTCTCTGAGTATGTTAGGTGCCTGTGTGCCCAAGACCCAGGGATGCCGGATGGCTAGGGTTAGATAGCAACATCGAGACCTTGTTGGGGCTCCTCGTTCTCTCCCTCTCACTCTCTCACTTAGGGAAGAAATAAATAAAGGAACTCTTTAAAAATTGGCTAAGAAATTAGATAATTTTATTATTTTTTAAATAATTTTATTTTTACATTCAATCCCTGTGTATCATTATAGCATGCAAGGTGAATAATTTTTCCAGCATTAATACACTATATATTAGTCCAAGATATTACCAGATCCATTATAATCAACAGATAATTGTCCATGTTTGTGTCCCTTAAAAGTTTTGCTTCTTTCTTTTTCCCCTTGATTTCCTCCCTGTCACGCTCCCGTATTTCCCACTGTCCTCCCGCACTGTCTCTAGTATCCACAGTTGCTCTCCATGTTCTCCATATCTTCTAATCTTTCCGCTTCTGCCAGAGTGAAGGCATTCAATGTATATGGAGTGGAGACATATAGTGCCTCTCTTTCAGTCTGACTTGCTTCGCTTAGCAGGAAGTCTTCCATATCTGTCCATTTTCTATTGACTATCAGGGTCTTGTTTTATTATGGCTGAGTAATATTCTACAGTGTCGTTTCAATCTATTCATCTGTTCATGGACATTTGTGTTGCTTTCATGTTTTAGCAACTGTGAAAAATGCCATAATAAACATGGATGTGCAAGTACCTTTCCAGCTGAGCGTATTCCTGTCCTTTGGCTTGGTACCCAGGCGTGGAATTGCTGGATCATGTGGTATTTCTATTTGTAGACCTTTGAGGAAGCCCCATGTTAGCCCCACAGCGGCGGCGAACTATTTTACTTGCCTACCAACAGTGTGAGGGAGTTCCCTTTTCACCCCAGCCTTGCCGGCACTTACCATTTTTTAATTTTTTTCAATCTTAGCCATTTTGACTGGAGTTAGATGGTATCTCATTGTGGTTTTGATTCACATTTCCCTATGCAAGGAATCTTGAACATTGTTTTCATACTTTTTTACTCTTCCTATGTTTTCCTTAGTCCTCTGTTTAGCTGATTTGCTCATCTTTTAATTGGGTTGATTTTTTTTTGGGGGGGGTGTTAGCTGCTTGAGGTCCTTGTATATTCTGGTTATCATTCCATTATCTGAGGCATAGTTTGCAAATATATTCTCCCATTCTGAAGGTTGTCGCTTCACTCTTAAGTATTTTTTCTTTTTCTATGCAGAAGCTTTTTAACCTGATGTCATCATCTCATTTGCCTATATTTGGGGATTACTGGGGATTACTGCCTGGGCTTTGGGGGTCTTATTTAAGAATTCTTTGCCTGTTCTGTTGTCTCCAAGACTTTCCTCTGTATATTGGTCAGTTTTTTAAAAAATATTATTTTTATCGTGTCTATTAATGAAATTAATTTTATTTTTAGATTCATCTTTACTACTTATTTTCCTTTACTTTTTGTCTGGAGTTGAAATGGATTACTTTTTTCTGACTAACCTCTTACGTTGGATGCCTACCTTGTTAATTTTCAGACATTTCTAACATGTGTTTATAAGCCTGCACATTTCCAAGTATACTTTATCTCTCACAAGTTTGATATTTAGTACTTTTATTATGTTTTAGATTATTATATTTTTACATGTTATCAGTGTGATCATTTTGAGATCAAGTTAACACATGGTCCTCCTTCTTTTATTTCTGTTAAGTTTCTGGAGGTACTACTACTCAGAAACACTCCAAATTAAGTTTATTTTCTTCTCTGGGTCATTTGAGGCACCCAAGTAGTATAAATACTGTCCTCCTATCAGCATTTAAAAAAAATATTTATTTATTTAATTCCATTTGTTATTATTATTTTTTTAATTTGACCAGAGAGAGACAGAGAAAGAGAAAGGAAAAGTGAGAAAGGAAGCCAACAGGTCTGGGACATTAACCATATTTGGCCATGTGAGAAACCGGTGCCTCAACCACCAAACCACCTGCCAGCCCCTCCTAATAGCATTTTTAACAAAAAAGCTAAATTAAGCAAGTATCCCTACTTATTTCTCCTCGAAAATCATCTACCCTATCCACAACGTACTGAAGATACCACTTTGGGGGAGTTTTGGTTTCATGTTTTTATTTGAGTTTGAGTTCCTATTCAGAACCCCAAATTTTGACTTCAGTCTAAACAAAAAGGCCCTTGGTGCACGGCTCCAAGCCAAAAGTCAGATTCAGTAGTTGCTTGCTTCTTCATCTTCTCATTGTTGAACTCTTAATAATAAGTCATGAAATGTTGGCTATGCCGTCAGTTCATTCAAAACCTCTAAATGTGATGACTTGTCACCTTTAAATGAAGGATAGTTACAGTAGATAATTTTTTTTGATATATTATGACATATTTTTTCAATTAATTTATGTATGGCCTTTCAACAACCTTTGAACTGTATATTTCAGGGGTAGGTACCAGCAAACGAAGGAAGTCGGCAACACCAGACCTGAAGGAGGAAGTCGGCAGCGCCAGACCTGAAGGAGGAAGGAAGTCGGCCGCGCCAGACCTGAAGGAGGAAGGAGGTTGGCAACGCCAGACCTGAAGACTTCTCTAGCAGACTGCGATGAAGGTGCTGCTTTTCCTTCGCAATCTCTTTTCCCTGAAATGGAGTTTCTAAGTCATTCATTTGACTTCACGTTTACAAGTCATTCATCCAGATTTTTAAGACTTGCAGTTTTGTCAGATCATCAACCAATTGCATGTGCTGATGGTAGCTAATGTGCTGTTTCTCCCAGATAATAGCCTGCATATTAAAATAAAGTGCTTCAAGACGATACGTTTACACAAACGAAGCAGTTAAATGTGCCAATGTCAGGCACTCCAGTAAAACTTTTACACTGAGAAACTTTATTTAATATTACCCGCATTATGCTTACAAGGTAAAGCCGGATCACAAGCATCAGTCAGCACCGAGGCGGAGACACCCATGTGTCTTCATTAGCAGCCAGTACACTCTCCTCCCACCTTTTTTAGAAATGGTGCAGGAAGCTTTATTCTTTCAATTATCTCCAGGAATAAATGACCATAGTTAATAGGATCATCAAAAATATACCACAATATTGGTACATAAAAGAAAACTTAAATAAATTGAACTGAAGAATTACCATTATAATCATTTTATTATTCTCCCTTTATAGACCTTGGGTAAATGAAAGTGCTCTCTTTGCTCTGTGTAGATAAACAATTTCACTCCCCAGTCTCAGTAGCATGGCACTGATGAACAGCTGGGAATGAATCAACTGTGGGATAAATATACAAGACAGCAAATGATTTTTAAGCTCAACAGCCCATGAACAGTAACTGTAATTAAACTCAATAAAGAACAAGAAAAGAGAAAAGATGCAGAGTGGAAAAAAAAAAAATCACCACGACAGCAGCAAAACAGACCATAAGAATTGAAGGAAACCATCAAAGAACCATAGAATTGCTGAAGCCACTTTGCCTTGCATTTACTCTAATTGATCATTTTATATGTCAAATATCCTTTTCTCCCCTCAGGGGATTTAAAGGCTAAATTCATGGTCAATATGTCCTTGAATATATTTACTGGATTTCGGAGTGTATAACAAATGACGAGGAGAAGCAAAGCATACCTCAGATTTCCTTCACCTCCCCTTTTTCGTTAGTTCTTTTAGCAGGCAATTTTCTGCATTTAATGGAAACAGCATCTGAAAGTGCCTTCACTAGGATAGTTTATCATTTTCCTTTTTTGCTCCTAGCTTCTTCCTATTCAACACATTTGACTCCAACATTATTTATCTAGTGTTTTTCTCGCAAGTCTCATTTTCTTGTCATCCTGTCATTCTTTGTGGGATGGTCCTGACAGTTCATTGATGCTCTTACAGAACTTGCTCATTGTGTTTTCCAGGGCAACATTTAGAGCATATTGAGAAGTCAGAGAACCGTATTCACAAAACAGCGTGACTTGTTCCGTAAGAGTGCGAGGAAATGGAAGGTCAGCATTCCAATCTGAGTAGCCACTCCTGTCTTATTAATATGAGAGAAAAAGCCTTTCATGTTTCTGATTTCTTTCTCAAAATCATCTTCCCCAATGTAAACTTGATCAATTTCAGGAAGCTATAATAATCCAGCTACAACTAGTAAGGTGAGTGAGAGAAATGTGAATAAAAATCAAATCAATGCAACGAGAAGGGTGATGACCCTATTATGTACAGAGGCAGTGGAAAATAGAAACCTCGCTCTTTTCATGTGGAGTAAATAGAGTCAAGTCATTTTGAATTAGCCAATGATAATCTCTTTTTGATGTGGCCATGACATCAGCAGAAGTGATAGGAAAGGGGATTTAGTCCAAATTGAAAACAGTCTCAATCAAGTACTTTGTTGTTATTGAATTTTCTGTTTTTCAAGAGGCTAACACTCTCAACTCTGCAGTACACTAAAAAACCTCCACAGATTTTTTTTTTCTTTTTCTTTTCTTTTTTTGGTGGTTCAGGGTTTTACTATCATTTTGGAGAAATGGTACCACAGAAAGGTCAGAGTTCTCAAAACCTATAGCCCCAGATTCAAATTCCCACGGGACCTGTACTTATCTAGCCAAGTTCTTCACAATCACCGAGAAGGCTGGAGGAAGAGAATCCTGGGGTGACCAGACCTTGTCAGGGGTGCCTTTTACTCATTCTCTTTCTCACTCTCTCTCACAAACAGGCATCTACCTTCTATCATGAATAAAATAGATAAACTTTAAAAAAAATGGGAGCTGGCAGGCACCTTAGTGTTTAAGATGCTGGACTCCCACATGGTCAACCGCATGAACCAGTGGCTTGAAATTCACTCTGAGCGCATGTGTATGCATGCCTGAAATCTGGGGATGAGAATAGATTAGAGGAAATTGTGGAGTGGCCATCCCCCCAGGGGAATGATTTCTCACTTTCTCCCTCTCCCTATTATTTGCACCCTAACAATAGAAGTTGATGTCAATTACATATACTTTTGATATGCCAAGTAGTTTACTTATATTTTATTTATTTCTCAGCAAAATTATTACGCACATTTTAGATATTAAGGGACTTTGCTTTGCCTTACTCTGTTTTTCACACACTTTTGCTGTGAAGTGTAACAGACACTGCTACTAAGTGAAGAGGAATTAGAACTCAGATTTTTCTGAATCTGGAGTCCATTAACCACACTTAATCTTCTCTACTTTCCTAATATACCAAAAATAGCAGAAGAAAGTTTGCTTTGTAGTTTAGCAATATGACTCTATTTTTCTTTTCCTTCTTTCTTTATTTTAAGAGAGAGATTTTTGCTATAGGGCGCATGTGCTCACCAGAGAGATAGAGACACAGAAAGTGAAAAATCACCCCCCCTGGGAGGATGGCCATGTTGCAATCCCTTATCCTCCTGGGATCTTGGGCATGCACACACACATACCCTGTATGAGTTTTAAGCCACCGGGTCTGGGATTCGAACTGCGGTCGACTGCAGGAGTCCACTGACGAAACTACTATACCATCTGCTGATTCCATTACTCTCTTGATTACAAAGTGCTATGTGTGCCTCCATGGATGACCCACTGACTCCCAGCACATCTGCTGCCCTCTATTATTTATCTATTGCTGCCTCGGAAATCACCCCAAAACTGAATTCCTTAAAATTCCTTTGCCATCTCAGTTCCCATTCATCAAGAATCTTAGCATGGCTTATACTTTTCTCAGGTTTATAGTCTCCACAACCTACAGGGTGTTGACTTGTGGTCTTTGGTCTCCTCTGAAGGCTTCTCTAGAAAGGGATCTGCTTCCAAGCTCACTCATTGGTTGTCAGCAGCATTCTGTCCTGCCTGGCCAATGAACTAAGGGCCTCAGATCCTCCCTGGCTGTTGGCCAGAGGCCACTCTTACTGACTAAATCATGTCTCCCATCACCATCAATGTGACTAAATTTGGATATAGAACCTTTAAGGAGGCAATTAAGGATAAACGAGGTCACAAAGGTTGAATCCTCATCCAATAGGACCCATGTCCTTATAAGAAGAGGAGATTTCAGCACTATCCCTCTTCATGTACACACCAAGGAAAGGCCATGTGAGGACACAGGGAGATGGCGGACATCTATAACCCAGGGAGAGAGCTTCGCCAGAAACCAACCCTACTGGCTCCTTGATTTTGGACTTCCAGGTTCCAGAACTGCAGAAACCATGCTCTGTTATCTAAGCCACTCATGTATGGTATTCTCTTATGGTAACTTGAGCAGACTACTAAACTAAGCGCCCCTTAACTTTTGGCCACGTGGACTTCTCCAAAATATCAGTTTTCTTCATTAAAGCATACAGGCTGAGAAAACAGTCGAGAATTTGCCAGTAAGACAGAGTCAGGATATTAGAAACCTAATCACAGAAGTAACATCTCCTCCAGGTTAACTTAATTTTATTGGTTAAAGGCAAGTTAGTCCAAAGGAAGAGAATCTATAAGTCAGTGAATACAAATGCTAGGGATTATGGGGGCTACCTTAGAAGATACCTGTCATATTCGCTGTGTCTAGGAGGCATTTATGAGTTTCTAACTATTTCTATCACTTTACAGCTAGGACCAATGCAGTCGCTGTGTCTACGAGGCATTTATGAGTTTCTAGCTATTTCTATCACTTTACAGCTAGGACCAATGGTGGCTCTCGAGTGCTAACGAGGTCCTATCTCAGACTGACGATGCTATGACTCCTTCTCTCTTTACTTGCTGTAGGAATGCTTTCTCCAGAGGCCTCTTTGAATCCAATGAGAACCAAAATGGAGCCCTGTCTACTCTGAGGATTTCTTCCCACTCATCTTATACCTGTTCCTTCTTTAGTACTTGAACCTGGACAGGGAACGTTTGAACATGTTTTTCATTTCCTTTTTTCCTTAACAGTCTCCTCTTTTCTGTCTGCTCAATCTGCCAGGACTAGAAATAGCTTCACCTCATTTTCCTTTCTGTTTGGGAAAGAATTCCACTTTGCAATTCTCTGGGATTGAGTTTACAATATTGTCCTCTTTCTATTTTAAGTAGGAGAAGGAAAATATTTTTTCTTTATCTAGATGAATCTTAGTTTTCTCCATTCTGTTGCTGTAGACTTTAAAATTCAGCTGTAGAGGGCAGAAATCAACCCCTCACTCTAGTGGTGCTACAATTGCTCTGATTCCCTCTTGGCACTTCCCTGACCCTTGACCTTGAAAAGGATACCTGCCTCTGGCTGCTGAGGAGCAAAGAAATCATGTATGAGGAAATACAAAGAGTAGGGAAAAAACACATCAGTATCTTTAAAAACAGTATTTGTTGTAAACGTTTCCTTGTACAAAGAAGGCAGAAAATATCCATAACCTAAGGAATTTCTCGAATTCTTTTTTGTACACAGAGTTGTTCTCTAACACAACTGGTATGTGTACGGAACATGTTTGGAGCCAAAGTGCCCTGATGTTGGCTGGGCAGCAATACATCTGTTTCCAGGATAATGGGGGACTTGTGAAATCACAATTTCATATATGTTTTTTAGGAATTATTTAATTTTATTTATTCAGTCATTTATTTTAATTTGACTGGAGGCGGGGGGTGAGAAAACAAGCCACCAGGTCCAGGACTTGAACCACAGTCGGCCATGTGGGAGCATCCAGCACCTTAATCACCATGTGATTAGTACACAAATATGTTTCTGGTCCCCCACAACTTGATATTTGAATCAATAGCAGTTTCTTAGTAAGTGATTAGGAGAAAGACTAGGACCAATGGTGGCTCTCGAGTGCTAACGAGGTCCTATCTCAGACTGACGATGCTATGACTCCTTCTCTCTTTACTTGCTGTAGGAATGCTTTCTCCAGAGGCCTCTTTGAATCCAATGAGAACCAAAATGGAGCCCTGTCTACTCTGAGGATTTCTTCCCACTCATCTTATACCTGTTCCTTCTTTAGTACTTGAACCTGGACAGGGAACGTTTGAACATGTTTTTCATTTCCTTTTTTCCTTAACAGTCTCCTCTTTTCTGTCTGCTCAATCTGCCAGGACTAGAAATAGCTTCACCTCATTTTCCTTTCTGTTTGGGAAAGAATTCCACTTTGCAATTCTCTGGGATTGAGTTTACAATATTGTCCTCTTTCTATTTTAAGTAGGAGAAGGAAAATATTTTTTCTTTATCTAGATGAATCTTAGTTTTCTCCATTCTGTTGCTGTAGACTTTAAAATTCAGCTGTAGAGGGCAGAAATCAACCCCTCACTCTAGTGGTGCTACAATTGCTCTGATTCCCTCTTGGCACTTCCCTGACCCTTGACCTTGAAAAGGATACCTGCCTCTGGCTGCTGAGGAGCAAAGAAATCATGTATGAGGAAATACAAAGAGTAGGGAAAAAACACATCAGTATCTTTAAAAACAGTATTTGTTGTAAACGTTTCCTTGTACAAAGAAGGCAGAAAATATCCATAACCTAAGGAATTTCTCGAATTCTTTTTTGTACACAGAGTTGTTCTCTAACACAACTGGTATGTGTACGGAACATGTTTGGAGCCAAAGTGCCCTGATGTTGGCTGGGCAGCAATACATCTGTTTCCAGGATAATGGGGGACTTGTGAAATCACAATTTCATATATGTTTTTTAGGAATTATTTAATTTTATTTATTCAGTCATTTATTTTAATTTGACTGGAGGCGGGGGGTGAGAAAACAAGCCACCAGGTCCAGGACTTGAACCACAGTCGGCCATGTGGGAGCATCCAGCACCTTAATCACCATGTGATTAGTACACAAATATGTTTCTGGTCCCCCACAACTTGATATTTGAATCAATAGCAGTTTCTTAGTAAGTGATTAGGA
>NW_006159891.1:463732-521105 GCF_000334495.1 Tupaia belangeri chinensis
AGAGTGTTAGGATTTTAGTGACACTATTTCAGAAAGCGATGGGGCGCGTGGCCTTTCAGGACACGTGGACATGAGCCAGCAATACCAGGCCGTCCATCATCTGGGACATTCATAGTTCCCTTAAAAACACAGATGCTGAGGCACCTGACCAGCTCAGACGGGACTGCTCTGCACCTGCTCTCGTGTGGACTCAGAAGCTATGTATGTCTCAGGAGCAGCTGGAAGAATTTCCTTCCCAGACACAGGATCAAAGTAGAAAGTATATCTTAGAAAGATCTTTGGGCCTTGTCTTTCCATTATTGGCTGAATTTGGAACTTCTTCCCCTGACTCAAAGAATCCAAAGTTTGGCTGGGTGTCTGGAGCACAGAGAGGAAAGGCCTCTTGGGATCTGGGTTACAAGCAAGTATCGCATCCAGCTTCATGCAATAAAGATCAGAAATTATTAATCCAGTCACTCTAGGCTGGGGCTGTCACATATATTCTTATTCAGTGTCACCATTCACATGAGCAGAATTCCGTAGAGCGTATTTGTCTTTTTTTTTGAATTTCAGAAACATATTTGTGTACTTTTCACACAATGCCACCTGTATGCACGCGTATTCTTTCAGTTAGTCAAGATTTTTTTTAAGATTAGTGCCTAGTAGCTATATTCATTATTTTATTTTTACTAATAGAGATTTTTGCTATAAGACACATGCACTTGCTGGAGAGACAGAGAAAAACAAAAAGACAGAAAGCAAGATATCACCCCCGGAGGGGGATGACCCCACCACAATCCCTTCTCCATTCTATTTTAAGGATTATGGGCATGCACGCACACATGCCTGGTGTGCGTTTTAAGCTGCTGGGTCTGGGACTAGAACCATGGTTGTCTATATGGGAATCCAGTGACATAACCATTATGCCATTTGCTAGTCCTACTGCCTGGTAACTACATTCTAAATACTGTTGAAGATAGCAAAAATGCAGGCACCTTGGTACCAGGTAGAAATTCTGGTATAACAATATAAAGGTTCCCTACATTCTTATTAGAAATAGAATCTCCTACAAGGAAACCATGAGCTGTTTGCCAAGAAAAGAGATGACACCTCTAATTATGGCGTTTTTTTTTTCTATTGGAAAAAATTATGTAATTATCTAAGGTTGGCTCTTGGGAGGAAGATATTTCTGCAGAGAGAAAGAGAAAGTGAGAGAAGGTGAGAACGCATCTCCCAGGTGAGATGACCTCACTGCAATCCCTTCTCCTCCACTTGCCTCTCAGGATTTTGACCATGCATGCGCACACACCCAGCATTTATTCAAGCCACTTGAACTAGGACTTGAACCTCACAATCGGCCATAAGGGATCCAGCTGTCTTACTCACCATGCCACCTGGCTGGATTGCAGCATAAAGATATTTATACCCTGATTGGTATATCTTTTCTAAACCAAACCTTTCTCAGGGTCATTGAAAATTTTGTTCTGGCAAGAACTGCCTCTCTTTTAAATAAAATTAGACAACACTTTGAGAGTGTGCTCCATTGCCTTTCATCAGTGAAAGTCTTCCTAAAAGTACTTTCGTCAAAGTATATAAATTACAAAAGGGTAAGTAGTATACCTTTTGTCAACACAGAAGAGTAAAATGGGCTTTCTCTGTTCATCGTACATAGTAAATGAGGTTCTCTTGCACACAGACAGCTAATAATGAAATGTTTGTTCCTTTTATCCATGTTTCATTTACAGAGTAAAACTATAAGTAGCTAATGAACTAATTAACTCAGAAAACGTGTGTGAGAGAGCTCAGTGATCTCATGCTGATCTTTTCTAATGTTAAAGTTTAAACATTAACTTTTTTAGGGGGCTGGCCATTGGGCGCATGTTGTCTCTGGAGAGAGATACAGAGAGAGGGATGGTAATAAACCACATCCCCCACCACCACTCAGGGGAGGGCCACACTGCAGTCTCTTCTCCTCCATTCTCCGCTTGGGATTTTGGTCACACATGCACAAGTGCCAGGTGTGATTTTGAAGCTGCCAGGTCTGGGACTAGAACCAAGGTCAACCATGTGGGAATCCAGCGCCTTAGTCACCACACCACCTGGTGGCTTGTCAATATGAACTTTTATCCACACCAGAAAAAGCAAGAATCACGGGAATTATGGTTCTCTTTGTGTGCCTTACACTTCACAGTAAACAAATATTTACTGAACATTTCTGAGGCAGGCAGTGTGTTGTGTGCTGGGGATTGTAATAGTAAGCTTAAGGAATTTGGTCTCTACATTCAGGAAACTTAAAAACAATGGCAACATTTATTTAAGGGATTATAATTTAATTCGGATGCCAACAAGCTAAGAAAAGGAAAGATTCTGTAATTTGATGTGCACTCATATCATCTTGTAGCATGTCAAAAATAAACAGAGCTGGACGCTTAAAAAAAAAAGCAGACATTAATCAGTAATAACTATTGTAGTAGGGAAGAGTCTGGTGTAAACTAAGCTCTGATCTGCACCGCAGTGAGGGACAAGCGGGGCTCAGTACATTAAGAACAAAATCATGAAGGGTTAGTTAGTCAGTGCAGATGAAATTAGGCCAGGGGTATCTGCTAGCTGGAGAGGTCCAAATTTAGGATTCAGTCTCCCACAGAGACTAGGAAAAGGAGTCCCCATTTGTAGCCTTAGGTGTTGGCTACAACAAACAGTATTTTTTTTCTTTTTTTTCCAGCAGCCTTGAGTGTTCCCCAGGCAGGCACTTTAAGAGGAGCTGAAGTCATTTTAAGGATGTGGCCTTGAGCTGTTAGAAAGCATGTTAGCATTTGTTCAAGTCTGTCTTGGCTGAGGTTAAGGCCCAGCTGAGAAGAGAACTCGGAGAAATCTGGCCAGAGTTTGGTCAAGGGGAGACTGGTCATGTAACTTTGCATGTGAGGCAGGCCACCTCTCTGATCTCGGGTTTAGAGCTGGACAGACCTGTGTAAGTAAGTGAACACCTCTCTGCTCTCAGTGTGCTCCTGTGGAAGAAGAGCGGATGCTGGAGAAGGCAGGGCTGTCATTCGGGGAGACCAGGAATCAGGTCAGTGCCACTCAGCACTTGACAAAGAGAAGAGAGGTGGTGAGTATGGAAACCAGTTGATGCCAGGGAGAGGAATACCAGCACAGGGAGAATCCCTCACTTTTTCCACTGTACTAGATGACACACAACACTTATCCAGGTAGGAGGCCCATTGAGAAACAAGTCGCCTTGGACAGAATCACCAGGATTCCTGGTCTTTGTCTTTGGATGGGATCACAAGGAGACCTGATGGCATCAGAGGGAATGCTCATTAAGAGGCAGTTTCCTTTCTGGGCATGCAGGGCGCCATTTTCATTCTCTGCAAGAAGTTTAAAGATAAGCAATGACTGGAGTCAGTGAGTGGCATGGTGGTTAAGACAGGGGGACTCCCATGTGGCTAACCATGGTTCAAATCCCGGATCCAGTGGCTTGACATTTACACCAGGCACATGTGCATGTGTGCCCAAAATCCTAAAAGGAGAATAGAGGAGAAGGGATCTTGGCATGGCCATCTTCCCTCAGGGGTAATTTCTCATTTTCCTTATCTGTCTTTCTCCAGTGAGTGCATGGTCCCGACAGCAAAAACAAAAAACAAAAAAAGATAAGCAATGATTAATGGGACCAGCAGATTGCATAATGATTATATCACTGGACTCCCACATAGTTGACCATGGTTTGAGTCCTGGACCTGGCGGCTTACTACTCACATGGGCACTTGTGTGTGCATACCCAAAGTCCTGAGAGGAGAGTGGACTGCAGCATGGCCATCCCCCCAGGGGGTGATTTCTTGCTTTCTGTCTCTCTGTCCCTTTCTGGTGAGCGCACATGCCCTATAGCAAAAAATCTCTCTTCATCTCAATGATTAACAGGGCAGCAGAAGCAAAATAGCTTCAGCACAGACAATGAGTAGGTCCTGGTTTAGAGGAAGTGAAGGTCTTGGTGACTTTGCAATGCTGAAGGTGATCAAAACCTTCTCAGTGGATAGCGTGGAAGAAGCGCATGGTGTCTTTGCCCTCCCTGTTTGTAAGGACTCAGCAAGGTTATTGTTGACTTTCCTTGGGTAAGTGTGGAGCTCTATCTACTGTAAGGGAGCTAAAAGACTGGGTTCTGTAAGACTCATGGTGAAGTAAAAGACTGACATTAAAGATCAATTTTCATAAGGTTCAATCTATTAAGATCGATCCCAAGTCTAAGTACAATACACAGCTGCTGGTTCTCTTCTGGTGCAGTTATAAGGCTAATCATAGCTACTCAGCAGAATTTTTCCCAGGAAACCTATGATAATGTGCTGCAAAGTGTGGGGCTAGCCTTGAAGGACAATGTATATACGGTCTGTGTACTTCCCTTTCTTCCTCTCTGCCAGTTGTGGTGTGCAGGCCATATTTCTTTCTAAGCACATCCAAAAGTGGAACCAAATACCCAAAGAAACATTTGCCCTAAAGGCTAAAAAGACAGATTTGAAGTTAATGTAAGGTTGCAAAGTAAGTTTTCTTGCTCCCGAAGGCTGCATAGTAATGAGCCTAAGAAAGTGGGAGGAAGTGCCGATGGATTATAAGAATGTTGCTGAGGGATCTCAGTCCTTGAACAAGAAGTGGGAAGGATCTTTTGTCAGGAGGATAGAAGAAGCAGCAGAAGGAAAGCAGAGCCCCTGAACTAGCCTCCGATGTGAATTCTGTGCTATTAAGATATGTATGTTTTGGGTTTTAGCCATGATTCCTGGCTCTTGAGTTCCCAAAGCCCCTTTGGAACAGTGAGAGAATTGTGAAAGACATCCCCTACATTTACCTGTTGGGTTGTCTGAAAAGTAATGCCACAGTGTTTGCATAGAAAAAATACATCATGATTTTTCTGACAACCCGGTGATATGACTGGCCACAGGAGAGCCCAAGGTTCTATGCTGTACCTAGTCTTAAGCGTCTCTAATGGATTAAGCCTTAGGAAAATCTGCCTTTAACCTTTTACTTTATGGTGAGTCTTACAGAAACCTCCCCACAGCAGAAGCAGGCTACTGGGGGAAGTTAGTGGAAGTTAACCCTCACCTCGCTGAGTCTTTACAGATGCTTGGCTATAAAGACCGGACAGGGAAAGATGCCACTTGTCCCCTTTATAGACGGGCTGAGATTTTATCAGCTCAAGAAAGATGACGGCACCTAGCTCCTAAAGCCGGGTCTAAGAAATATCTTGATGGGTTGCTCTTGCTGCCTTGATAATCACAGCTTATCTTTAAGATCCTTGCCATCATGCCAAGATAGATGGAAATTACCCCCCTGCCCTCAAGCAATGTGATAGCCACTCCCTGAGGCTTGTCTCATGGTCACACAGAAGACGAGCCTCCTCGGTAAACTGTCCTCGCTTTCTTGTCCTGGGTAAACTCTGCCCCTATATAAGCTTTGCCTCTCGTCCAGTATGGCAGAGACAGTTATGGACTCAGACCTGTCCTCACTAAATAAACCCCTTTCCTTACTCTCCCAAGACTTTTGTCTCTTTGTGGCAGGAGGCACGTATCCCATTTGGGGCCCTCAGAATGAGCATCCTTGACCTTTTCTGGCATCACTACCCAAAGGCCTATCACAGACAGGGCGATCTTCTCCCACCTGGAAGAACCTCATTCTGGTAGGGTCCTACTCCAGGCCCAGAGGGGAAGGAACGTCACACAGAGAGGCTGGGACTCTGAACAGGCAGGCCCTGCTGGACTCCCCACCCAGTCTATCCGCATCTCGTGCCTGTGCAATGATGTCTCCGTAAAAACCCGAAGAACTGGGTTTCATGAGGTTCTGGATCACTCGTGGAGGACCGTGGGCCCAGAGAGGGCATGGGAGCTCCATGCTTTGCCTATACATTCTTCATCTGCATCTTCTGAACCATCCCCTGTAATAAACTGGTAACCCTGAGTCTTTTCCTGGCTATGTGAGCTGTTCTAGAAAAGCGACAGAACCCATAGAGGGGGAAGAGGTGGTGGGAACCCTGACTTAACGACAGTCGGTCGGAAGTTCTGGAGGTCTGGCCTTGCCACTGGTGTCTGCAAGGGGAGGGGACGGTCTTAGGAGCTGAATCTTCAACCTCTGGGGTCCGATGCTGTCTCCAGGTAGAGTGTGCCGAAGTCGAACTGGACTAGAGGGTGCCCACAGGTGTCCACTGCGGAACCGAGAGCTTGCGTGCTAGTGGGGAGAAATGTGCACGCGTTTGGGGATCACAGACGTGATCTGGGTTGAATGAGGAGAGTGACAGAGCAGCACCATGTTTTTCTGAACATACAGACTCCTCCCCTGTGTCCTGCGGACCCCTCTGCCATTCACCAGTCCCGAATACCTGTCGATCCTCTTCCCAGGGGGAGGCAGGATGGACATTTTACTGGAAAAGATGAAGATGTGCGGGGAAAAGCCTCCTCTCTTGACTAAGGTGAACTTTAGAATTTCTGAACTAAGGCACTACAGGACAGCAGACAGAGGTTAAGATTAAATTACTAAATACATCGTGAAATACAGTGAATATATGACAGTTGTTACGGAATAGCGTGTCTCTGCGTCTCTGCCACAATGCAGTCAACCCTCGCACACTCAATTACCCTGACCCCTCACATCCAGGATGACCGGAAGCAGAGTTTGCAAATATGCTGCTTGCTCTTCCCCACTGAGGACATCTGCCATGCTCGCTCTTCACCACGGCCCTGAGTTCTCACACGGCTGGGTCGCAGCATGGGCGAGCCAGTCATTGCCCCCCGCTGGGTGACCACGGGGGCGGTGGGGGACGTTCATTTCAGCCCAGCCGTCCCTGCCTGTCAGAGACTGCCAACACGGACAGATGGGCCATTCTGCAGCCCAGGTGGCCCGCCCTGCACGGATATCACTTAAAAGGTTTCTTCCCGGGAATGCTTGTGCCTCGCTTTCTGTGAAACTGAGTTTCAGGGGGGCCATCGCTGCAGTTCAGAAGACAGACCTTTCCAACAGTGCCGAGAACCGGTCACATTTATTTCTCTCTTCTCTGAAAAAGGACCCACCATCTGCTTCACGTAACAAATATGAGGAGCGATTATACGCAAGAGGAGAAATATGTGTATGTATTTGTACACACACACACACACACACACACACACACACACACAGTCGGTTTACATATAGCTTCAAATACTCAGCGATTGCAGTCTTCACTGTATTATTCTTTCCCCATCTTTAAAAATTAATCCTTGTTTTCTAAGATGCTTTTTGATATTTGTTCTTACGGGACATTTTGATTCTTATGAGATCTAAGCTTAAATAGCTTGTGTTTCTTCCTTTTTTTGTTTAAGAGAGAGGGGGTGGGAAAGAAAGCTGCAGAGCTCGGCGAGGAAATGTTTTTCAGACAAAAATATTTCAGCACTGAAAATCAGACTTTGGACTCCTCAGCATGGGCTGGCCTGGATGGAGCACAAAGCTTTTGTTGACATCTATTTGCCAACTCACATAAGGACTTCGTAATGACACTCGTTCAAACCCATCTGGTGATTTAGCCAGGGCGGCTGGAAAGCTGCGGTCAAAATTCTGAAGAAGCGCTAAGGCTGTGCTGCGTCAGAGGACTCGCAGCTAGTTCATTTTTTGCTGCATTCTTTTGGGAAGAAATTATATGCTAGGACTTGCTAGAAATCAGACTGGGCTAAGAAGTGGTTTAATACTTGTTTAAAATGTGTAATCTCAAGATCAGCAGATGGAATAATGGTTATATCACTGGACCCCCATGAAGTTGACCACGGTTCGAGTCCCAGACCAAGCAGCTTAAAACCCCTTTGGGCGCATGTGCGTGCATGCCCAAAATCCTGAGAGGGATTTTGGAGGAGAAGGGATTGTGGAGGAGAAGGGATTGTGGCATGGCCATATGCCCTGGGGGGTGCTTTCTCGCTTTCTGTCTCTCTGTCTCTGTCTCTCCAGGAACACATATGCCCTGTAGCAAAAAGTTCTCTTAAAATTATGATCTCACTTTCTGCCTTTGTTTCCAGATGTAAGCCCAACTCTAAAATAGACTTTCAGAGATTTCAGCCATTCTTTGGAAGATGAAGTTAAGTGTAGTGTGGAGTTGGATTCACACACACAATGTTACGAGACACTGTAATTGAGCTTCCTTTGAGTTCCATCTTGAAACAAAAGAGAGAATGTAGCTATTTCAATGATAAAAAGATCAGCTAGGAAATAAATACACTTAGAACATGACCTACAATGTTTTTCTCTCCAAGAGGGGCTAGTTCAATGGTTAAGTTCACTCTGGCCTACCCGAGCTCAGTAACTGAGAATGTCAGATCTTTACATTCTCCATTGTTGGACTATGGGATGTATAAAGTTCACAGTCATGGGGCCAGCAGATGGTGTCATGGTTATGATGCTGGGCTCACACGTAGGTGACCGCGATTTGAGTCCTGGCCTGGGTGGCTTAAAACTCACACCGCTGCATGTGAGTGCATGCCTGAAATCCCGAGAAGAGAATGGGGAAGGGATTATGGCTTGCTCATGCCCCCTGGGGCGTGATTTCTCACTTTTTCTCTGTCTCTCTGGCAAGCCCATGAGCCCTATATGAAAAGAAAACAAAATTCTCTAATAAATAAATAAAGTCATGAAGAAAGGATCTAAGTCATAAAACAAATTCAGTGAGCCTGAAATTGGAAGACGTTCAAGATTAGCCCTTGAAGATCTTAAATAATGGTGAAAGTTTAGGATTAACAATGTCAGAAGGAGTCTCTGACTAACAAATTCAAAGAAGCACTACAATTTCAACTTTCGCTTCAAAATTGTATCTTACCAATAATCGGGAATTTCCATCTTAGGCCCGGGTGACGGTGCAGTAGTGTCACAGCTGGACTCACCTGGGGAATATCCTGGGTTCATGTCCTGAGAATTCCCAGAGCGTGCCAGGTGCATGCACATGCACTTAAACCAGGCTAGCTGAGACTGGGGTGGATCATGGCGTGGAGACCCTGCTGAGAATATCTTCTCTGTGTCCCTTTTTCTATGTATCTCTCTCATGGAAGAAATAAATAAACTTTTTCTTTAGAAAATTTTCGTTCTTTAAATAAAATGGAGTTTCTTTGTGTTTTTATGTAATTTTTGCTTCCATTTCAAGAGTAAATACTGGGTGTTGGTAGTGTATTTCTCCTCAACAGGCTGATGGCCCTTTGAGGGCAGGAACAAAGCCACATTTGTCTTTAACTCTTAGCATCTAGGTTATAAGAACACAATCAACATTTGCTGCATTCACTTATCCCCCAATATTGGTGGAATACAAGTGCTCATTAAGTCGGGGGGATAAGTGACCTCGCAAGATTGGGTTCATCCCTAAAATAATTTACAGAATAAAACATATCAAGTTTTATTAAACTACAACAGATCCATTATTTGAATCTATACATGTTTTCAGCGCTTTTATTATCTCTCGACTGTGCTATTATTTAGATCGTCTTCTAATATTTAATAATATTCTAAGTGCAGTTTTTGAGGTAACTTTTTGTGGTGTCCTTTTTCCTATCATTCTCTGGATTTCTCTTCTGAACCAATTTTTTAATACTTTTTTTGTGTGTTGAATTGTCTCTGACTTATCTATCCCTTCAGAGTACCCTTCTTTATTCCTTTTCATTTATTTGTTAATATACTCTTCCTCTTTCCATTTCCCTCCTTACTTGAAATGCTGCACTTGAAAACTTGTTACTTGGGCCAAGGAGTGGCACAGTGGAAAACTGCAATGTTCCAATGTTCTTCCAGGCTGACTCACACAGGAAGGTTCTAGATTCGTGTCTGGAGAGTTCCTTGAGTGACTGTAATCCAGGACTAGCTGAAGACGGGATGGATCATGATGTGGAGACCATTTTTGGGAGTCCTTTCTTTCTCTTACTCATGGAGGAAATAAATAAGTACACTTAAAAATTATCCCTGAAGTTCTCTTTCTTATCAATAAAATTCTGTGATGAAACCAACCACTAGATGTGAAGGAACATGCATGAATCAGAGTACCCCCTTCGTGGGAGTGAAGGTTTCAGACATAACTGATCTAGTGAGGCACTTGGAAGTCCCCGAGGTCAAGGTTCCGGCATGGCCACTTCACTTCCGTCTCCTGGTTCCGCACTCTTTGCTCATCTCTAGGTGCGGGCTGCTTCTGGCTATCCACTCCAGATTCACAAAATCTTCATTATTTTTCTTCTGCCTTCAGGAGCACATTGTCAATTTCTACAATACTAAGTTTTTTCTACTCCCTTTAGGAGCACATTGTCAATTTCTACAATACTAAGCTGTTTTTCTTATCTTCATAATCAAACCTTTTTCAGAGCTGTATCCTCACTATGCACTGCATTGTGTACCCCCCTGACTTACACACTAAGCTCGAACCCCCAATGTGACTTAGTAGTTAGAGACAAGGACTCTAGGGGATCATAGCTGACATTAGGTTGTAAGGGCGGGACCCTAAGCTACATATGGCAAGGACCTGTATAAGAAGAGGCAGAGATAGCAGAGTTCTCTCTGTCATGTGAGGACATGAGACAGCAACTCTACAAGCCAAGAGCACTTACCAGGACCCAAAACGGTTATCGCCTGAGTCTTGACCTTCCCAGAAGTTGCTTTTTAAGCTTCTAGCATATCATATTTTGTTATGATTGCCTGAACTAACTATTCCACTCCTTTTCATCAATTTGTTGATGTTTAATACTCCCTTCTATTTATTTTTATTTATTTATAGTAACTTTTTAAATAATTATTTATTTAATTTTATTTATCATCATTATTATTACTCTAAAATTTGATACTGACAATCACCAGACACAGAGAGAGGGAGAAAGCAAGCCACCAGGTCCAGCTGCCAAGTCTAGGACTTGAACCATGGTCAGCCATGTGGGAGTCCCGTGTTCCAACGGCCATGCCACCTGCTGGCCCCACTCCCTTTTATTTTTAACTTAGAATGAACACTTATAAGTAATATTGTGAGGTTTTCTCCTCATTTTTTAAATATGTAAGAAATTAATCCTTACCTATATACTATCCTTGAGCAAATTCACACACCTTCTCTAATATAGAAGTTGGGGCTATGTTAATATACAGTCTTTAGCCTACTTCCAACGTGCTACTCAATTTAATTTGATCTGAAATAAAATTGGTGATGATTCCAAACTCTCATGAACCAATTCTAGGGAAGAATTAAGCTGAGAAACATAAACATGTCAGATTTGAGACAGGGCACAGAAAGGACAATGGCCCTCCCACAGAGACACTGACCAACTTACAAGGTAAACATCTGTATTATTATTATTATCATTGGAGACTTTTTGCTATAGGGTGCATGCACTCACCAGAAAGAGAGAGACAGAGAAAAAGAAAGCAGGAAATCACCCCCAGGGGGGATGGCCATGCCACAATCCCTTCTCCTCCATTCTCCTCTCAGGATCTTGGGCATGCACACACATGCGGCCCAGGACTCAAACCGTGGTCGACTACATGGGAGTTCAAAGACACAGCCATTATGCTAACTGCTGGTCCAGACGTCTGTATTATTTTTTTCCTAAGCTCTCCTGAGTACTTTAATGAATAATTGGGTATAAGTTGGTAATAACAATAAATTAATATTCATTGACATTTATCATTCAATAAGCATTGTTAAATGCTTACAAGCAATACCTTATTTAATCCTCGTAACAATCCGACGTGTAGGCTATATGGATGATATTACTGGGTCCCTTGTACAGAGGACGAAGCTGGGGTATGGTATAAGAAAATTAAATTATTTGCCCTAATTCACATGATTAACAAATGGTAGGGCTGAGATTTGACCCTCCTGAGTCTGACTCCAACAGCCTGTCATTTTCATCATTGTATGAAACAAGTCACATTCACTTAGTGGCAGCTCAAACAAAAGGTTTAGACGATGTATAATGTGTCCAGCCCTTTCTCCCTAGCGTTCAAATACTATTCGGAAAGGAAAAAAGAAAATGCAATGGCAAAACATAACCCATGACCGGGGGCTGTTTTAGAAAGAATCAAGAATACCGTATCTCTGGACGCCATCAAGGTTAGACGTACAAGAAGAAAGGAAGGCTGCAGATACAGCTGACTAAGCCGTCACAGGGTTCATTACAAGGGACAGGCCAGTTTGCCCCCAGCACTAGCCATCCTGCCGTGACTGACTGCTGGATGCCGGCAGGAAAACAGGCCGGGCAGAACGGTGTGAGCGTGAATGTTTACTGATGTCATTTCTCTCTGGTCAGTGGAGAGTAACCCCAGCTCCTCTGGAAGACGATGGAAAGTTCTCATTCATTTCCGTGCCCTGTTTCTAGTGTGCTGTTTACGTCTCCGTCAGTTGAAGAAATAAACATAATTTTTTTTTTTTGAAGAGGTTTTTCCTATAGGGTGCATGTGCTCGCCAGACAGAGAGAGACAGAGAGACAGAAAGCGAGAAATCACCCCCCCCCCAGGGGGGATAGCCATGCCACAATCCCTTCTCCTCCATTCTCCTCTTGGGATCTTGGACACACACGCACACGTGCCCGGCGTGAGTTTAAGCCACCGGGTCCGGGACTCAAACCGTGGTCGACTACATGGGAGTTTAGCGACACAGCCATTACGCTAACTGCTGGTCCCAATAAACATAATATTCGAGGTAGTTTAATTTGGTCTCTTTCACTGCCAAGTATTTTCTCCTGAAAGCAGAAAGAATACAACTTTTGCGCATTTCAGGAAATAAACCCTTTTTTATAACCTGACTATGAAGATCCATATTTCTTTCCAGATTATTTCAATTTCTATTCTTTTTTTTATAGGCCAGAAAGTCTTTTCTACTGACAAAAACTTGTTGGTTATAATTTACGGGTCACCTTTGATGTATTGAAGTGCGTGTTGAGTGAATGCGACACTGGATTTGAGAGAAGCACACCCAGTTTGAACTCTAGTTCTGTGAACTTTATAGTTAGAGCCCTTTGATATATGATTTCAACTTTCTAAACCTCTGTTGTTTTTTGTTTTTCCAGAGAGAGAGTGAGAGAGAGAGGGGGAGAGAGAATGCAGGAGAGCACCCTTCCCCTGGGAACTGTCAATCCACAATCCCTTCTCCTTTCTCCTCCATTTTCCCCTCCTTTTGGAACCTTGGGCTCTCACATGGATGTTTCTCAAAGCCACAGGGTTCAGGACTTGAACTGCATTTCCAGCTATGTGCCGTCCAGCTGCCTCAGTCATTAGGCCACAGGCTGGCTCCAATTTCTTATTTTACAATGCACTCTAAAGGGAAAACTTTTCACTTTGCTGCCATATAAAACAAGATATGGATAAAGATCTGGGCACATAGAAGGAATTTGGGAAATGTCATTTTTTTCTTTCCTTCCATACCTTACATATTTTAGAGTCAAAATACAATTTTTTTTCTGAGACTGAATGTAAAAATAAATGATGAGTCTCATTTATTCACACAAGATAAATACATTTTTGAAACAAATACGTTTTTCTATGGAAATGCAATGAGGACCATTCATCCTTTGACAACAATAGTAGCTGTTCCTATTATATGTTTAAAATATTGAAAACGTGTTAGTATACAAATAACAAAATTGACTTTAAGAAAGCTAAGCTAGAGGCATAGTCATTAAATCACTATGTTCCACAGGCCAGTATAATAAGAGGCATGAGTTCAATTCCCAGTCAAACCCAAAGTTTAGGTACAGTGGTGTACACTGTGAACCCAGGCAGGAAGACTGCCTGGCAGAGGCTGTCCTGAACAACATGGTGAAAATCTGAGTTAAAAAAAAAGAAAGTTCCAGTGTGTAGGCGTGCGTGCAGTTCTAGATAGGAGACAGAGGCAGGGAGATCTTGAAAAAAAAATTAAAAGACAGCGAGATCAATTTACCTGTTGACTATCTAGAGATATCTTGTACTCAGAAGACTTTTCTAAGTCAAGCACCAATTTTTGGTTGCATACCCAGACTAATTTTTTTCTCTCTCTCATTATTTTTTAGTATTTTTCTGATTTTCCTGTGGCTAGGCTGAGCTGCAGTGTTTTTGTCTAGCTTATTCGGTTCCTGCAGGATTTCATCATATTCCAGTTGACACCAACTGTCCGAGAAGTCCCTGGGGTTCACTCCGAATCACAGTACATAACCAGCAGGTGGCAAGTCTGGTGTAACATTGCCCAGATCAATCTAAGAATTTAAAGGAGACCAAGGGTATTAAATCAAGAGTGGTTTTCACCTAGACAGGGAGATGAAGATGAAATGAAAGCTAAAGAGCTTTGTGCTTTTCAAGGAGAAGCAGTGAATCCCACGGCAGAGCACTCGTGTCATATAGAATCCTCATTGACCAAGTTATTTACTCTACAGGGAAAGTGCCGCAGGTTTCCATTAGGAAGATCCATTTGCTATTTTTTAAGCTGCTAGAATTTTCTCACCGCCTCAGCCTACCTTTTAGCTGATTAAATACATGGCATAGTGGGAAAATCTGGGAACAAAGTAAGTCTTAATATTCCCAGTTAAATTCTTCTCACTCATCTTATCATGTATAAGCTATTTTGTCCTGTTTTCCTCATCTAGAAATTGGCCTAACTGGAGCTGGCAGGTGGCGTGGAGGTTAAGGGTGCTGGACTCCCACATGGCCGACTGTGGTTCGAGTCCTGGACCTGGTGGCTTCCTTTCTTTCTCTCTCTCTTTCTCCTTCTCTCCCTCTCTGGTCAAATTAAAAAATAAAAAAGTTAAACAAAATAATTCTTTTTAAAAAAGAAAGAAAGCAAGAATTTGGCCAAACTATATAAAACCAGCCCTTCCTAATGTAGTCCTATGAGGATCAAAAGAGACAATGAGTTAATACACACGAATGCTTTCAAAGCATTGTAAAGCACTCTTTAATGCAGGTTGGATGGTAGTTTTTAACACAATAGAGTAAGTTTTACATTCAGATAAATGTGATGGGAAGGCCAAGAAATGTGCCTGGGGACTAAGTGAGGAGAAAATTAATACCATAAGACACGTTGGGAGTGTAATGCGTAGAAGAGTGTACTTCACTGTGAACATGGATGAGATGAAGTTGATTAGCAATGTCAGGGCAGGATTTTAAGGTATCTGAATTCTAGGTAATGAGACTAGATTCTATAGTGTGGATGATAGGCTTATTTATCAAGCAATGCTTTTTATCAAGGAATAGGAAGATTGAAAGTAAAAGTTAAACAAACAAAATAATTCTTTTTAAAAAAGAAAGAAAGCAAGAATTTGGCCAAACTATATAAAACCAGCCCTTCCTAATGTAGTCCTATGAGGATCAAAAGAGACAATGAGTTAATACACACGAATGCTTTCAAAGCATTGTAAAGCACTCTTTAATGCAGGTTGGATGGTAGTTTTTAACACAATAGAGTAAGTTTTACATTCAGATAAATGTGATGGGAAGGCCAAGAAATGTGCCTGGGGACTAAGTGAGGAGAAAATTAATACCATAAGACACGTTGGGAGTGTAATGCGTAGAAGAGTGTACTTCACTGTGAACATGGATGAGATGAAGTTGATTAGCAATGTCAGGGCAGGATTTTAAGGTATCTGAATTCTAGGTAATGAGACTAGATTCTATAGTGTGGATGATAGGCTTATTTATCAAGCAATGCTTTTTATCAAGGAATAGGAAGATTGAAAGTAAAGAAGCTGGGCCAGCAGGTGGCATGGTGGTTAAGATGCTGGAATCCCACAGGGCCGACCATGATTCGAGTCCTGGACCTGTCGGCTTACTTTCTCACTTTCCCTCTCTCTGTCTCTCTCTCTCTCTCTCTCTGGTCAAATTTCAAAAAAAAATAATGATGATGAATAAAATGAAATAAAATAATTCTTTAAAAAAAACAAAGAAGCAAAGTGGAAATTTAGAAAGTTGCTGAGAAAGAGAGCATGTAATTTCAGAGTCCAGGCAGGAGACAGTACTATTTATCCAGATATAAATAAATGATACTCTGAATTATAACTGTGGTTGTAAGAATGAAAAGAGAAGGATGGGAGAGATTCCGAAGGAAAACAGTCCAGTGTTTTGGTCAGCTTTTCTCAAAGAACGTAGTTTTTCTTCATCGCCATAACCCCAATACTGTTGTGTTTTGGCCAGCTTTTCTCAAAGAACGTAGATGTTTTTCTTCATCGCCATAACCCCAATACTGTAATCACACACACCATCTTAGTACTCGGTAATCGTGTTTGATAATGAATTTGGATGGAGATGAGGACATGACAAGAGCATGATCAGGTCCCAAGATATCCATCCTGAGAGTTTCAGAAAACCACTGGTATAACGATCATCTGTACAGGTAGTTAATTATTCTGAAAGCAACTAGCTTTAATTGTAGGAGAGTTTAATTTTAAGCACATTGCACTGTGCATATTAATAAGACATCAAGATAGAGCTGTCAAGGAAGTAGCTGAAGGTGTGAAATAGAAGCTTGAGAGCGAAGTCCAAGGTTTCAGATGTAAAGAACATTTAGTGATACGAAAGATGTGGCTGATGAGAGTATTTTTCAAATGCTTGGAATGCGTGCATGTGCGCGCATGTGCACACACACACACACACACACACACACACACAGTTGGCAGAAGTCTTCAAGGAACCTGAATAAAACTACATCTTCTTGCCCTAACAGCCTGGACCTTGTGAAAATGAAAATACTCTAACAAGAAAAGCAATATTGACTTCCAATTTCCTTGAGAGGATGACCCATGGGGTTTATACTTGCCTCTACATAATAGAACTTCCTCAAAAGCTTCTTCTTGCCTCTTTCTTGCTAAAGTTCCATGTAGCCAGCAGCTCCTGTCAACTCTCCTGATTCTGCCATCTTTCATTTTCTCCCATCCTACTACCTCTTCCCCACGCTTGGCTCTTGTAAGCCTTTCTTTAGTTTTGCAGCATTACAGAGAGCAGTGCAAGTTGAGGACTAAAGCAAAGAATGGAAAGTTGTCAAGATTTTTAGTTTAATATGTTTTTTTCCGGCCATCAAATAGGGAGGCAAAGCATTAATGGGACAAAGGAATGTGGCATTATCTGTTGAAGATATTTTTTATAGTTTTATCAACTGGACTAGGGAAAAATGTTCACCTGTTGAAATACCCATTTTGTTAGCCAAATAATAATGTGATTGAATGTATAAAAGAAAATGAAATAAAAAAATCCCTTTCACCTTGTTCTATGCATTGGTAAGATCAAGAAGAAATCAAGAAGACCATTCATATCTCAAAGCTTTGTCTAAAAAATGGCTTGGGTTTGAGGCCAAAGAGTCACGTGTAATAAGTTTTAGGAAAAGATAAATAATCTGTCTGTCTTCAAGGCCTCCTTGACAGTCTCCTGTCTCGTTTCGGAAATTACTATTTAATGCTGTGATAACTTTCATCAATGATAGACAATATTTGTTGCCTGAAGTCAAACCCATATCTGACTTCTCCAACCGTCCATGATGGTTAATGTTTATAGGAAATAAACGAAAGCCAATCATAAATAAACATTTGCCAGGAACTTCTTTTCAGGGGTTACTTTACATCATTTGGAATTAGCAGGATCTAGTGCAAGAGATGGTGAGTTAGTAATCCAACATTTGATTTAAGGTTCCTCTCTTTCTTTCCTTTTTCTCCCCCATCTATTGTTCCTCTGCCCACTCCCCCCACTTTTTAAAATTTGCTATAGGGTGCATGCACTCGAAGGAGAGAAATGGAGAGAGTGAGGAAAAGTGAGAAAGCACCCTCCAAACTGGGATGGCCACATCATAATCCACACTGACATTCACTGAATGTGTTTACCGAGCTGCCAGGCCCAGGACTCGAACCACAAATTCTAAAATGTGGTATCCGGCTGTCTTAACCATCACTCTACCTGCTGATCTCTGAAGTGTTGTGGATTTTTTATATATATATATATATATATATATATATATATAACATAAAATAAATACACACAAAAGGCATCTTATTAACAAAATCAATTACATTTCAATATACATTTACTTTTTTATTTTTATTTTTTTTAGGTTTTTGCCATAGGGAAAAGTTGCATGACTAGGAAGTACCAGAATTAGGATTTGAACCCATGGGCTTAAATTCCACCCCACTACATGTACACATTAACTATATCCTACAAGCTAAATTTGTGGTAGGTCCAGTCATAAAATTTGAGAGTTTTCTAACTCCTTTTACCAGAGTTTTTTCTAACGCTCCAAAAAAATAGTGGAATTCTTCGTGAATTGTAACACTATCCTATAAAAGCACTTCTTTCAGTCTAACCCTCTATATTTGAACTTCCTGTTTCATGCTGACGTTAATGGGGGTTTTTCTTTTCCTTTCTTCTTCTTTTTTAAAATTTAGTTTTGAAGCTCATCCCACAAATGAATACCGTTTTCTAAAATGTAAGAACAGGCTGTTGTTTTGGCTATTGACATTCCATTCTGTATTGCACAAAGGGCTTTAAACACCATCACTTTTACAAGCCTTCGATGTGAAGCAAGTGACTGTCTAATGTTATTAACAACTGAAGGGCAGGTAAATTGGCTGTTTTCCAAAAATGACTTTCATTTCTGTCTAGAACATGATTGCACATTGTAGTATTGCACGACGAAGAGTTGGAACGCTGGAAAGATAGGCTTTAGCGCAGATACAAATTCTTAAACCATAAAGGCTATAGTTTTTTAAAAAATGACAATGAAAAATACACGTCAGAAAAGTCTTCCTACGACAGCACTGCAAAGAATTTTGTATACCTTCCAGGTGTTTCAGCGTCTTAAAGCTATTTGAATTGCAGCTCTGCTTTTATTTAACAATTGCCATTGAGTAGATTTTTTTTTTTTTTGAGCTTAAAAAATGTGAGTACTCTGGGAAATGAAAAACTGTAACACAAAGCTCAGCTGGAGCTCGAGGTCATAAATGTTGTTCAGCGGAATGTTTCATATTTTGCACAACCTATAATTGATGAGTGATAAAAATCAAGAAAGGTTCTTACAAGGGCAGAAAGTCACTATTTTAAAAAATTGCTAAAACGATTGCTTCTTTTTATTTTTATTTTTATTTTTTTACAAATTCTGGTTCTTTACACTTTACAAGAAAACTACTATAATTCCACAGCTTCAGAAAGAAAGTCTATCCATTAATCACAAAGCCAAATATTTTAAAGGAATGTAGAGAAAAATGCAGTTTTTCACAAAGGCACTCTTTTTATTAAGATGATGTCCCTTTACTGTCCTCATCAATGGAACCGAACTGGCAATGCCAGTAAATGGGTTTCAAAATTTGCTTTAAAAGCTAAAATGTACACATCCATGTATCCAATAGGTACAGGAGTGATGCTGGTAGCTGGCCAAAAATAGAGTTTGATTTTGCTGATCATTTTATCAGTACAGAGTATAATCGGTACATTTATTAATGACATCTTGAGAGGGTGTCACTGGGCCTGGGAAAATGCAGCTGTTTATCTCCAACATTTTTTTTTAATAAAAGTATGTACTTTGCTACTTAGTAGAGTCATAGACAAACCTAGATTACTTCCAGTCCCCTCAGAGTTGGGGAAAACTCTTTGTGATGTCCATCGTCCACCCCATCCTGGTCTGCCGATGGCTGTCAAAGAGTTTTTATAAAACAGCCATGTCTCAGACCTAGGAGAACTGGGGTCTGCTCTCAACCTCAGTAAAGAGGTTTCACTCATTCATTGGAAAAATAATTACATAGCAACATCCATGTTTAAAGCACTAAGCTTTATGCCTTTGTGGAAGTTAACGTCTTTTGGGACAGGGAGGAGGCAAACAGACATCAAAGAGTAACCTAAAAATGCAATCTGAGGGACCAGCAGATGGCATAACAGTTGCATTGCTGGACTCCCACATACTCGACTCCGGAAGCTTCAAACTCATACTGGGCGCATGGGCATGTGTGCCCAAAATCCAGAGAGGAAGATGGAAGGATTACAGCATGGCCACTCCCCCTGGGGGGATGATTTCTTGCTTTCTGTTTCTCTACCTCTCTCTGTTTCTCCAGCAAGAAAACATACCATATAGCAAAAATCTCTCTTTAAAAAATAAAAGGTAACATGAAAATTTCAACATGTGCCGTAAAGGACAGATGCAGGACGCTAAGGGAGTATGAAAGCCTGACTGGAAGGATAGCCTCCATTCTCTATCACTTTCTATATCTATGCACTTTGTAATGTGTCTTTTCTGCTCTTTCCATTTAGAGGTGAAATCTATGCATCTACTCTTTGAATCTACGCTGGCCCGGTGATTTTCTTTGACCTACAGGAAGGAGAATGTGCCTAAACACACAGCTACTCTAGGCAGGAGGATGGAAAGACTGATGCCAGCATGGGCTGCACTTGTTTTGAGGTCTGGCTGATGACACAGTGGTAACACACAACACTCTGCCAGCCTAACCCTCGTGGGAAGTCTCCAGTTCACCCGAGACCAGCCACTGTGCAAGACATTTCTACGCCCATGATTCAGGGCTGACAAAGCTGGCGGTGGGTCACACCATCAAGACTGTGGAGGGTGCTGTCTTTCTCTCTCTTTTACCGGTGGGGGGGGGGAGAATAATAATAAAGAAGACTAAAAAAAAGAAAAGGAAAGGAAAGAAAAAACAGAAAGAAAGGGGTTAAAGTGATATTCTGACAGTTTCAGTCCTAGACCTCAAGAAGCTTACGAGATCCACCCCCTCTTTTTGTGTGATAAAAAGCACATACATGCATGAGAGAAAGAGAGAGAGATACCCTCAACAGAGTCTCATCGTGCATGATTACCTTTCCTCAGCTCTCTAGCTCCCCAAGATCATAAGTATACTACATGCACCTGGCATGTTTTCAAGCCAACGTAGGATCTGAAGCCACGGCTGCCATGCGGTTTCAGCCTCGTAGGGGGCTTGCGTTACCACTGTGCACAGTGGCTGGACTGAGCTCCCCCTCTTTCTCATTCCACTGTCTTCCTCATGAGAACATGCCTGACCATCTGCTGGTTGGATTAGACAGATGGAGCAAATTGGAGTCAGGTCCATGTCCCAGTCAAGGAGGCCTGGACACATCAAAGAACCCAGAGAAGATCAGCAAAGCCACCTACTTAAATCACAGCTGACCATAAGCACTTGAATATACCTAGCCATACTGCTCTCTGGTCAGTAAATTATCCCTACTGCCCCAGAAGTTCATGAACAAAAATAAATCTTTAGGCTTGTATGCCACCGAGGATTCGTGGCTGTTTGCTATGCAGTATTGGTATGGGAACAGATAATGAATTTAGCTGTATTTGTGAGTTTGATCAAGGCTTTTCTGGAGAAATTGTGCCTCGTTCTTGGGTGAAGAATATAAAGAAGCACTGAAGATGAACAACGACTGTGAAACGAAAAAGGAGCACCGAAGGCAGATACGAGGGGCAACAGTCCATTGGCAACACGTGAAGGGCTTCGAGGGCTAGAACATAAATGTCAAAAGAGTGTGATAGAAAAGTTAGAGGTAGAACTCTGAGTTCGAGCCTTCTAGATAATTTTCAAATTGTTTTTGTTTTTGAGAATAATGAACAAGAATTGAAGGCTTGGGGCCAGTGAGTGGCGTAGTGGTTAAGGTGACTGGATTCCCTCAGGGAATTTCTCTGAGAGGAAAGTGAGAAATCACTCCCCAGAAGGGGCAGCCATCTTGCAATCCCTTTTCCTCTTAGGATCCTGGGCAAGCATGCACACAAACCTGGCCACCTGGTGTGACTTTCAAGTCACCAGGTCTGGGACTTGAACCACAGTTGGCCTTGTGGGAGTCCAGCGATGTACCTCTATGCCATCTGCTGGCCCCCAACACTATTTTTTAAATAATAATATTTTATGAGGGAAAATGGCATATTATCACTGTTACTATTATAAGTTTCAAGTTTTTAATATTTATAATGTTGAACATTTCTTCTTCATAGTGATGGCCATTTCTAGCCCTAATTTTTCTGAAGTGCTTATTTATATCATATGCCTACAAACCTTGTCATTACTTTTTCATCAGACCGCTGGGATTCCCCATTCAGCCTGGCTGAGTGAATGTGCAGATTGTAAAGTGAGAGGGCCCTGCTGGTGAGCCTTGGAAATCTTACTATTGGACTGTAGTCATAATAAAACATACTGCACTTACAATCAGTTAAATCTGGGTAAGCAACTACGCTAACCTTTGAAATAAATCCATATGCCCTCAAGGTCTGTCTGCTATAATAGCACTACTAAAAAGCAGACAAATACTTTGAGTTTCATCATGTAAGCTTTGCCATCCCCTTAGAAGAGGATTGACTTTCTGAAAATATATCTTCCTGCAAAGAGCCTGGGAGCCTGTGTGCTCTTTTTGCATTTAGCCAGTGATTACAAAATCCCTCAGAAGCTGTGACCTGCACAGGGTCAATCTGCTTTGGCTAGTAAATCAGTTAAGACTGGAAGTTCCTTCCAATTTTGCAAAGATACACTGGAGATCCTAAAAATAATTCTGCTTTAGTAGACGAGGGAAACTAATTGAGGAGCGGTTCGAATCCAGCCGCAATCTGTCCATCGTGACTCTTAGTTGGTTCTTCCTTACTAAACACTTATTCACTTATACGAAGCATTTGTGAGGCTGCTTTGTTCTATGTACTATATTAAGAGGGAAAGTCACTCATAAATAAAATGTTCTTTGCCCTGAAGAACTCAAGTTTGGTGAAATAAAAATACATATAAATTAAGATAATATTAGGTGATCATACCACAGTAAGTGTGGTTGAGTGCTGTAAGAGGATAGCACAGATTAGGGAAGAGTGTTTCATAGAAATTGATATTTGAGGGACCAGCAGATGGCATAATGGCTACGTTGCTGGACTTCAATGTAGTCAACCATGGTTCGAGTCCCGAACCCGGCAGCTTGAAACTCACACTAAGTACATGTATGTACATGCCCAAAATCTCCAGAGAAGAATGGAAGAGAAGGGATTGTGGTATGGCCATGGCCATCCCTACTTGGGGGGAGGAGGTGATTTCTTGCTTTCTGTCTTTGTCTCTCTGGTGTTTGCACGTGCCCTATAGCAAACACCTCTCTAAAAAAAATTAACATTTGAGCTAAGTTTTGGAATATGAGTACAAGCTCACTGAGCAGAGGAAGGGAGAACAGGGGCAGAGAGATGTCCCCTAGTGAAGGATGTATGAGAGGAGTTTAAATAGGAAAGTGATGACGATCAAAACTCAGAAGCCTCCTACGTCTCTTCTCAGTTGCTATCACTACCCTGGCATGTGCTATGCTTTGGATAGACTCCTGATACACTTGTCTGTCAGCTCAAACAGAAAGCACACTGTTCAATTTAAATACTAATGCAAAGTAAGAAGAAGTAAAAGGAGGTCCCTGAGCCCCTAGCCACCTAGGACTTCTGCTATCTAACGGTGCATCGTCCTCCCAATGAGGACTGTAAATGAGAAAGGCAAATTTGTATAATTGGCATGCTGAACATTTCTCTGGACTCAAATGCTTTCTGCTGTATTTGTAATTTTCAGACAGAAACAAGACAGCAACCAGACCAGAAAAATGTAACTGACTAAGAATGTCCTGTGATGTTTACAGTATACCCCACCCTGTTTTCTGCGTGTGCATTTTCCAAGTTAGGTAATCTGTAAAGGAATCTAATAGGATTTGGCTAATAATCCCTGTGAAAATGATTCTGGGATATATGCTTTAGCTTCTGATAGACTCTCCGATACACAGGCAGTATAATCATGAGCAAGAAAAGAGCTGCCTTTCTATTCCAGGAGAAATAAAGCATACTGTAGCACTCTGACAACCTTGAAGGTGACTTTTCCAAGCCATTGATTAGCAGGTCCATGCCCTGAAATTCAAGTCAGGGAGATTCATTACAGTTCTTTCAGTCAGTAGAGTATTAAAAACCAAAATGCATCATTAACTCACAAGTGGGCTATGCCATTTGGCAATGAGGGACCGTCTTGACTTTGGTGACAAAGCCATCTGTGCAGATTCTTTGGACTTTAACACAAAAGGAAGTAATTGCTTTTTGCGTTAGAGATAAAAGCAATCATTTTCCTAGTATTATTCACTTTTGTCTATTTAGTCAAAAAGAATAGATTGCTGGGGAGAACCTTGGCATAGATCAGCTCAAATGAACAAAAGAAGTCTTGGACTTGGTCCATGAAAGAGGTTGAGCAGATTTCCATGGTGATAGGCTATCGGGAGGAAGTTTCAACAAATTTAGGGAGTTCAGTAAGTGGTCAAGTGAAATGCCCAGTAGGAGGTAAAGAAAACAATGGCTGTTTCCTTCTCCTCCTATTGTGAGAGAAAAAAAAATCCTTTAATTAAATGCCCTTCTAGCTCTAATTTTGTCTGGCACTGAAAAATGACCCAGCATTTAAATAGATAACATTAGTTTTAATAAGGATCGTTTTCAAAAAGTGTTATGATACTGATTAGCAAGTTTTTGTCAGTGTGATCTTTTCCTTCTGATTAGATTGGTTGAGCCCTCAGCCAACATTGTGAATTGGAGCTCTGCATCTGTTGCTCCTTAAGCGAACCATATTCCAAGGCAGCCTATCCCTGCCCCAATGTTCATGGATCTCAATTACTTCATCTGCAAAAAGTGGAGGCAATAGCACTATTTTCCCTATCTATTCAATATGTGATTTCCAATATCAAATTAGGTCCTGAAAATGCGTCTTGCAATAACTTCAACAATATAGCTTCAACATGCTCGTGTTCTTCCCGTGTATGTCAGATAGGCATTTAAAATCCATCGCCTTATTTAATCTTGACAACACTGTGAGGTCGCTGGCAAAATTCAGAGAACTTGTATCTTAAGCAAGAGGTATGCTACTCCATTTAGATATTTATGATAGAGCATGACCCCTGACTTCTAGAAAGAATCAAGTCTAAGGACATAGATGGGATAAAATTGCAACACAGTGGGATGAAGACTATGCTGGGATGAAAAACGTAAGTATACAAGACCAAGTTTGCTCATAGGAGGAATGTTCAAATGTCAGCTCTCTCCATTGGATGGAGTAGGAGGTGACAGAAGAGGAAGGAATTCGTAAGCACACATGTGCATGTATGTGCATCTGTGTGCATGGAGGAAACTGAATCAGGGAATGCTTCTTTTTTAAAAAGCATCTCTCATAATAGGTAAGTTAATTCAGCAGACTAGAGGTGGAGAACATTTCGGGTGGAGAAAAATGAGAATGCTAGTGGGAAGATAAATGAATACTCTACAAATGTTAATTCACGTTAACTTGTATTAACGTGGGTGCTTAATAATGAAAGAATGGAGTAAATTATGTATACAAGCAGGAAAATTGATAGTCTATCTTCTATTTACCAACAGAGATTAGGTTTTGCTTGAAGACAAAATAAAGTCAATGTTCAAATAGACCAAGCATCTCTTCCTTCCTCCTGTTTCAGTAGCATTTGTTTCAGTATTACTTAGCATTATTTAGAGATCGAAACACCCCCATGCATTACTTTTCTTGGCCTCTATGGTTTCTAATAAAATTCTACCTTGCTTTTCCCTTCACCACCATGTGAAAAATAAGACAACTCAAATACTTCAAAATCACAATAGCCAAATTTGTTCCATAAAGTCTAAAATATCTCGGGGTGGGGAGGGCTGTGTTTAATGGCATCACAACACGGAGCCATGGAAGATGCACACAACAATGGGAGATGAGTCTCGACTTCCTGCTCTCCACTGCTGTGGCATGTGTTCGCATTGCCTCCTGTTCTAGACTAGCGTACTACCTTATCCCCTGGGTGCCGATGGTGGCCAAGGGACTTAGTTTGGTCAAGACATCACTCGAGCAAAGGGTTTAAAAGTATATTTGTGTTTGGGTTGCCCTCTGTGCTTTTTAATCCATCAGAAGAACAGGTTTCAGAAACCAGTTACCCTTTCAGCCTGAAACACAGACTAAATCACAGGACAGCAGAACCAACCCTGATCTTTAGCCTTGAGCCCACACCAGCCCAACTTGTGGAAATCACCCAAAGTGGTCAATCAATCTACACATTTATACTACTATAAAATCAACATTTATTTATATGTGACTGAGATTTGGTATTGGTTTTTATGCAATAAAAATCAATTAATATGGAGTCACTGTGTGTGTGTGGAGTGGGGGGAGGGAGGTGGCAGTGGTTACAACGCTGGACTCCCATACGGCTGACCATAATTAAAATCCCAGACTCAGAGCTTAAAACTCATACCAGGCGCTTGTGCATATGTGCCCAAAATTTCAGGAGAAGAATGGAAGAGAAGGGATTGTGGTGTGGCCATCCTCCCTAGGGGGTGATTTCTCACTTTCCCTCTCACTGTCTCTCCATTTCTCTCTGGGAAGCACACACACACATCCTAGAGCAAAAACCTTTAAAAAGAAATCAGTTAAAACAGTTTGGTTTTGGTTCATGTACATTTAATGTCTCAGTAATGTTTTTCTTTCTATGACACCCATTGGTCTAAAGAAATACTTAATGGTTTCTTTTTTGTCTGTTTGTTTAAAGAGATTTTTGCTATAGGGTGCTTGTGCTCACTAAAGACACAAAGAGAAAGAAAGTAAGAAACCACCCTCCCACAGGTCTCTCCTGGGGGGAGGGCCATGCTGCAATCCCTTCCCCTCCATTCTCCTTTCAGAATTCTGGGCACACACATCTGGCATGAGTTTCAAGCAACTGGGTACAAGACTGGATCTATGAGTGACCATGTGGGAGTCCAGCACCTTAACCACTACACCACCTTCTGGCTCCCTTAGTTGGTTCTTTTACTAAATAAGCAATTGGGCAAGGGTTTATATCCTAAAGATTTAGTATTAGCATACAAAGATAATCCTATAAATTGAAGTTTAGAAAAAAAAAGTTACTTCTTCCTTAACCACAATTTCCTAACAACCATTGAGTGTCACACAATTTCTTGAATCATACTGGTCATTGCCACTCTCACATCCTGTTCTACCTTGGTTTCATACAATGATGGCTTTTCATCATGGGAACTGCTAAAAATTCAGTTTCAAAAAGCTGTGACAGTATCAAAAGCAGTGTAACACAATTTAATGTCAAAACTTGGAACTACCTAAAGCTAATAGTTCTTTCAGTATTTAACATGTCATTGTATTTTCCAAAACTTGTCAAGCATCCTTCAGTGTCACTTTGGTGGACTGCCATTGGGAACTTAGCTTACATATCATCAGCCTATACAAGAAGTCCCTCTACCACACTCAACATTTTGGGAGAGGACGTCTTCGCAAGATTTTTTTAAACTATTGGTTTAGGAAACAAAATTCAAAATAAACTATATGAGTCACAGCTCTGTGACTCATATAGTTCTGCCAGGGATCTTTGACAGGGTGCTTAACCTCTTTGGACATTAGTTTCCCATCTGTCAGTAAAATTACAATCTTGATTATAACTCTCTCTATAATCCCTCCCAACTTCCAGTTCCCATAATTTTCTGAAGTGCTATGTATTAAGATCCATTATTTAAATTACTTCCAGAAATATTCCTAAGGGCAATTCCAAAATCTTAAGTTAGTATGAGCAAGGCATAATTCTTGTATAGCAATGTGCGCTATATTTTCACATTAGACTATTCAACATTCTTAAGAACGCAAACAAACTCTTTTTAAAAGGACATAATGTGGCCTTATACAGCTTTCTTGAAATAAAATATATTTGTCGAGTGATAATTCTTTGGTTTGGGAACTGGAAAGTTTAGCTGTTCATCTCCTAATCATTTAGGAACATCTTTGCTTTGTGAAAAAAATGATGTGTAGAAGCTACTCTTTTTCATTCTCCTCCGAGAGAGAGAAATCATTTTTTTATGACACATATAAAAGCTAGAAACGTAACAAATTCTTAGATTCAGCTATTTTCATAGATCATGGAAATCTCAGTAATAAAAGTGAGTAAAATTTCTGCCAGAATGAACTCAAAGGAAGAAAGGAGAGTGTTTGCCGGCTCTGGGGTTATGGTGTTTCCTACCACCCGCTTCTCTAGTCTTCTATTGTCACCACTGCTGGTCTCTCTCCTGCTGTGATACAGCTTCTGCATTAGGTTAAAGAATAAAATACAGGGAACCAGCAGTTAGCGTAATGGCTATGTCGCTGGACTCCCACGTAGTCGACCGCAGTTCGTGTCCCGGACCCGGTGGCTTAAAACTCACGCCGGGCACGTGTGCGTGCGTGCCCAAGATCCCAGAGGAGAATGGAGGAGAAGGGATTGCGGTGTGACCATCCCCCCTGGGGGGGTGATTTCTCGCTTTCTGTCTCTATGTCTTTCTCTGTCTGTCTGGCGAGCGCACGCGCCCTATAGCGAAAAAAATAAATATATAAAGAACAAACAAAACTGGTGATTTTATGATGCAAAGCTGGTCCTTTATGAAAACAAAAGATACTCCCATCTAACTTACTGGAATTTCTGAATTTCTCCCTAAGTGGTGTCTGTGTGTGTATGTGTGTACGTGTGTGTGTGTGTGTGTGTGTGTACATGTGTGTGCATGCACATGCCTGTTTATGTATGCATGTCGTGATCCTTATGTATTTTAAGCATTTCTTCTTAACATTAAGATGTTGGCAGCATTCCCCACAAATTCTTTCTTTCTATTTTTTTGTTGTTTTTTTTACCTTATTTGGAGAGTTACTTAAATATTTACTGCAATCCTGTTATACTCTGGGGATAGAAAATAACACATTCTACTTAGAAAGAGTGGCATGTAAAATGTTACAAGGAAACTCAGAGGGCTCTTGAGGCATCAGAGGGCTGCAGTAAAGGGTAAGTATGGCGGAGGCAAGATGGCTGAGCAGAGCCACCCATGATCACAGCTCTCCAGGAAGCAGTGTCAAAAATTGAGTGCCCACACTTTGGGCAGAGAGGTGGGATGAGACTGGCAACATACAAGAATGATTGGGGGCAACTTCTAGACTATTGAATCTTGGAATGGAGATATAAATAGGGAGTCAACGATCTAAACCCAAAGAGGCTTGGGAGTCCTCCTGCTCCTCAGCTGGACGGAAGGTGAGAAGAACTCTCCTCTCCTCAAAAGGACCTCTCCAAAAACAAAACAAACAAAACAAAAAACGAAAACAAATAAAATAATTTTTTGAGAAGTTTTTGCTATAGGGCAGTGCACTCGCCAGAAAAATGGAGAGAGACAGGGAGACAGAAAGTGAGAAATCACCCCCCACACACACACGGGGGATGGCCACGCTGCAATTCCTTCTCCTCCACTTCTCCTCCATTCTGCTCTCGGGATCTTGGGCATGCACACACATGCGCCCAGCATGAGTTTAGGCCACCAGGTACAGGACTTGAATCACAGTCAACTACATGGGAGTCCAGCAGCGTAGCCATTATGCCAACTGCTGGTCCCGAATTTTAGTTACTTTTTAAGAAATGTTTATTGTACATCTTCTTTCATGAAGTATTTGTTCAAGTCTTTAACATATTACCTCTTGGATCATCTTCTCATTGACTTGCAGGAGTATATAATATATCCTGATACCTTTCCTTTGTCAGGAATATATTTTTCTAATATTTTTCTTTTAGTTTGTAGGTGACTTACCTATTTATTTTATTAATAGTGTTTTGAATAGTACAAATATTTTTTTTTGTGGAGAGGTTTTTCGCTATAGGGTGCGTGCACTCGCCAGACAGACAGAGAGAGACAGAGAGACAGAAAGCGAGAAATCACCCCCCAGGGGGGATGGCCATGCCGCAATCCCTTCTCCTCCATTCTCCTCTCAGGATCTTGGGCATGCACGTACATGCGCCTGGCAGGACTCGAACTGCGGTCGACTACATGGGAGTCCAGCGATATAACCATTACGCTAACTGCTGTCCCACAAATTTTTCATTTTGATGCAGGCCAACTAATTCATTTTTATCTGTAAATAATGTTTTATATATCAGGTCAAAAAATGTTTTCCTACCTCAAGTTTGCAAGGATAATTTCCCCTGTTTTGCTCATTATGATTCTGGTTTTTAGATTTAGATATATGAACCATTTCAAATTAATTTTTGTGTATGAAATGAGATAGAGATCAAGGTTCAATTTTTTTCCACATGAGATATTTAGTTGTTACTGAAACATTTGTTTGGGGGGGAAAAAAAAGAAAAGTGAAAGTTCTCTTTCCCATGAATTAACTTCACATCCTGATTGAAGCTCATTTGCCTGTATATATGCTGGTCTATTTCTGTATTCCCAATTTTGTTCCTTAATTTACTGATCTATCTTTAGACCGATAGCACATTGTCTTCATTACTAGAGCTTTGTGGTTAGTCTTAAAAATCAGGTATTATAAGTCTCCTAAGATTTTACTTTTTTCAAGATTACTTAGTCTAGTCTTGAACCTCTGCATTTCCATATGAAGTGAGAACTCATTTCTTTAAAAAGTCTAGGAGAATTTTGATAGGATTTGTGTTGAAACTATTAGTAAATTTAGAAAGATTACTGAGTAATTATTCTTGGCCTTCTTTGTGCAGAAATGTAAGTCTAATTGTATAATTAAAGAAAGGATATTAATAAAATGAAATTATATAGCTAAAAATATGTTTTAATGGGGCCAGGAGGTGGCATAGTAGTTAAGATGGTAGACTCCCACATGGTTGACGATGGTTCAAGTCATGGACTGGTGGTTTGAAAATAACACTGGGCATGTGTAACCATGTACCCAAAATCTGGAAAGAAATTGGAGGAGAAGGGATTATGTATGGTTATCCCTTCAGGGGGTGATTTCAGACTTTCTTCTCTCTGTTTCTGGTGAGTGCATGTGTCCTTGAGAAAAAAGACTATTTTAGAAAAGTTTTAATTTCCTTAAACAAGAAAAAGATGTATGTCTCTCTAGTGAGACTCTCTAGGGAGAATTTTTTTCAATTATTTAGATTAGCTATTGGAATAAAAAACAGAAATTTGTCTCTCATCAAAAACGTCACTGTTCTTCATACTATACTAAGATTCCTTATTAGCAGATTCTGAACCAAATATACAATTGAAAATTTTTAAAAGTTTTATTTGGACTCTTTAATAATAATGATATAATAATTGCATTGATATTCAGAATTACTCATTTTAATATTTTTTCACATTGTACTGTATACTGTGTGAGTAAGAAAGACACAGAAAGGTTTTTGGCACTTTCTTTTTCTTTTTCAGAATGTGTTCAGATTAATAGAATTATATACATTCTTTTTTTCCTTAAGAAACACATGACTTTTAGATTTGCTGACCTTAACACATGCTGATCATTTAATAAGCCATGTTTTTTTCCTATACATTCCCTTAGTCTGTAATGTTAGTCTCTTGAAACTTATAGTGGAAGAAACTTTCTTGTTCATGTTAGTTCAAATACTGCCTCCATAAGGATGCTTTTCTGATAGGCATATATAAAATATTCATCCCAAATTCTGTATCCCAACCTTCTTTATCTTCTTGACTTAGTTTCTCATGACCTGATATCATGTGCTTATTTATCGCATGTTTGCTGTCATTTTTCTCTCTGCATTGGGATGTCAACTAGAAGAGACAAGAACTATGTAATCCTTAGCATGCTTCCCACATCACAGCAAAATAGTAAATATCTGCTCGAGGCACTACGGGATTTTGAATTTGATTGTATATTATTTTTACTTACCACCAACATTATATGAATCTAGCCATTCTATCTTGTCAAATTGAACTTATAGAAAAAGATATGTTAACACTTGCTGATCATTATTTTGTACTTGTGTTCTGGAGATTATTGATGATTCAGTACATGTTTACATCTTGCATTAAATAATTATATTTTAAAAAATAATGAAATGTACTCGTGATGATGGCATTGGATGGGACCTTATAATCAATAATGGGTTCAATCTGCTTTTTTCATTTATACAATTGTTTATGCTTACAAGAGCAACTTCATGTTCCTGAGCCTCAGTTTTCTTATATGTAGATTTTTAGATGACAATGATTTCTGTGAAGGTGAAATTAGGTAATGTATTTATGAAACCACATTGTAAACGGGATATGTAAGGTCTTATTATTAAATCTAATGTACTAATTTATTGCCTAATGGACCAAACGAGTTCATTGTTCTTCCAAAATCATCTAATATATTTTCAGGGTTGGGGAGAATTTTATGCACGGTGCTAGCAATATATAATAATAACTCACTTGTTCCTCTATCATACCTTTCCTTAGAAAACTCAAAGAGCTTTATTCTGTCTCATTAATCCTTAACAATTCTCCGAATCATTAGACAACCTGACGATAAGCATTGTTCTTCTGGTTTTTACAGCTGGACTAAATGAGGCCCTGAGTACTTATGTGACTTTTTCAAAGTCACCCAGACATCAACGAGGCTGCTGTGAAAAGGGGTTAAGACTCTTGACAGTATCCTGCCTGTTACTGACCTCCGTAGACAGTGCCCAACCTGAATCATTACAAAGACCAGTGAAGTACAAGAAGACGTGAAAGATGGACTATCCTCAGTGAGCTTCACTCCTAGATGGAAATCAGCACATAAACTAAGCCGGAACAGAATTGAAAGTCCAGGAATGATTTCTTTCTAAAGTGCTCTAAAGTTTCAATGTAAATAGATACCATTAGTTAAGCTAAAAATAAATTTCATAGAGAAGGTGTCATTTCTGATAAACTAGGAAATATTCAACATATCGTATCATTTCTCTTGTAAACATTTTAGGATTATCTTTAAAAGATAGGACCTACATTGTTCTAAATATAAATTCTTCATACCTGAAAATAAAAAAAAGAGCTTTGGGGACCAGCAGTTAGTGTAATGGCTATGTCGCTGGATTCCATTTAGTTGACTGTGGTTTAAGTCCCAGACCCAGTGGCTTAAACTCACAGCCAGTGCGTGTGCGTGCCTGCCCAAGATCCTGAGAGGAGATTGGAGGAGAAGGGATTGCAGCTTGTCTATCCTCCCTGGGGAGTGATTTCTCGCTTTCTGTCTCTCTGTCTTTTGGGTGAGCACATGTGCCCTATAGCAAAAACCTCTCCAAAAAAAAAGAAAAGAAAAAAAAGAAAACCTTTGATGTTACCAAATAACCCAACCAGTGTTCATATTTCCCTAGTCGATTTAGAGACTTGTGTTTGATTGTTATTATTTATGTGAATCAGTTATTATAGAGTGAGCAAAAGGTACCAGAAACACACTAACTGATGTACTAAGCACAGCCTGTAGTGGCCTGGTCTTGGTAGTGCAGGGGTTAGTGTACTGATCTGTGGCGCTGGAAGTCACTTGCCCTACTGTGAGTTTGAATCCTGAGTCCATTTGAAACATGTCTAACTAGCTGGAGGGCTTAGGGAAGGGGATCACGGCATGGAAGACCCCATCAAGGGACCCAGTCTTTCTCTTTCTGTCTCCCTGTTTCTTTCTCTCTCCTCACAGTCACAAAGGCTCCCACACAGACTCTCTCCTGGAGGACATACTACACATAACAAAGAAAGTAGAATAGTCGTGGGGTTGCTAGAGCAAAAGTAGGAAGAGGGGTGGAAGGCCATTTCAATCATAGTTCTAAGGGACTAGTACGCTGGCACTCTAAGAGATGGCGGAAGATGACTAATTCCTGGACTATGTTATTTGTTATCTTAATTTACTAAATTAAGTAAAAAATTCAAGCCACTAGATTTTCCAAAGGGATTGACTATAGAGGGTCTGAGGGAGGGATCAAGACTGACTTCAAGGGTTTAAAAATGCGAGTTAACAGGGTTAGCAGGTTTGTAGATGAGGAGTTGGGTTTATACCTATTCGGTTGAAATAAAAATTGGGACATTTAAATTTAATCTATTAACAATTAAAGGCATCAGAATATTAATAATGCCTAGAGTTAGGAGACTGGTTGAAATCACCCATGTATTAGTGCGTTAACAATTAAAGTCATCAGAATATTAATGATGTCTAGAGTTAGAGACTGGTTGAAATCACCCATGTATTAGTGCAGATCTAAAGGAGATGACTGAGGGCATAGCTCTTGAGCATCCCGGGGTTTTGAATATGGAGTAAGAGGAAGAACCGGAGAAGGGTACTGAGGAGTGAGTAATGAAGCAAGCACTCTGGAAGTCAAATGCAAAAACGTCTTCTAGAAAAGGCAGCCCTTCACAGTGGCAAAATCTGCTGTTAAATCAACTAAAATGAGAACTGCAGTTAGGGTGAGATTACTTATTCACTCAGGTAATTCTGTTTATATTTAGTGCTTACCTGCTATATTCCACTGCATGAGACACTGTCAATAAAAATGAGAACAAGGCTGGGACCAGCAGTTAGCGTAATGACTATGTTGCTGGACTCCCACGTAGTCGACCGCGGTTGGAGTCTGGGACCCGGTGGCTTAAAACTCACACCGGGCGCGTGTGCGTGCGTGCCCAAGATCCCGAGAGGAGAATGGAGGAGAAGGGATTGCAGCGTGGCCATCCCCTCTGGGGAGTGATTTCTCGCTTTCTATCTCTCTGTCTCTCTCTGTCTGTCTGGCAAGCGCACGCACCCTATAGCAAAAATCTCTCAAAAAAAAATGAGAACAAGGCATAGTTTCTGTGGTTTGGAATCTTATTAATCAGTGGAGATAGAGGCACATTATAAGAAGTTATAAAACATTCTCAACTTTTAAGTTGCTTATCATCCTTACGGTTCAGGTAGTTCACTTATAAAATGGGACTAAATTGTACTGTATCATATGTTCTTATGAGAATTAAACGATATTACATAATATTATATAAAACGTTCTGGAATTATTTTGTTATAGAAGAACTATCAACCTAGATATGTGGTGACTGATGAAACCCAGAAGCTGGGTTTGACACAAGACCAGTTTTAAATATTAGATTTGAGGAGGATAAAATTGTAGATCCCTAGAAAGTATTTTTAGAAGGAGTGTGAGGAAGTTCGAAATAAGAATAAATAAATAGAAGTGAAGTCCTGGATTGTAGGAAGGCCAGAAGAGAGAAGGTTTGCTGGTCTATGGTTAAAGCAGGATTTAAGGGAAACCAAAATAGCTAGGAGGAAATTGCAGGTGAATTCACTTTCAGCTGTAAAACTGGATCATCGTAAGATGAAAATTGGGACTGCTTGCAAGGGTACAGTGGTAAATTCTTTAAAAAGTGTAACAGTTAAGAATAAGGTGGAGTCCTGACTTAGGCTATAGGGAGGGTTCACTTCAATCCAAGAAAGGCTTCAAGAGTCCAGAAAAGCTGAGTTGATGTTGGGCTAAATAGGTAGAGAGCTTAGCATAACTCGAGAATTCAGTAAATGTCAGCAACACTCACTCCACACGGCACCCAGTCCCCACCAAAAGGTCCATAACACCAAAGTGTTAGTAGTAGGTGCTTTTCTTTCTTTCTCTTTCTTTCTTTCTTTTTTTTTTTTTTTGGAGAGATTTTCGCTACAGGGCACATGCGCCTGCCAGACATATAGAGAGAGACAGAGAGACAGAAAACGAGAAATCACCTCCGGGGAGGATGGTCATGCTGCAATCTCTTCTCCTCCATTCTCCTCTCGGGATCTTGGGCACGCACACACAAGCGCCGGTGTGAGTTTTAAGCCACCAGGTCTGGGACGAGAACTGTGGTCGACTACGTGGGAGTCCAGTGACATAGCCATTATGCTAACTGCTGGCCCCTAGTAGGTGCTTTTGACATTCTGCATCATTGTATTTTTTATTTTGCTGAAATAAGTCCATATTACTTTTGTAAGAAAAAAAGACAATATTGGAAACTTTATGGGAAGAGGAAATAAAAACTAGCTATATACAGCTTATCTAGTCCCATGTAGTCCACCATGGTTCAAGTCCCAGACCCAGCAGCCTAAAACTCACACCGGGAACGTGTGCATGAGTGCCTAAAATCTCAAGAGGAGAATGGTGGAGAAGAGATTGTGGCGTGGGCCTCCCCCTGGGGAATGATTTCTCTTTTTCTGTCTCTTTGTCCCTCTCTGTCTTTCTGGAAAGCACACATGCCCTATAGCAAAAATCTTTCACAAAAAAAGGAAAAAAAAAAAAAGATTGTAGAATGAAGGACCTGTTAGGGGTGCCTCTCTCTTTTCTCTCTCTCAGCCGCTCATGGAAGAAATAAACTTCTTTAAAAAATTAGAAAAATCTTACAGACACTTAATGTAAAACTATCACTAATGCCTATATTTAAATCTATTTAAACTGGATTCACAAATTTTCTTTATTTTTTTTTTATTTGTTTGTATTAAGAAATGACCTTTTTTCTCAACCCTATGCAAACTATTTGCCCTCGGGAATAACCTCTTCTATTTAGGATTCTCTAGTCCTTCATGGTTTGTTCTGGTCACCTATCACAATTTATATTTCCCTGTGTCTGGTTTTTAATATTCAATTCTATCATCTCTCTCTCTCTTTCTTTGTGTGTGTGTGTGTGTGTGTGTGTGTGTGTGTTTGTGTGTGTCTAGAGAGAGATTTTTGCTATAGGGCATGTGTGCTTTCTCTTGAATCTTAAAATCCACTTTTCCTTTCTTTCCAGTGAGAAGAACTTAGACGAGAGGTCAACCAGTCAGAACACACAGCTCCAGTGTTGTCACTTATTGGCTGTGTCACCACTGATTGGCCAGCCTCTGCTGCATCAGGTTCACTTTGAGAACAAAAATGGCCCAGCAAAGTATTTTGTCATGTTGTAAAAATGTTAAGGCACGATTAGTAATAGCTTCTCAGCTCCTAATAAATTAGTCACTATAAAGTCACAAGAAGCGAGAACAAGTGAAACGTTCCGATTCAGCCAAAGAACACCCATTAAGGACGGCAACAAGAGATCTCTGAAAGCCCAAAGGCAGCTGTATCTGCAAAGTGCATGTCTCTTCCTCACTCATGTCGGAATAGGTGGCAAAGAGCTTCTAGTCTGTGATATCAGCTATTGACGAAAACGTTCTATTTATAAAATGCAACGTATGTAAAGGACGCACCCCTGAAAAATTTTAGATATAAGGAAAAATTAAATTGTGGTTTTGAAGACATGGTTAGGGAACAAAACAATGATCGCGAATAGAATATGAAATAACTGCACTATGATCTAAGTTCTGAATCTGTATCTCAATTGGTGCTCTGTGTAACTGCCTACTGTATATTGAACATGAGAAATCCATTTCTCAGGACCAGCACTTGGTGTAATGGCTATGTTACTGGACACCCATGTAGTGTGGTTCGAGTACTGGACCCGGTGGCTTACACGCACACTGGGAGCCTTTGTGTCCATGCCCAAGATCCTGAGAGGAGAATGGAGGAGAAGGGCCTGCGGCGTGGCCATCCCCCCAGGAGGTGATTTCTCGCTTTCTGTCTGTCTTTCTAGCGAGCACATGTGCCCTATAGCAAAAACCTCTCCAAGAAAAAAAAAAAAAAATTCATTTTCCCTATAGCAAAAACCTCTCCAAGAAAAAAAAAAAGAAATCCATTTCTCTGGTCGCTCATTGTGATAACTGGTTTAAACTCCTTGGGCTTTGATAGTTCTCCTTTGAGGAATGATTAACTGCTGTGTTTAAGAAACTAGCATCTTGTACCATCTCATGACATATTAGTTAAGGGAGCTGGGATTCCACATAGCTGACCACACGGTTCAAGTCCTGGACCCGGCAGGTGGGTAGATGGATGTGTGTCCCCAAATTCCACTAGGGTGGAGAAATGGAGAAATGTCAGTGTGACCAAACTCCATTGGGGATATTTTCTCCTCTCTCTGTCTCTCTCTGTTAAGTGTATGTACCTTCTGAAAATTAAAAAAAAAAAAGAATCTAGTATGTTTATTAGAAAGATTTACTCTTAGATACTTACCCTTTGCTTTTTGCTTTTAAACTATATTAACAAAAAATAAAATTAAAAAAAAGGCAATCAAGCAAATAGCCCTTTTAAACCCAGGAGCAGCAAAATACCAAACCAGAGCTTAATGAAAGATAAATGGCATGCTCTAAAATATTATACAGCAAACTTAGTGTAACAAGCACTTCCAGAGCAAGAACGAGGGAGAATTTTGTGTTGACACCACTAGCTCACAAAGTGGCCACTGTGGGCCGCAGTCCCAGGGAGATGAAAGGATGACCGGCCTCAGAGATAAGCTAGCTCTGCAGTGCAGGTGGTTTATCATCTGACGGGGCCAAGACCCAGAACTGGGCCAGTGGTGCAGAATGGCTGATACGATTTGCTGGATAGAAGAGATCACAGCTATCCACTCTGAGAACCCAGAGAGTAATTTACTAAAATAGGCCATTTACAGAAATGGGACAGGATAGGCCATTTCCCATTAATGGACGGCAAGGCCTTTCTCTGTGTGCTTTTGCACATGAATGGCCAGAGAAGTCAGAGGATGATGGAGGAGAGCCTTGAAAAGCCAGAAGGTCATGGAAATTGAAAGAGAGGTGATGGGAAAAGATTTGAGACTCGTAGGTTTAATAGGCAGCAGTGGGCTTTGGAGCAATCCAAGGTTTGCAGCATGGAACGAATGGAATCTCCTGACTTACTGGCAAAGGAAAAAAAATGAATAAAATGAAATTCATACCTGACATCATTTTAATTCATGTAACCTCATCTAGATTTGAGGTCATCAAGGTACTCTGGAACCAGGATCCTAAGTATAAGGTGGTTCCTCATCGTCTTTGCTGATTTCCTTCCTTGTGCCCAGCCCTTCCCTAGAGTCTTGTGACAAAAGCAAAGAAAAGAGAAAATGCAAAGTGTTTCCTCCCCATAAAAAAAAAAAAAAAAAATTCATTCCAGGTTGCCTCAAGAAATTTTCATTGGAAAGCCCTGTGCAGAGGTCTGAAGATTCAATATAGATTTCTCACTGGAGAATGAGAAAACTTATTGCTGCTTTATCATTCCTCCACCTAGCCATCTCTAATCTTGTGCAATCTGTCCCCTCTGCAGGATGGACATCGCCTTCCTTCCTGGTTCAAATTCCCCTTATCCTTCGATGCCCAACTGAAAAAAAGTCTTCCATGGTGATGCCAACTCTAATCCCTATTCTTTCTCCACTCAAGCAATGGGTTATATTTTCTGGTATTCTCTTAGTAATTTGTTAATGTGTGGACATTTTTGCTTTTATTATTGTGTTTTATTTATACATGGCTCTCTTTCCTACTAGGTAGAAGAATAAACCGTGGCATTGAAATTAAAGCTAAAAGCCTGTTTTGCCCACTTCTTAGCTGGATAATCAAAGACAAATTGCTTACTAACCTTTTTATGTTCCAATAGTCTTCAGTCTAATGTGAAACTAATAATAATAACAAATATCAAATATGTTTATTGGAAGGATAATTTAAACTAACATAAGCAAGATTCTTGGTAAGTTATCTACTAGTGCTCAATAAATATCATCTACTACTATATTTATAATTCCTTTAAATATCCCCAGATTTTCACAGTTACTGACACATGATAGGTCCTTAATAAGATTTCTTGTGATGGAACCACTCAGATACTTTTTTGTTCACACAGGCATATAACTGATGTGTCTTTAGGGAGACAAAAGAACAACAGACTTTTCAGATTGGCCAGCTCTCAGACTGGGGTTACTCTATGGCCTAAAAATTTGGAGCTCGTATTTGAAAACCAATGTACGATGGTCATTACGTTTCAAGGGCCGTTAGATATCATGCCTTTGAAATTAGGTATTATTCTTTCCCAGACAGAGGCCTGTGGCTACCATGAATCTGCAGACAGAACTAAGACAGAGTTAGGGCATGAGGTTAAACAATACAGTATCAGCAGAGTTGAGAATGAGTGAAGGCAGTGGCAAATCCGGAGGGTCAAGCTGGGTCTGGACAGATAGAGACAGGCTGACATCCAAAAGGTGAAACAATCAGACAAGTGTGATTTGAAGTGTCATCAGCATATCTAGGCTGGAGATCTCACACTGAGCATTCAGATACAGAATAAAGGGGTTGCATTTGGGCTGAGAATCTAGGTATCAGGCCACAAAAGTCAGGAACCTAGAATAATTTGAATCTTTAATTCATACGTACTCATTGGCTTTAATACTTTCCGTGATGCGGGCGACAGGGATTGAAGGCAGAAGCTGCTTCCCTGAGTAACAGAGGGTTGTTTCAGACGACAGGGCCTGCAGGGAAGATGCTTCTGACCCGTAAACTAATGAGTGGTGTGGGTGTGAGTGCCCAAAGGTAACGAAGGCTGTCTAATGGCAAAGACACATTGTGCTAACATGTGCAGTCAAGAATTAGGTTCAAGCCTCCTATGTAAACCCAGCTTTGAAGGCAGCATGCTTACATAAGTTTGTTCAAGCATGCCTCCATTTTCATGACTCTTTCTTAAGGCATTTTCTTACAAACTCAATCCACATCAATTTACTTCCTTAAGTTCCCATTTGCCCTTGCCCTTATCTTTCTTACTCTTTTTTTTTTTTTTGTAAATACAATTGAGGTTGTTATAACATCGTACCAGTCATTTCTAATATAACAAGTAGACTATTTTTTCCTGTATTTTCCCAACTGATATTGCAGAAACACATCATTTTCTCAATGTCTTCTTCCACAACCCATTCTACTTGAGAAGCAGTCTACGTGAACGACCTACCTGCTCATAGTCCCTTATCTAAGAATTAGGATTCTCACTCCCAGAATTTGGTCATTAAAATTCAGAAACACTGGGGCCAGCAGGTGGCATGGTAGTTAAGAGTATTGAACTCCCACATGGCCAACCATGGTTCTAGTCCTGGACCTGGCAGCTTGCTTTCTCACTTTCTTTCTCTCTCTCTCTCCCCCCCACCTCCGGTTGAATTAAAATAAAATTAAATAAAAATAATTTTTAATAATTAAAAAAATTCAGAAATGCTAAGCACTTCCTGTGAAACCCTTGGATTGGAATGCCATTTATACTGCTATAGACCATTCCTCAAGTGTGTACAGAAAAGGAAATAAAGCTGTTATTTTATGGCTTTTGGTTGCAAAAATACAAAGACAACTTACATTAACTCAAGCACAAGTGGGCATATATTGTTTTACCAACGTGAACAAGGATTACTGGGTCAGCATGTGTACATGTACTCATGAAAATCTTTTCTACTTTCAGCTCTGTTTTTCTGTGTTTGCCTTAATCTCTGCTGGAATATATGGTCTCAGCAGCTAATGTTCATGTGATACTTAAGCCTTTTTATCAGGAAAAAAGTGAGATTCCTTTATGTCTAGAATATATAAAGATTATTTACATCTTAATAGTAACTCAACTTTATAAAGACAAAAGATTTTAACATGTCACCAAAGAAGGTACACAGATTTCAAATGAACACAAATAAAGATGTTTAATACAGTTAGCCATTAACACTTATTTGTATGGCTTAAATTAAAAATACTGGCCATGCCAAGTGTTGGAAAGAATATGAAAGAACAAATATATAGTACTTTGAAAACTTTAGCAATATTAAATAATCCATTAGCAAGAGTCAGCAAGAAAATATTGGGTCGTCAGAAATGTCATATTTTTCTATGCTTTTCTATGCAAAAAGGCACCATGAATTTTCCAACTATAGTAAAAATAGAAAAGAAAATAAATCAAGAGTGACAGAAGAGCTATCACAATAGATGCTACAGAAATTAAAAGGATAAAATGAAAAATACTATGAAGCCTTCTTGAAAATAATTCCAACAACTGAAACAAAGTGGATAGTTTCTAGAAAAACACAACATTATAATGTAATAAATATGGCCAGCCAGTGGTATGATGGTTAATGTGGCTGAATCCCACATGGCTGAGTCTGTGGTTTGAGTCCTGGACCCAACAGCTTGAAAAACACACTGGGGTGCAAGACAACAGATGGCATAATGGTCGTGTTGCTTGACTCTCACATAGTCAACCATGATTTGAGTCCCAGACCCGGTGGCTTAAAATTCACACTGCCCAAAAGCCTGAGAGGAGAATGGAGGAAAAGAGATTGCGGTGTAGCCATCTCCCTCAGCACACCCCAATGGAATGTGGTCATGCATGATCCCTTTTCCTCCCTCTCTCCATCTCATCAGGATCCTGGGCATGCACTTACATGTGCCCAGGGTGTTTTTCAAGCCACCAGAACTGGGAATCGAACTACATTTGACCATGTGGAATCCAGCTTCCTATTCCCAAAAGTCTTTCACTATCCTATGGGGCCAGCCCTGAAACACTATTCTTAAGAGGGATGTATGGTCAAAGTAGTAGTGCCTTCACCAGGGCATGTGACCCATGTTGTTACAAGGGTCCTGAAGTTTGCACTTAATGTAATGCCTTCCTATCTATTGTCATGAATTTTAAAATACCTTTTTAACAAGAAGCATGACATTTTTATCTTACGTTGGCGTCTACAAGATATATACAAGATATATACATATATATGTGTGTGTGTATGTGTATATATATATAAAGGAGTGTGGGAGAGGAGCATTTCAGTACCATGGTAAATAGTCACTAATCTGATACCATGAAAAACTGGTCTAATTCATTCACCATGGGAAATTGTGTAAGAGCCTTCCAGGATAATGTAACATTCTGGAACTTGAAGCAATGCTCACCATGAAAAGCAAGGTCATTGTGAGCTGATAACAAGAGACTACAAGCTGGAAAACAGCCTTAGAGACTAGGCCTGCAATATCTCCAGGTCAGAGACACCTTTTTTTTGGGGGGGGGGGTTATGCTATAAGGTGCGTGCACTCGCCAGACAGACAGAGACAGAGAGACAGAAAGTAAGAAATCACCCCCCAGGAGGGATGGCTATGCCGCAATCCCTTCTCCTCCATTCTCCTCTCAGGATCCTGGGCACACACGCACACGTGCCCGGCATGAGTTTTAAGCCACCGGGTCCGGGACATGAACCACTGTCAACTGCATGGGAGTCCAGCAACATAGCCATTATGCTAACTGCTGGTCCCCAGGTCAGAGACACTCTTGTTTTGCACACTTGCATGGAATTAACTGGAGCCATACAGGACACATGTGGGAAGGAGAGACTGACACGATCTTCCTCTAATGACAAGATCTTCCTCCCAGATGTACACGTTCAAATAAAAATGGAGGTTACTGCAAGTGTAAAGGGAGGGGGGACCAGCTGAAAGCAGAAATTAAAATCCTGAGTAGAGCTGGAATCTAGAAGAGGGAATAAAAACCCAGATGGAGATTTCTTCTGTCAGGTGTGATCTTGGACATAAGGTTTGGGTTAAAATTTCTATAATTTTAAAACTTCTGTAAAAATAAGAGCTGCTTAGGGCTTAAAGTCAGTCAAGAAGAGGCCCTTAGAGAAAGACAAGGAGCTCAACTTTGCATTCATATTATATTGTGTAGATAGCAGGAGAAAAACATCTATTTTGTGCTTTTTGTCTTAATAAAAATGTGAGTATACATAGACTTGCATTAAAAAGTCTTCATGAGAAAAGGCTGCAAACTTAGAAGTTCATGAAGTCTAGAAGAGATGTGGTTGAGGGCTAGGTCTTTCACACAGGGACGAGCAGATTTTGAAAATATGTCTATAAAGCTGACTTGGACCTTGTTATAGAAACAGATGGTCCTGTAGACAGTCTGGATTGTCGTGAAAAGAAATATTGCTTGCTACGAGACAGCCCAGCATTCAAATGCATGCTGCATCTCAGCCTGAATACAGAGTTAACATTTTACTGTGAGAAGGCAGATGGGATCCCAACAACTTCCGTATTGCCACATTTCGATTGTAAACTACCCAAGGGCAAGAACACCATCTACCATGGTGCTGTGGATAACAAAGACACATGGTTCATGGCACTGTGTCCATGGGCAGTGCCAAAGAACAAATAAAATGGCCAGGATTTAATTAGTGATAGACATCATCGTGTGTGTATGATAAGGCAGGTCCAAAACTTTACAAGTCTAAATAATAGCCAAAAACTCTCTTTAAATTGTCCAGTGTTATGTGGTATTGTTGCTGAAACTCTTTGCTTTGGTTGGATATCATGATACCTGATGAAGAATTTCTACCAGGGAAATTCTACACTGCCACAATAATTGATACTACGAAGGTACAACAATAGAAATAATTTTTGCTTAAGGAGATGCAAAATATATTCATATATCTGTGTGTGTATATGTATGTGTGTATATATGTTTATATGAATGTTTATGCTATAATAATACATTATAGAATATTAACATTTCTCCATGGCATACTTGTGAAGAATCTCAGTTGAACTGTACAACATGACATCACAAATAAGAATAAAAATGATGGACTCAGCACAATGAGGGGGCATCAAGAGGGTCTTGTTGCTACGTCAGAGGATAGAAGGAGGATAGCATTAGTCACTTTTATGTGAGAAAAGCGAATAGTTTACATAAACATGTATATATATATATATATGATAACATTTTATATACATAAATACATCTATTTTATATTTTATGTACACATACACATACATGTACAAATCACATGTTACTTAATAACTGGGCTGTTGTGTCCTGAGATATGTGCCCTTCAGCAATTTCATTGTCATGTAAATATTAGAGTGAGCTTACCCAGACCTAGATAATGAAGCCTACTACCCACCTAGGCTAGATATATGATCTCATCAGACCACCATCACATCTGTGGTCAACTGTTGACCAAAATGTCATTATACGCTATGTATTATATATATAGATATAATATATAATGAATATATATATATAAAATAAACACTCACATATAACATACACATATATAGTATATCATATATATCTATGTATAATATATGTATAATATTGACATAATTATATGTATCATATATTACATCTTATGTATTTTAGGTCTCTATTATAGTGTGCAAATATATGTCACCTGCTTTCTTAATACTCTATAATTCATAATATGTTTTAATATTTGCATATCATTAAAAATAAATCATCTTGGGCCTGGTGGGTGGCATGGTGTTAAATTCCCACATGGCTGACAATGTTTCAAGTCCTAGACCTGGTGGCTTGTTTTCTCACTTTCCCTCTCTCTCTCTCTCTTTGCCTCTCTCTGATCAAATTAAAAACAAATTAATTAATTAAATTAAATAATTCTAAAAAAATCCATGTTCTTTATAAACCATAGATAAACCTCATGAGTTTATTTATACAAATCTGTGTCTTTATAAGAGGTTTGTAAGAAATGGCTTGGTAGTCTTAAGGTAGGTCTTATTACTTCTTAATCATGGTAACTTTTAAAATATAATTGTATTGAGGATGATTTTTACTTTGTTATTTTATGGTATATTTAAAGTAAAAGCATACACGAATATGAACTCTACTGCTTATAATGTACTTGGGAGTCCAGAGGAGTATCAGCCTTGTATTCAAGAACAAAGTTTTGGATTACTCTTTGTGGAAAATGGTAACACATTGGATCACAGAATGACTTCAAGCAGGGATCCGTTATGACTTGATTCTGTGTTTAGAAAAGAAAGCTTCACGCTCAGAAAGGATGTTTGACTCCAAAGATTGTTCTCTTTAGGGACTAGCAGTTAGCATAATGGCTATGTTGCTGGACTCCCATGTAGTCAACCGCGGTTCGAGTCCCGGACCTGGTGGCTTAAACTCACATCGGGCGCGTGTGCATATGTGCCCAAGACCCCAAGAGGAGAATAGTCAAGAAGGGATTGCGGCGTGGCCATCCCCCCTGGGGGGTGATTTCTCACTTTCTGTCTCTTTCTCTGTCTCTCTGGCGAGTGCACGCGCCCTATAGCAAAAACCTCTCGAAAAAATAAAAATAAAAAAGATTGTTCTCTTTACATCCCACTAAATCTTCCTCATGATTTAGATTTGTTTCTAGCCTGTGTATGTATGTATGTATGTATCTAGCTATATAACTATAGACACACACACATCGGTAACCGAATGAGGTCAGAGACTTCAGAACTATTTTCTCAAGTGTGTGCACTACGCACACAGCCTTACAGTCACTTTTTACAGTCCATCAAGTCTCTTCCAGCACTTCGCGTTTTTAAACATTGCGGGCACTTTAGGCAAGGCCAGTGCAGTAAAACTAAAAGAAAATACCCTACAGGACAATGCCTGGTCGGATTTGTTTTGTGTTTTCTCTCTTTGAGCTGACATGCCCTGTCCCAGTATTTGCTTTTGTTTCTGCTTCCATTTTTAATGGCAGCTATATACTGGACTCACAGCTTTAAGGATTTTCTTACAGCCCCCTTACATCTCACTTCTAGCCATTATCTTATATGACTCAATATACTCTGTATTCTTATTTCTGCTCTCTGCTCCTAGACTTACTGCTTTCCTGGGGTTTGCATTCTACTTGGGTATATTTTTCATCTAGGGACACAGAGTTGAGTTTCTGCGATTGTTGATTTTTTATATTTCCTGTTTTTTAAAGTTATTTACTTTTATAATGAGCAAGAGCTCGTTTTTAAAAAGTGATCCTTGAAAACATAATCATTCCACCAGCCAAGCTACTGCTTAATAAACTCACTCTGTCTGATAATATTAACTTCTCTCCCCTGCATTGCTCCTTGGCACGTTTTAATGATGTGATCCTTTGTGACACTTATCTGCTCATTCTCCTAATGTGACGGGACATGCTACAGGTCCCTTGTTGGAATTAAGGCAAGATTTCACTGTGGCTGTGTAAGTTTACAAATGCTAGGTGTGGAAGAAGAAGATTTCTAAGCTGTAGTTTTCACTAGAACATCCTCAAATCATTGTTCCCTGTTTAATCTTTGCTTTCTGGATTAAAAATACATTACATAAAGCAGTGAAAGGTAAAATGAGTGGTCTTGTTTTGTAAGAAAATGGACAGAGAAAGGGAAAAATATGAGGAGGAAAAAGAAACACTTATTAAATAAAGTGCATTTCATTTTTTTTTCCACCATCACCGTCATCTCAGTGGATTTTTTGTTTGTTTGCTTTTTGCTATAGGGTGGGTGGGCTCACCAGAGAGAGAGACAGAGACCAAGAAAGAGAAAAGATGAGAAACTTCCACTCCCACCTTGGAGAATGGCCATGCTGCAATCCCTTTTCCTATGTCTCTTCGGGATTTGGGGCACATACACACATGCTTCTGGGTCCAGGACTCCAGCGTATGGTCAGCCATGTGGGATCCAGTGCCTTAATCTTCATGCCATGTGCTGGACTGGATTTTATTTTTTTAACTGCATAGATGTTACATAAACTATCTCTGTATCTCTGAATTTTAACAGTAAGTTGCATTGTGTAAAGAAAAGTTTCTAATCATAACTGTTAACTTTTAAAAATTGACTCTGTCCTCAGTTTCTTCATCTTTAAAATGAAGATGCACAAATGATACTTCTGGGAATCTTGGCTGCTCTGTGGAAGGGCGTGGTCAGTTCATCCACAGTAAGATCCACCAGAGTACCTGCATGTTAAGTGGTTTCTGTCTATGATGCATATGCTTACGGATTGTTTTGGAGGAAAGGATCTACTCTTAAAAATGTTGAAAGCCATACCACTAAGTGACTAAGCTTTTCTCTTTTTCTCCCTTAATTTTCCGACCATTTTTTTGCAGCTCTGAATGCTACCAACTCGATTTTCATTAAAGGGACTTTGATGCCACATAGCAGATTTTTGAGTCTCTCTAAATATCACAATGACTTTAGAGATCATTTGTTTTATAGAGAGAGTCCTCCTTTCCTTTCAAATGACCAAATCAGAACCTCTGTGGTGAGGGGTTAGCAACTGCTCTTGGTTAAACCCTCCTCAGTTCATTCCCATAGGCAGGCAACACTAGAGCCATTGCCTGAAGTCCAACAGGTAGGGTTGAACCAGGAAGTCAAATAAGTCATAACTCATAACTTGACAGAACAGCTAACGATTTCTAAATGCTTCACATATATCAACTAAATATTAGACCTGAAGACGAACTCAGTAGGTCTGGCATAGGTCACACAGTTTGAAAAATAAAACATCCAAATATAAAATTTTAGCTCTTCCTCTGTAATGTACTGTACTTGTAAAGAACATGTATTATTTTTTTCGTTTTGACTTTGACATATATTGAAAGTTATCAGTAAACTAGCTAGCTAATAAAGGTATAACTTTGGGCGACCCAAAATTGAGATAAAGTTCAAAATAATTTTATTTATATAAAAAATAATAGCTTTATTTATTGTTTAATCACACCTTTCGTAATACATAACACCTACGGAATAATAGCTAACTACGTGGGTTTTTTTAGTGCATTATTTTACCCTCATATGGATCCTGTGAATTACGTAATTATCATAGCCATTTCACAGAGGAAGAAGTAAAGCACAGAGTATGCAGGGCACTAATGGAATGTCGCAAAGACAGTGAGTGTCTGCCTGAGATTCAAACCCTAATACTTACAATATACTGATTCATGTATTTTGCTTTGTACTGCATGGCTGGAGTCCTGGGTCCAGAAGTGTGTGAGTGTGTGTGTGTGTGTGTGTGTGTGTGTGTGCTCAAAATCCCAAGAAGAGACTGGAGAGAAAAGGGATTGCAGCATGGCCATTCCCCAGGGAGGGGGTGAGAGTTTCTCACTTTCCCTCTCTCTCTTGTTCTCTGTCTCTCTCGTGTGACCCCACCCACCCTCAGGTACTTACCGCTGCCAGTGCTGCCATCAGGTGGTGAAATAAGATTAGCAGTGGAGTCACAGACTCCGTGTTATATGCGGCATTCAGACAGATCCCTGAGCAGAAGGTCTCTCAGGGACAGAACTGGTAAGGGACAACAGGAGATTTGTTCTGACCCCAGTTCTACTTTTCTTTAGAAGTTTAGAGACATGTTAAGGCTGAAGCACATTTCAGTAACCCAAATGCAGACTTTACTTCAGGTTTTGCTGGAATAAAATTTGGAGAAGTTTCTTTATATAATCCTAACGGCTGATTTTAAAACTTGAACCCTATACTTTGTTGGAAACATCTGGACTTGGACTTAGATCATGATACGAAGAACTGCAAAACTACACTAGACAAACCTTTCCTCTATAAATTTCAGCACACATTTTTATTTACTAATAATATTAAAATAAAATTATGGGTACAAGAGAACCAAGTATCAGGACCAGCAGTTTGCATAATGGCTATGTCACTGAACTCCCATGTAGTTGACCACAGTTTGAGTCCTGGACCCGGCGGCTTAAACTCATGCTGGGTGCCTGTGCTTGCGTGCCCAAGATCCCAAGAGGAGAATGGAGGAGAAGGGATTGCGGCGTGGCCATCCCTCTTGGGGGGGTGATTTCTCGCTTTCTGTCTGTCTGTCTCTGTCTGTCTTTCTGGAGAGCGCACACACCCTACCGCAAAACACTCTCAAAAAAAAGAAAAGAAAAAGAGAGAGAGAACCAAGTATCTAAGCTTCTTTTTCTGATATTAGTTTTAGCTCTGGAGTGGAAAATTTATAATGAAAATGTTCTTTGAGAGCAGTTCCACAGCTTGGAAAGATGCTTATTCTGGACCCCCTGTAACCCCTTGCTTGTATATTAAATTACCTGTATAAGTGTCACTAAGGCATCTTAAGGGAAGAAAAAATCTCACTGACATCTAAGACTTGAAGCTAACTGGGATCACTTGGTCTGCCAAGCCTTGAGCCTGGGAAGAAAGATGAGCTTCAATCTGATGCCTAGCACAGCCCACCCATCCAAGTAGAGTGACTTTACTGATGTCCAGCTCTGGATTTGAGATGATTGCTTTTAAAGTATATCTTCTTTTCCCCTGGATAGAGTTGATTTTTAAGCTGTTTTTCAACTTCTGTAGTCATGAGCAGATATGTATCTAGACCTTAGACCTCTGAAGTCCGACTGGCTTTTTCTACCAATTAATTGCTGAGACTGCCCCAACAATGAATAGAACACACTTCCTACTCCCCACGTTGTCCCACCCCTTCAGTCATGTTCTTCCCTTGGCTTAGTTCTTGCGATGGTCTCCAAGTTTGTGAAAATGGACACTTTTCATCGAACAAAGGCTAAGTGTCCAGCAATCCTTCCAGTGCTGGGTACAGGATATGTTACAGTAGTACAACCCCACCGTGTTCCGGGGAATCAACTCTTGGGCTTTTTTTTTTTTTTTTTCAGAATCTATCTGGGCAGGATTTATGATTTAGCTATCTTGACTCAAATCAGCTGAACATTCTTGGCACTCATGCAATTTTAACTCAATTAAAGTTCGGCCTAAATATGTCAGGCTGTTCTCTTGGCACAATCCATTACAAAAGTAGGAAGGGCAATAAAAGTACCCGGGATTTTTCTTGAGCTGGTTGAATGGTGGGCTGTGTGGCATGTAACTGCATGTCTATGCGTGTATGTCTCTTTCCAAGTTAGTCTATACACATCTGAATGCTTTGATTTAAAGTGCCATGCAACCGTGCTTATGGTAACTGTTTGTTTTGAATTATTTAATTCAATGAATGTAAACCAATGCATACAATGATTTACTTGGATGAAAGATAATTATGTTACTAAAGATCCTGATTAATTGCATGATTCAATTCATGTCAGTACTGAATATCCACTGTGGAACCATTTTATTCCACTTACGTAGGGGGGAAAACTAGCGTCTATTAAAAAAAAAAAAAAAAAAAAAAAAAAACCCCGAGAGTTGAAGACAGAGCCTTTGTTGCTATGATTAGGTTTGTGATTTTAATTGCCAAGATATTCATGTTTGAGACGTATCTGCTGTCAAAGCAGAGGAGCAGTAAATGCTCATAACACTTTCGTACAATGGCAATTACATTGACAATCCACTTTGAGAATAACCGTAATGGTTCCATTTAGTGTGTGTTCTGTAAAGGAGCGTCAGGGTCAATACCGTGCCTATGAAAACGTCTGATATAGCAGATACTTCTATTATGTCATTTCCAGTGATGTTAAGGAGGGAAAATGGAGACCTGAACCCTGAAATAATGGGGAAGAAGAAAAGCCTTTCATGACATTACCATTACCGCATCTGAGAGGCGATCTCTTGGGAAGCCATATAGCAGAACTTTTTAATGCTGTTTTTCTTTAGAACATTGAAAAGAGAGGGGGAAAAACATTGATTTAAAAAAATTAAAGAATCTCTGGGGACATGTTAAGTTGTAAAGGCAGATCAGCGATCCATCCTTCCGTCATGTCTCTGATGAACTTGGAGGCTAGAGGAAGGAGTGAATGAACTTTCTGACTCGTGTTGGCTCTTGAACGATCTAGCACACAGAAACTTTTTGAAGACCTGGAACAACTGACATACGCCTTGAGATAAAAACTAAAACAAAATGTGTTTTAGTAACGCTAAACCACTCTAATCAGTACCCTGAATTCAAAAATATCTAAACATCTTTTTTCTTCTGTTGAGAATATTGAGCCTTTCTGTCAAGAAAACTTTTGAAATAGAAGTCAAAAGAGATCAGAAACATTTCTGGGCTTCTGCTTCTCCCTCTCAAGGTGAATGGAGTAAATCCTAAAGACAGGCTGGCAAGCAGGTACCAACACTGGTGCACCGTGGCAGCTCACACAAGCCCCAGAGAACCAATGATTAATTTTAAAGAATTTTGTGAGTCAATAGTTCAACATGCCACAATTGGAAAACGAACTGTAAGACCAGTTCAGTGGCCTAGGGGTTAAAGGAACAAGATCCCATATGGCAGGCCATGGGGTTTTAGCCCAGACCTGGTGGATTGACAAATACTCAAGGCATGGGAGCATGCCCAGATCCTTGTAAGATGGAGAAATAGAAGAGAAGTAATGGCAGCAACACACCCCTATGTGGGAGGTGCCTCCTCCTGCCCCACCACTTCTCTCTCTCCTTTCTGACAAGGTGCATGTTCCTCCTGGCAATTTTTTCATTTTTATTTTTTTTACAAAGAAGAAAATAAACTATATAAGCAGAATTAATATTTATATTTTTAAGTAATACTCAAAATCATCTTTGAAAATTTTACTACATTTTACTACTGTCTCTTCTCTTGGGTTCCCTTATCTGTATTCTGTCCACAGGAAAGAAATACTATAAGATGACATGCTGCTGCGTATTTATTCCTAGAACTGTCCGATGACATTTTGCTAGCTGGAAATTGGCTATGATTGGAGTATTTGAAAATGGTCCTGATGGTAGTATTCACACCACAGATACCAGAGAGTAGTAAATGCTACAAATAAAGCTTGATTTATTATTTTGTTGATGTGCCAGCCTTACAAAACGTGATGGAGGATGTTCAAGTTCAGATTAAACTTCCAAGTGTGGAGTATCTCTAACTATTCCATTGCTTATTAGTGTGTGAGACTTCTGAATTTCAGAATTCATGTATAAAGAGATCATAGGCATAATCACCTCCAGTTGATAACATTACCATTCTTATCAAATCAAGTCCCCTCAAAACGTTTGCAGTTTACGTGACAACTGAAAGTTTTACTTTTTAAGATTCTGTTTCTTTGTTCATTTTTGGAGAAGTTTTTGCTACAGGGCACTTGTGCTTGCCAGAGGGACAGAGAAAGAGAGAAAGACAGAAAGCGAGACAGCCCCCCCCCAGTGATGATGGCCACGCTGCAATCCCTTCTCTTCCATTCTTTTCTTGGGATCTTGGGCACGCACACACACGCACCTGGTGTGAGTTTAAGCCACCAGGTCCAGGACTCGAACTGCAGTCAACTACATGGGAGTTCAGCAACATAGCCATTATGCCAACTGCTGGTCCCTATTTATTTATTTTTTTAAGAATTATTTAACTTTATTATTTATTTATTTTTATTTGACCAGAAAGGGGCAGAGCAAGAGTGAGAGAGAGAAAGCTGCTAGGTCCGAGACTCTAACTGTGGTTAGCCATGTGGGAGTTCAGTGCTCTTAACCACCATGCCGCCTGCTGGCCCCATCAATTTTTAAGATTTTAAACTAGCTTAGTTTTATACTGGAAGTCAGCCAAAAAAATTCTTTCATCTACTCCAAGTACAAGAAATCACATTAAAACCTATTCATTTTTCAATATTGCTTGTGACCTGAGAGTTTAAAAACCTTTTTATCCCAACTAAAACAAACTGCATGGATGAAGTTACTCTTGAAGTATCTCTTCAGAATTAAAACATCGGACATATTTATTGACAAAAGTCAACCATTGATAGTGTAGTGATTAGGTATTGAGAGTTTTCTTTTTGCAGTGTCTAGAGCTTAACTGACTTAACAGATAAAAAGCCCCAAGTATTCCTATAGCAGTCATAGAAAAAATATTAAATTAGAAGAAAAATAAATGCTAAGGATGAACAAAATATCCTAGACTATCTAAGGACCCAAGAGGGAGTTTGCCAAAGAGTGCTAGTGGTTCTCTTTACCGAGTAATAAATTTTGTTTCCAGGAAGTAGCAAAATGGTGAGGCTGGTTTCTAGTAATTGCAGGCTTTCATTAGAGTCTCTCCATATTGGAGTTGCTGGATCTGTGCTTTACTCTAGCTGTTTTACCCTGTCATAAATGAAAGCTGTCTCTAGCAGTCGTCTGGGGTGACCTTGTTATTCCACCAGATTGCTTAGCCCCATGTTGGAGTGAAAACAGATACTGCTATCGTATAAATCTGTCCTTATATTACAAAATTGGAGATAGTGAAGGGTGGCAGATGGATTCAAAACTAAAGGAATCCATCCTCCTTGAGTTTTGGCATTTAAAGACCAAATTGGATGCCAAGGACAAGATGGACATTCGGAACACCTTTGGCCAAGGCTCTTCCCCTCATTCCGGTCACTGGGACCAGCCCTGGGACTTTAGGCTCTTGTGCATATGCTGCACGGCATGACCTCAGCCTGCCTCACTTGCCAGGCTGTGCGGATTTGCTGCGGGGACTCTCAGGACACTTGTGCATTTGTCCGGGCGGTAATATTGCAATGTGTTCTAACTCTGTCCCGTGGCTTGGTGTGAGTCAGTCATTTTGAATGACCGCTTTACAGCTGAGCTGTTGATGAAATTTTGAAGTGTGTTTCCTCTACAAAAATAATGGACAACCCATTGAAAATTAAAAGGAGGCTTAGAAATGAGCTAAGACTATTTTGTCATCATTTGGACTAATAGTCATGTATACCTTTTGCCAAATCATGTGTAAAACAATTAAAATGCAAGTGTCCTCAGAGAGGCACTGGGTAGTTAAATACTCAGATAGTTCATAGCAATGTCTGAAGACATTTTTGGTTCTCACAATGTTGGGGAGGGGTTACTCCTGGCATCTGATGAGAAGAGGCAAGGGATGCTGTTAAATATGGATAAGACCCCCCTCCCTACCGTATCCCCGAACACACACTCTGGTCCCCACTGCCAAGAGGAAAGGATCTGGTGGAACATGTCAACAGGATGGTGCTGGTGTTGAGAAACCCTTGGTTAGGTGGTGATCATGCCAGATCTTCATACTATTTCCTAGTGAATTCTCAAAGATCATTTGTCTGCCATCACTGAAATAGATGCTCTGAAGACTTCTACTTCTAGAGTAGTCAGAATACATGAAAGATCTTAGGACCAGCAGTTGGCGTAATGGCTACATTGCTGGACTCCCATGTAGTTGACTGCAGTTTGAGTCCCAGACCCGGTGGCTTAAACTCATGCCAGGCACGTGTGTGTGCATGACCAAGATCCCAAGAGGAGAATGGACGAGAAGGGATTGCAGCATGGCCATGCCCCCAAGGGGTGATTTCTTGCTTTCTGTCTCTCTGTCTCTGTTTTTCTGGTGAGCGCATGTGCCCTATTACTAAAATCTCTCAAAAAAAAAGAATACATGAAAGATCTTTATTTACGGTAACACCATGCAGAATATGGATAATATAAACATTGAGTATGGAAGAATTCTAGATGCAAGAAAGCTTCCTTGATAAACTAATTTATGGCGAATGGAGCCCTGCATAGTTGAGCGGGGAGCTGCAGTAGCTTCTGGAGTGAACAGTCGTGTCTGGGTGCAAACAGGGGACCAAGAAGCCCTGTCAAAGACCGAAATCTCTGAGCTTGAGAAGGCAGCCAAGTCACTGGCAATGGAAGAAGCAGGTGGGAGAGACTGAAGTCTGGAAAGTCCCCCAACACGATCATCATTCGCTTGGCATAGCAAAGCTGCCTGACTCCTTCCTTCCAATTTTCATGGGGGGAAAAAAAAAAAAGTGAAAGTGGGACTGAAACTGGGCAGGTCCTGCATTCTCTCCCAGCATCTGGAATCAGTGAGCCAGACTAACCTCAGTCCACGCTTCCTTGGCTTTAGGCCCAAACCCTGTCTCAAAAAACTAACCCCTAGATAACAATAGGGGAAGTTAAGTTAGTGACAGAAGCTGGTCTCAGTTTTCTTACGGCAGGTGGCTCATTCACAGATTGATGGTTACCTTTTTTATTATTTTTTTAACCTTAGAAAACATGTTTCTACTTTCAAATAAATTTTTTATATTGACACATAAAATTATACAATATAAATGAGGTATAACAATAGAATATATGAATAATAATACCAATAATAAATTTAAAAAGAAAAAAAATATGCATATTATATTTATGGGGTATAGTGTGATTTTTCCATATATGAACAGTTCTAATGATGAAATCAGGGTGATTAACATATCTATCGCTTCGAACACATGTAGTCACTTTGTGTCGCGATCATTCAACATCCTATATCCTCATCATTTTGAAGTGTGCAATATGTTGTTGTTAGCCATAGTCACGCTGCTATGCCATAGAAATCTACAGTTTATTCCTCCTAGTTAGAATTTTCCAACATCTCCTTTTCCTACCAATGGGTAAAAATATGTGTTACTTGTCTTGCTGTGCCTAGTTTGTTTCACTTAACATGATATCCTCCAGACGTATCCATGGTGCCTCAAAGGACAGGATTTCATCCTTTTTATGGCTGAATAGTATTCCATTTTGTTCTCTAGTGCCTTTTCCGTATCCTGTCTTCCATTGATAGACACTTAGATTGATTCTGTATCTTAGCTATTGTGAAGAGCGCAGCAGGAAGCATACAGGGAGATATTTCTCTACATACTGACTTCCTTTCTTGGATATATTCCTTGTAGTAGAATTGCTGGGTCATATGGAAGTATTACTTGCAGTTTTGTGAGGAACAGCCATACTGTTTTCCATATGGCTGTACTACTATACATTCCTACCAACAGTATAAAGAAGCTCCCTTTCCTTGGCATCCTCACCAAAATTTGCTACTTTTTAAATTTTTCTAATGATATTCATTTTAACTAGGGTGAGATGCAAACCAAACTGGTAATATTATTCCATTTTTCCTATTCTTCTGGACAATGACAAAAATATCGTATCTGAGATCAGCAGATGGTATAATGGTTAGGTTGCTGGACTCCCATGGAGTCGACCATGGTTTGAGTCCTGGACACGGTAGCTTAAACTCACACCAGGTACATGTATGCACATGCCCAAAATCCCAAGAGGAGAAGGGATTGTGACATGGTTATCCCTCATGGGGGTGATTTCTTGCTGTCTGTCTGTCTCTGTCTCTCTGGTGCAGGCGAGTGCCCTATTGCAAAAATCTCCAAAAAAAAAAAAAGAAAAGAAAAAAAAAGAAAGCAACCAACAGTGGTACATTATCAGCTACATTATCAAGTCTCTGAGTTTCGCCAGTTTTTAATTAATGTCCTTTTCCTGTACCAGGATTCCATTCAGGTAGCACACTGCATTTAGTTGTCATGTTTCCCTGGTCTTGTCTGGCCTGTGGTGTTTGCTCAGTTGTTTTCTAAAAATCTGGTAGGATTTGTTAGGGCAGAATAAATTATGTGGGACACACAATGAAAAACAGGAAGGAGAAATAAGTTCCTTTCAAAAGCAAAAAAAAAAAAAAAAAAAACAGAGGAAAAAGAATAAACACATTATTATTGGAAAGAACAGTGTTGACAAGAGTGAAAAATTTATCTCTCAAAGTATGTTGTAGGAGAGGCAACTTATTCTTGCAAAGTACTTTGGAGGTTCACATCTTTGGAAGGAGCAGAAAGTTTGGACTTGCCAAAACTCATATCCTGGTATTTATCACTACGACTCTTGTGTGCTAGTTCTCTTCAGAGCAGTTTTCGTATGTTAACCACTCAATTCTCAGAAAAAAGTCCTTAAGATCTGACCTATTACTAGCACTATCGAGCACGGAAGTCCTCAATCAGAGACAGTTTTTACCCCTGGGGACATCTGAGAATAATCCGGAAGCGTTTTTGATTGGCACAGCTGACTGGGGAGGGGTGCTGCAGGTATCTAAAGGGAAGAGGCCAGGGGTGAAGTTGAACATCCTCTAACACACAGATCAGTCTCTCATGTCAAAGAATGATCTGATGCAAAATGTCAATAACTGCTAAATTGAGAAGCCCTTTGATAATAAATGAGGAACAAGGCAAATCGACGTTAAGAAACTTGCCCTGGACTCCACATCAAGACAGTGCTGGCTCTCCCAGAGGGCGCTCTTGACATCACGTTGTACTTCCACTGTTTTTCTTTTCATGAGAGAGGGTAAGAAGGAGAGAGAGGGGAAACACAGAAATAGACATGAGTGTTTTAATAGTGTCTCACCGTGTTGTGATCCTCTTTCC
>NW_006159891.1:521136-669846 GCF_000334495.1 Tupaia belangeri chinensis
CCTCATTTCTCAGTTTGCTAGGGTTACAAGCTGAGCACATGTGCCTGGCAGGATCCCCCGCAACAGAACTCAGGCTTCACCTGTGCCCTTCTGGCCTCCCAGACAGGTGCTACCTGTGTGCCACCAGGGCTGGGTGCGCGCGCGCGTGTGTGTGTGTGTGTGTGTGTGTGTGTGCACATGACAAATATGAAGCATTAAATATACAGCTAAAACATATATTAACTTAAAGAGCAATACAACACTACTAGACTTACTAACAAGATAGATATTTAGGAAACTTATTTTAAAGCTACATCAGGATGAAATCTGGTTTGGTGTTTAATTATTACTGGATTCAGGCTAGGGTGCTGAAAGTAAAGAGACCATGTCAATCCAAGAGAATTGTTAAGGAAAGAAACAGAAAGAAAAGGGCTGTGTGAATGAATGGCTATTCTAAAGTTAAAAAGAATCTGTTCTTCTCTAGTAGAGCAGATAGGAGAGCTACGTATGATACACAGATGGGAAAATTAGGGAAATAACTGGTTTGGGGAAGGAAACATTGATATCCTACTGCCCCACAGTCATCTGGAAGTGCACACTGTAGGCTTAGCTAGTTGGTTCCAGACCTTACGTTCTGTTTAGCCACAGAAAGTCCCAGTTTAAGTCTGTGGTCTAGGCACAGTTACTAATATTGCCCTCTTCACTCATCAAGTGTCCTATAAGAACAATAAGCTATAGTTACCCAGACAATAAGACGTGGAATGTTGTGACCCTCTGGAATTTCCAGATGATGCTCAGTTCAAGACAAAATGCTGAAGAATGTTGATAAATACCCATAGGACACAGAGTCATGAGTTGTTTTTATCGATGGTCAGATTAGGCCCAGCCATCGTGGGGCAGGTCGTAGGGCACTTCTGACCATGCTGCAGGCCATAACAGAAGGCTCTGGATTCACTTCATGGGTCTGCCTGAAACCCAGGCCCACCTGTGATCCTGGCAGGCTGCAGGGCTGGCAGGAAGATGGCAATATGAGAGCCTACTGAAGGTCCCCTCCGCCCCCTCTCTCTCTGGAAATAAATAAACTTTTAAAAATGTAGTTGAATTATACCTTGGAATGTAGACCATTCCAGGGTCAGAGTCAGTGAGACAACATAGATCAGGAAGCTGTATACTTGGTTTCTTTTTTCAGTGACGTGAAAAGACTACTTGATCTTTACATGTAATTAAATTCAAAGAGGAAAAATAAGATAATTCTGGAAATACATCCTCTGCTATAGATCAATTTCGGAGGAATTCATTTAACCACACGGAAATAGTGACTGAAAATAATAGGGATGAGAATCATTTTCATTTGTGTTATTGTTAACAGTGAAATATAATGTCTTTACTGTACATAAATGAAAAGCTACTCCCTACCTAGGCTGGAGAGATTTGACGGCCTTGACACAATATAAATTTTATCTGAATCTAAGTTGTTTAAAGTATATTTAAAACAAAGAAATGTTTATTTCGCACCTAGTTACCATCTTACTTAATAAATTAGCTTGGAGAAGTTGGGGTCAGGCAAAATACTGGAACCAGAGAAAACTAATTTTAGAGTAATTGATTATAGTAATATATCTTCAAATCTTTCTTATTCTCACATACTTTACACACTGCATGTTTTTAAGAATCTTTCTCAATAGTGCAGTACATGAAACAAATGCAGATCCTGAGGATGTTAGAATCACAAAGAAGATCACATGGACTATGTTCAGCTGATAAAAAATTCAACATCTGGGGGAGTCAAAGTTCGGTCCCAGTTCTGTTGTTGCCTTTTAATATTACTCATGGAGAATTCCTCATTCTATCTGTGATCCAGAAATACTCTTCTTAAGAATGAGAAGCATACACGGGACCAGCAGTTAGCATAATGGCTATGTCACTGAACTCCCATGTAGTCAACTGCAGTTCACGTTCCAGACCTGGTGGCTTAAAACTCACACCGGGCGCATATGCGTGCATGCATGCCCAAGATCTCAAGAGGACAATGGAGGAGAAGGGATTACGGCATGGCCATCCCCCCTGGGGAGTGTTTTCTCGCTTTCTGTCTCTCTGTCTTTGTCTGGCAAGTGCACACGCCCTACAGCAAAAACGTCTCAAAAAAAAAAAAAAAAAAAAAAAAAGGGAAGCATACCAACATTAGATGTGTGTGAATATACAAAGAATTAGCTTAGCTTATTTCAAACTGAGATGGGAATCTTCCCCAAAACAATGTAAAACACTTTTCTTTTTTTTTTTTTTTCAGAGAGAGAGAGAGAGAGAGAGAGAGAGAGATCCTTGCTATAGGGTACATATGCTCACTGGAGAGACAGAAACAAAAAGTGAGAAATCACTCCCTGGGAGATGGCCACGCCACAATCCCTTGTCCGCTATTCTCCTCTCGGAATTTTGGGCATAAACACACATGCACCTGGAGTGAGTTTCAAGCCACTGGGTCCAGGACTTGAACCATGGTTAACTACATAGGAGTCCAGCAACAAAACCTGCTGGTCCTGGGTGCAAACTACTCTTAAATACACAGAATACATTTTTAGAAATTTATATCATGCCATGACACTCCACTTGTTACTGTAGATTTGCCTATTCTGCTCTAGGTATGCTTCACAAATTTTTTGAAAAATAAATTGAAATGTTTTCAAATGTAACCTGCTCATCTGATTATTTCTATTTCTGGAGCTTAGTTGAATTATTTACTCTAATTCATAAATTAGTACTGTCCTATGACTCTACAAAACCTTGCCTCGGTCTGATAATATATTCTTTATTCTTTCTATAGACAGTTAATTTAGTTGTTGTTTCTTCTTTATTTGGTTCACTCACATTGAATTAACTTTTTTTGGATATGGAGTGTTGTTTTGATGGGTCTCAGTTATATATTTGAGTTATGAATATTTTTCAATTTGTGGTAGATAGTGAACATTTTCACATTTTCTTTCTTCTGTCCTAATGTACTTCGTTCTAACCAGAGGGACCTGCACCAAGCAATTTATCCATACACACTATTTATCCTTGAATAGTTGTAAAGTATAAAGACCATTCATATTTTTGGATTTTTCTGCCAGAGATCAGAACCAGAAAAAACTATTATCAAATGGATGTAAAATGTTAGTTTTATGACGAGTGAGAAAAGAAAAACAAGGTGGAGATTTTGGCTGTGCTGTATGGTCATATGGACTCACTGACATACTGCATTCATTCATTCATTCATTCATTCATTTTCTTGCCTAATTGCATAGGCTGAGACCACTAGTAAATTTCAAATCAAACTTATGACATTAAATATCCTTGCCCTGTTCTCAATCTTTGAGAAAGAACATATAATTCTTTACTATTACTTATGATATCAGCTATAAATTTCTCTGGAGTTCCCTCCCTTCCACCAACCTTTTTTTTTTAAGTTGAAGATGCTCCCATCATTCTTAGTTTATCAAGAATTTTATCAAGAACTTTTTGCATATGCTCTTGAATTTCTGCCATCAAATTTTGTCATTTCCATCTTCATTTTTCTCATTTCTTCTCTTTTATATATAACTCAACACTTTTGAAAGTTTAAAGTCTTTTAAATCTATCTTCTCTTGGTAGCTATCACTAAGTAATTATGGTATATAATATACCCATCAGTTTGTCGGTTAATTTGTTTTACTTCAAACTAAATAATTATCCTAACAATTTATCTCTTTTCTCTGGTCTTTCTACCCACCCATCACCCATGCTCAACATTATACACATTTCTTTTTAGACTTTTAGCTCTGGATTGTTGTTGGCATATATTTTTGGTCTTGTTTGTTTAAATAATAGTTAATATAATTAAAATATTTACATGCCTTGACTTCCCGTATTTTAGAGTACCCTTCTATATGTGTTTCTCTTTTTGCTAGTAAGCTTCCTCAAGCAGTTCACTCAAAGAGAATCATTGTGTGGTAGAATACCTGAAGTTTTGGATGACTGACCACATTCTTTTTCTTATGCTAGTAAATAATTACTTTCCTGGATCTAAAATTATCTTACTTTAAAAAAAAATTATCACAATGTATTATTGCATAAACTTCTTTATCTGTCATTGTTGCTGGCTTCTTTCTTGTTCTATAGTCAGTATTATACTGTTAATTTACTAAAATTTATGAAAGTGTCTCTTTGTGTTAGTTTGTTTGTTTGAAGGGTTTTGGCATAGGGCACATGCATTCACTGGAGAAACAGAAAGAGACAGTAAGAAATAATGCCCCAGGGGGCATGGCCACATCACAATTCCTTCTCCTCCATTCTCCTTCTGGGGTTTGGGGCACACATGCACATACCCAAGGAATGAGTTTCAAGCTGCTGAATTCAGGACTCAACTGCAGTTGGCTATGTGAGACCAGCATCATACCCACTATGCCACCTGCTGACCCCTATGTTTGCTATTTTAAACATTTTATATCCAGCCCAATAATGGCCTTTAAGAAATCTATTTGGTGTGATCTTCCATTAACCTCTTTGATCTATAATTGTATATCTTCATATAAAAATGTTACTCATAAATAGTAACTCTTGCCTTCGAATAAACTTATAAAAGTGGAAATATGAGTTAAAAGATATATCAGGAAGTGTTGAAGAGAAAAATAGATACTAATGTAGTAGATTACAGAGGATGAGTGGGAATGATATAACCTTGGTCTTACTAAAAGCCATACATCTGTGGAAAATTTGTTACGCCCATGCTGTTAGTGCTGGTTTACAGAAATTTCATATAATGTTTTCCTGTACATAGTTCTGCTATTCCATTTAAGGGCTTTATTCTAGCTTTTCTTAATAAAAAGAAATTTCACTTCTGATCTGAAGGGTTATTGCCTAGTATTTCTAATGCCTCTTTCTATTTGAACTTTTATTTGGGGACTTTTTAAATGAGTAATTTAATAAGTATATAGAAAAAATTCATTTTAGTTACTGCTAACATTTTACCATAAGAGTTTGGAAACTTTAAAATGTCTGTACTCAGACTTAAAATTCATTCCCCTAAACTTCTTTTTGAGCTCTGTATTAGATAGCTGTTTTTGTTTGTTTTTTTTACTTTCTGATTTTTCTTCCTCCATTTCTTTTTCTTTTTTTTTTTTTAACACATCGGGATTTACATTAAGATTTTCTTTTTAAAGAATTGTTTTATTTAAATAAAAAGCAAGCCACCAGGTCTGGTACTCAAACCAGGTCAGTCAGCCACGTGGGAATCTAGCACTCTTAACCACCATGCCACCTGCTGGCCCCTTCTCCATTTCTTTTGGGGACTACTTTTCTCCATTTTCTCTGGTAATGGTAGTCAATGGTGGTCACTGGGTTTCCCCCTTGTCTTCACCTGACCCAACCTCCACTAGGGTTTGACTAGGGATTGAATACTGACTCTGACAAAATCAAAGATAATAAGATTTTCTCCTGGGAATTTAAATCTTGAACGCACTGATGAAGTCATGTAAATAGCTGAAGAATTTTCTAAGAACTTTTGTTTCCATACTGTCTCAGCCCTGTGTGTCTTCAATCTGTGAGCTACTCAACATACTCCCAATAAATTCCTTTCTGTTTTTCCTTATGTAAGTCAAGACTTATTATTGTTTTTGGAGAGAAAGAATTGTAACTGATAGCCACATTTGTATCAAAGAGTTGACTGCAAGAAACAAATTCACTGAGATGTAGCAATGTTTAGAACTGATGTCTGAATAGAAATGAAGTTAAAGATATGAACAATTTGCTTTTTTTAAAAAAAAATCATTATTTGATGGGAGTAAATGACAACTGAGAGACAGACATGGCTCTTGTTGGCCCAGCTATGGTGACACGGGTAGTAGGGTACCGCTCCACAATACTGGAGCTACATGGGAAGCTCAGGTGTGGATCTGGTCATTCTGAACATACTGGACATGGGCTCCCATCTCGGCTGGCTGGGAGGTCAAGGGGAGGACAGAAGTATGGCAAGACCCTACCAATGGTAATAATGTCTCCTTCTCTTTTCCTCTCTCCTCTCTCTCTCTCTCTCTCTCTCTCTCTCTCTCTCTCTCTCTCTCATTAAATAAATAAATAAAGTAAACCAAAAATGCATACATACATGATAGGCAGGCCTAGCCCAGTAGTGTAGTAGTTAAGGAAGCCTGATTCTACATGGTCCATCGAGGTTCAAATCCTGAACCATCAGCTTGAAAAACACATCAGGCATGTGTGCAAACATGGGTTAACTCTTAATGTGACAAAGAGATGGAGAGATTGGGTAAAATCTTAATGTGACAAAGAGATGGAGAGATGGAGGAGAAGGGATTGCACCCTGACCATGTCCCATTAGGGGGATCTCTCTACCTCCCCCTTCCTTCCCCCCTTCCTCCCTTCCATGAATTCATGTATTCTCTTGCAACTGAAAACATTTTTTTCTCTTGTCACAATCAGTAGAGAAGCATGCTTTTAAACAAGAAAGCTAGATGCTTTTATGATCTTTGTCCAACTACTCTGAATTATAACTGAGCCTAAAGAAGTTAGGCTGGGCTGTAGCTGAAGAATAGATTAAAGTGGGAAGATGGAGGACCAGAATATTTCAACCTGCTTTTACAACCTGTTCTCTAAAGTGCTGTGACTTCTCTTAGGAAGGACTTGGCACCATCAGCCAGCTAGCAGAATACACAGTGGTATATCCTACGCCAGTAACAGCTGCAGACTCTGGGAGACCTTGTTTCCCCAATAAGCTATCAGGAAGTACAGTGGCATGACCTTCAGCTTTTCTGACATCTGCTTTGTTCACTACTTTAGGAAAGTACTGACACATAGAAGTTGCTCAGTAAATGTTTGCCAAGTGAAAATACAAATTATATTAATAATTAATATCTAAGGGTTCTTTCATTTTAGAGAGAGGTTTTATGCTGTAGGATGCATGTGCTTGCCAGAGAGAAAGAGAGAGACAGAAAGCAAAAAATCATCACCCAGGAAGGATGGCCATGCCACAATCCCTTTTCCTCCATTCTCCTCTCAGGATTTTGGGCATGCACACATATACTTCTGGCATGAGTTTTTTAGTTTCTGAGTCCAGGACTTGAACTGTGGTTGACTAGGTAGGAATCCAGCAATGTAACCATTATGCCATCTGCTGGTCCCAAGATCTAAGTTGTAACAAGGACTTACTATGCATCAAACCTTTTCTAAGGTCCCTTGTACTCGTTAATTCACAGAATCCTCAAAACATCTCTGATTGCACTGGCACTGTTGTTCTCCCACCGTCCAGACAAGAAACAAGGGCACACCCATTATCTCTGTGTTGACGACTACCACGACTGGGACTTGACCCTAGTTCAAAGTGGACTCCAGAGCTCATGTGTCTTGCATCCTTTAACATTGTTCCTAGAATTTCTAAAATGAGCCCATGGACTTTGACCAAAATGGCTGTACTCTGAACATCTGGTCTGGAAGTCTAAGTGGCTGAGGTCGCAATCTGTAAAATGACCCATTAAAAGTGCTAGGAAGTCAGGGACCTAGACAGAGAGGCTTTCGTAGGCTGGAAACAAGAGGTTTTATTTTAGAAAAGATACGACAATGGACCTTTAAGAGTGGACAAAAAGCCCTGAAAATGTCGGTGCCTCATGTGAATACCAATGCCCCCACTCCATCAGAAACCAATAATAATGCGGTGGACAAAGGGAATGAGATTTAACTCCTGCAACCACCTCAGTTCTTGCTCAATGCCCTTGTAAACACGTCATCCAGTATGGCAATAAGAAGAAGCTGCACAAGGATTCCAAAACACAAATTTTACTCACCAAGGCTGGCCTGATTATTTGGCATTAATACATGTCTCAATTACCAACAGCAGCAATCAACCGAAAGATAGAGAACAGTGCAGACTCCTGTAAGGATCAGCCAAACCTCTAGCGGAAGGTTGATTTCAAAGAACTCTCTTTTCTGTCCAAAAGGCGATCTGAATTATTCCCTTTTTGAAAAACAACTTCTTTGGTCACTGTTTCACTTATGTATTTAATTATTTATTAGTTTTTGTTTGTTTGTTTGTTTTTGCCATAGGGCACGTGTGCTCTCTGGAGAGAGACAGAGAGCAAAAGGAAAGTGAACAAAAGAGAGAAACTGAGAAAACAACTCAGAAGGGGTAGCCACGCCACAATCCCTTCTGCTCCATCCTCCTCTCAGGATCTTTGACACACATACAAATGTGTCTGGTGTGATTTTCAAGCCACCGGGTCCAGGACTTGCACCACAGGTGACCGTGTGGGAGTCCAGAGCCTTTAACCACTATGCCACCTGCTGGCCCCAGGAAAAATAGGTTTTATGATTAGGATTTATTTTTCTTGTGTCTCATTTTTCTAAACTTAGCACTTAATGGGTCACGATAATAATCCATTCAATATACCTTCCAACAAACCCTTAGGAAGTGGAGGCTGGAAGGCAGAGAGAACATGCACTTAAGTTTCAGTACTCACATCACATGCACTGTCATTCCCATTAGCCGCCATATGGAATGGAGAAATGGTCCATTGAAGCCTTAATTTCAATGCCATCTGGGGAATGATATTCTGCTAAGTTGAGGAGTTCGTATGTGCCCTGAAAAATATTAGTGAAACATCTTTGGTGCTCTTTTTCTCCCAGCCAAAATGCATATATTTAGCAATGAATGGTTAGAAATGCAGAGACAGCTTACTATATATGTACAACCACCTATGGTTCATACTCCTGATACATATACCTGGAAAGAGGAGTATGGGTACAATAATTGTCTACACATCTTTCATTTTCTTTAGTACCACCAGGTTCCAATCCTGACAGTTGATACCCCGCCTTTCCCCACAGACCATGAAGGTTCTTAAGAAACCTCATCCTTAAGAACAGTCAGAATTCCTTCTACATTGGGTCGTCAGAAAAGTCATGGCACATTTTTGCACAGAAACATACATCATGACCTGATCATTTGTGCCCATCTCATAGATACACGATTTCTAATTTACGTCTTGTTCAGAGTCCAGCTGACACAGAATAGCTCAGTCAGTTATCATAGGCTGAGCACACCCGGGGAGCCAGGATGCAAGAAACCCACAGAAGTCTACGTATCTTACTCTTCTGACTACAGCCTCCGAGTGTAGAAATAATCCAGATATCCATCACCACAAATAGTTTTATAGGGAATCATAGAGCATCATTTTATTTACGTGTTTGTTTCTGGCTTTTTCCCCCTACCCAGTGTTGTATTTGTGTGTTGCAATAGTTCGTTCTCCTAGCCTCTGGACTTTGGTGATTTAATGACAGTGTCCACTATATGGTAAAGACCCAATAAGTGACAACTATTGTTTCTATGAGTATTTGTGTTTCCCAATGCCTTTCTCTCTCAGGCCCTAAATATGCCACCCCTGGAAGGGGATTCTCGTGCAAACTGCTTCCACACTCAAGTTCGAATTTATTAGCCCTTCAGCCAAGCCCCACCTTGCCTCTGTATTTATCTCCCACCACACAGCCTCCACATCATTCTCTGTAAACTCCCATGAACTTGCTATTCACACTGCCTGAAATAACTTGTCTGCAATGACAAACTCTTACAAATTCAATGCATGATTTATTTATCTATTCCACCAGAAAGGTAGATTTCCATTGCTTTGGCTTATTATAAATAGTACTACCATAACAATACTGGGAGATGACTTTTGGTGAACACATGTATGTGTTTTTAATAGCTCCAATGTGGCTGTAGAATTTATGGGTCATATTAACTGAATTTATTCATCTTTTGCAAATATTACCAAAGAGTTTTTCAAAGCAGTCATTGCATCAATCTCTACTCTCACTATTACTATTTGAGTATCTTAGTTGACTATATCCCTGTAAATAGTGTTGTCCGACTTTTTAAGTGTTTTTCATATGGCAGGCATGTGGAGGTATCACATGGTTCTTTAAATTGCCGTTCACCTGATGTTGAGTAAGGTTAACACTTTCCATGTGTTTATTAGATATGTGAGCATTATCTTTGGTGATCTGGCCGTTCAAGTATTTTGTCTAGTTTTATTGGCCTGTTTCCATATTATTAACGTGGAGTATTTAATTTTATATTACAGGTAAAAATTAATTATTGGATATATGTGTCAGAATATTATTTTAAGCACTGCTGCTTAAAATGGTAACCTTCAATGAGCAGAATTATTATCTTAATGTTGTCAGATTTATTTTCTTTTTCCTCTAATGACAGTCTTTTCAGGGCAACTTTTAAATGTGCGTTTCTGGTAATGTGACCAAGACCTATTGATTATTAATTTGTTAAATATGAAAGTAATAGGCCCGGCTGCTGTTACACAGAAGCCATCCTTGCACCTCCAGTATTAGAATGCATATATTCTGTGGACCAAGAAATAGTGCAATGGTTATGTTGCTGGACTCACATGTAGTCAATTGTGGTTCGAGTCCTGGACGCGGCGGCTTAAACGTCACACCAGCTGCGTGTGTGTGTGTGTGCCTAAGATCCCAAGAGGAGAATGGAGGAGAAGGGATTGTTGTATGGTCATCTCCCTGTGGTGATTTCTCACTTTCTGTCTCTCTGTCTCTCTCTGTCTTTCTCATGAGCACATGTGCCCTATAGAGAAAACCTCTTCAAAAAGAAAAAAAAAAGAAGAAAACACAAACATGTTGGACAGTCTGCAGGCAGCAAGAATCCTGGGCAACTGGAGGGCTGGGAAAACACATTTGCAACATGACAAAGCTTTATCAAGGGTGCTTCCTTTAACCCCTCCTCTTTCTCTCATGCACATACTTTCTATCATTAAAAACAGGGAATATGTTCTTTTATGTTCTGGACTGTCTTTTATTCTACTAGTGGAGCTCTTGATAAATATAAATTCTTTTCTTATAATGTAGTCATTTGTCATTTTAATTTTTTTCATATATAGATCATATTTTGGGGACTCTGTTAAGAAATTTTTGCCTACAATAAGGGGGAAAAATTGTCTTAGGCCTTTCGCCAAATAGCTTATTGTTTCATATGCCACATTTAATATATTCAACTCATCTGACATTTTTTTGTTTATGGTTTGAGATGAGAGTCAAAATAGTTCTTTTTTTTTAAATTTTAGGTTTTTGCCATGTGGGGATACTCTCAAGAGAAAGAGACAGATGAAACTATAAGCTTCTATGTCAAGTGGGCATAAAGACAGTATAAAAAAGAAAGAAAGAAAAGAAAACAGTACAGCAGTAAATCTTAAAACATCCTTTAAACAGGCCAGATAGAAGAGCAAGTCACTTTTTTTGGGGGGGGAGAGGTTTTTGTTATAGGGTGTGTGCGCTCGCCAGACAGAGAGAGAGAGACAGAGAGACAGAAAGCGAGAAATCACCCCCCAGGGGGATGGCCACGCCACAATCCCTTCTGCTCCATTCTCCTCTTGGGATCTTGGACACGCACGCACACGCGCCCGGCGTGAGTTTAAGCCACTGGGTCCGAAACCTGAACTGTGGCCAACTACATGGGAGTCCAACGACATAGCCATTATGCTAATGGCTATGTCCCAAGAGGTTACAATTCTTTAAATACTATGAAACTACGTAAATGTTGTATGTAAAAATGAAATAAAATATTTATAAAGTTTCTGCAGTTAATATAATATAATGAATTATATGAGCTAAATTGGCACATATGTGGAGGCACATAAAGGGCTTATTCTAAGTGATTTTGAATGTATTAATTTGATAATAATCTCTCATGTGTTACATTGAATGACAAGCAGAAGAGCAAAATAAAAATTTATATGAGTTTTAGTAATAACATTACTGGCAGTATCAGCAGTATCATTGTTTTCCTGGGCATAGTGTGAGATAAAATTAATGACTAATTGTGTAATATTTTAGTTCCAGCATCGTCAGTTTCCTTGACAACTGGGATTTTTTAATCATCAAAGAGAGCAGGTAAAAATATAGGAGTTATCAGGGCCAGCAGTTAGCGTAATGCTATGTTGCTGGACTCCCACGTAGTCAACTGCGGTTTGAGTCCCGGACCCAGTGGCTTAAACTCATGCCAGGCGTGTGTGCATGTGTGCCCAAGATCCTGAGAGGAGAATGGAGGAGAAGGGATTGCGGCATGGCCATTCCCCCAGGGGGTGATTTCTCGCTTTCTGTTTCTCTGTCTCTCTCTGTCTGGCGAGTGCATGCACCCTATAGCAAAATACTCTCGAAAAAAAAAAAAAAAGAAAAGAAAAGAAAAGAAAAGAAAATTAAAAAAATATATAGGAGTTATGTACAAACCTAGAATACTGACTTTGACATTAAAGTATCCACATGAGCTTACTATTTATTCCATCACAAATTCTTCCTTCCATCTATCCAATGAAGAGGCTTACAAAAAAAGAAAAATAAATGCGGAAGTAATGCATATATTCAAGTTCCAGAGTGTGGGCATATTACAAAGAACCAGGGCATTTGGAGAAATTGCTGATTTCAGATCTTGAAAAATAAGTTTATAAGTCTGGAACAACTTTATTGATGATAGCAAGAAAGTCTTCAAAGACTACTAGGATTGTGTGAAATAATTCAAAAGAAAACTCTGAAGAGGTTTCCAATTCCCCAATTCAAAATTATGACAATTTTTGAATCAATGACAGTAGTAACTTTATGAGAGATTCAGAACTTCAAGTATGTTTAATCCTTCATTTGGAAATCATCTAAAAAGAGGGGCCGCCATTGGAAAATGATAGTAAACGCATTTGCTAGTTTTTAATGTATAAGGTAGAGCCAAATGAATGAATTAGAAAACATAAAACCCTGAAGTTAATTTTTGTATTGCAGAGTTTGACTGTAACCTATCACATGAGGCCAGGGGTTGAATTTTCCACTTATGGCATTATGTCAGCACCCAAAAACTTTTGGATCTTAAAGTATTTCAGCTTTTGTTCCTCAGGGATTAGGACTATATAACCTGTAGTAGGCGACAGTTTCTTTTTAAAGTTTTAAAATTAGCATAGGGATTAGAACTATATAACCTGTAGTTGGAGACAGTTTCTTTTTAAAGTTTTAAAATTAGCAATAGTAACTGTGGTTTTACAAGGCTGAAATGTGCTGTCGAAATCAGATACATTCTTAAATAAATATGGTTATGTTAAACGTATGACTTACTGTTTATTTTACATGTATTTTTGACTACAGAGGCGAAGTTAGACAAAAAACAAATGTGGCAATTTTCTTATTCAAGTTCAAAATGGGTGGTGAAGCAGTGAAGACAATGCATTGGCCCCAGAACAGCTAATAAATGCACAGTGCAGTGGGGGGTCAAGAAGTTTGCAAAGGAGAGGAGAGCCTTGAAGATGAGGCGCGTAGTGGCTGGCCACCAGAAGTTGACAAAGACCTGACAGCAGCCACTGAGGCTGATCTTCTTACACTGCAAGAGAAGGTGCCAAAGACCTCGACGTCGACCATACCACGGTCGTCCGCATCTGAAGCAAATTGGAAAGATGAGAAAGCTCAAGGAGGCAATGCCCGACGAGCAGGGAGAAAACAGAAGAAGCCATTGTTTGGAAGTATCGTCTTCTCATTCTATGCAACAAGGAACTACTTCTTGATCAAATTTGTGACATGACAAAAGTAGATTTTATGTGATAACCAGCAATGACTAGCTCAATGGTTGGACTGAGAGGACACTCCAAAGCACTTCCCAAAGCCAAACTTGCACAAAAAAAAAAAAAAAAAAGAGAGAGAGAAAAGAAAAGAAAAGAAAAGAAAAAAAATGTTATGGTCACTGTTCAGTGGATTTGATCCACTGTAATTTTCTGAATCCTGATAAGCCGTGATATCTGAGGTTATGGTCACTGTTCAGTGGATTTGATCTACTGTAACTTTCTGAATCCTGATAAGCCGTGATATCTGAGAAGTGTGTTCAGCAAATTGATAAGATTCACCAAAACTGCAGTGCCTGCCGCCAGCATTGGCCACAGAAAGGGCCATACACACTCACACACACACACACACACACATATATATATATATAATAAACAGTGAGTCATACATCATGAGCAAAAACATAAAATAAAATAAAGTGAGAAATGTGCATTAAAATGATGTTCAAGGATGTGGCCAATATCAACATCACACTTCGACATTGTAAAACCACAATTACTTTTGCACTTTGCTGATTTGAAAAGGGTCAAAGGCCCAGTTCTCCGTGACAAAACCCAACTGCACATTGCACAACCAATGCTTCAAAAGTTGAACAAGCATTGGCCAACCAAGTGTTGCCTCATCCGCTATGTTCACTTGACTTCTGGCCAACTACCTGCCACTTCTTGAAGCATCTCAACAAGTTTCTGCAGGGAGAACACTTCCACAAACAGCAGGTCGCAGATGTTTTCCAAGAGTTCCCTGAACCCTGAAGCATGGAGGTGTATGTCACAGAAATAAACAAACATTGCTCATTGGCAAAAATGCATTCCTTCCCATTTTGATGAATAAAGATGTCTTTAAGCCTAGGTATAATGATTTAAGATTCATCGTCGAACACCGTGATTGCTTTTCCACCAACATAAATTATGTATTTTTTTCTGTGAATGTGTGTGTGTGTGTAAGAGAGAGAGAGAAGAAAGAGAGAAATAGAAAATTCCCCTTTCCCTTGATAAGGTCTTGACATGTGCAATCCTCCCCCAGGTTTCCCACCAGCCAGGATCAGAGGCATGCACACCCACCCTGCATGTTGAGGTCAACCTAGGATCCCAACCTGGGCCTGCAATATGGCTCCAGTGTCACACAGGGCTCCCTACCACCTGGAGGAACCATGCTGGCCCAAAGCTGATAAGTTTCTCTTTAAGAAGTATTCCAGTTAATAATGGAAAACACAAAATAGTACTAATCAGGATATTGCAATTCTGTAATATATATGCTGCTGGGTAATGTACCTGCCAATACATATGTATTGTAAATGCCATGTTGCTAATCTTTTTTTTTTTTTTTTGAGAGATTTTTGCTATAGGGCATGTGCGCTCGCCAGACAGACAGAGAGAGACAGAGAGACAGAAAGCAAGAAATCACCCCCCCAGGGGGGATGGCCATGCTGCAATCCCTTCTCCTCCATTCTCCTCTCGGGATCTTGGGCACGCACGCACACGTGCCCAGCGTGAGTTTTAAGCCACCGGGTCCAGGACGCAAACTGCGGTCGACTACGTGGGAGTCCAGCGACATAGCCATTACGCTAACTGCTGGTCCCTGCCATTTTGCAATCTTTAAGGGCTTACTAGATTTAGGTCTCAAGGATCACTGAATGGAAGACAACACAGTCTACATGCCCCAGTGAAAGAACTCCACACTCTTCCTGAAGCTGTAATGCCCAAACTAAACCAAAACCAAAGCAGTTTTGAATTTGATCAAAACTCTAAATCCAACTTTCCAGATACAGGGCATGCAGAGTACAGAGAAGCAAGTTAAATAACAACATCGAGATGCAGTCAGAAAATCGAAACCATGCAATGCGCTAGGATCCCTGGTCTTTTTTTAGCATTATTTATTTTTATATCTTTAGTAAGTGAGTGAGTGAGAGAGAGAGAGAGAGAGAGGCAGGCACGCTGGTTGGTATCCACTGTGTAGCACCTGCCAGGGAAGCATGTTTCATGTTGATCAAGGATCTAAACCCCAGGTGGCCCTAGCATCTCAGAGACCTGCACCACTGCAGTCGACCAGGAATACATTCACTGAACGAAGACATTTCAGGAAACGAGAGAGACTGAAAGCAAAAAACCCATGGGGAATCCAAAGGAGAGACCTGAATAATGTCCTAAAAACATATGGATATCATGTAAATCCTAGCTTACACGAAGAAACGACAACACATCTTTGCCACTTCTGAGGCAGCTGAAAATCGGAACTGTCCAAACACAACGTGTCACTCAGAAACTATTGCTAAATTTTTATAGAACCATGAAAATGTGGCTATGTTACAAAATGAGCTCTAATATTTTAAAGACAGTTAGGATTCTGAGAGATAAAATGAAATGTTTGATCCTTGATTTGAGAAACAGGGAATGTGGAAAACGGGTGAGCGTCAGTGTAAAACCAGTTTGGCCAGCTGGTTGACATTACTCTTATATCGACTCTGGTATGAGCTGGAACTGTTCCGTAATAAAAAGTTTAAAAATAGCAATAATAGTAAGTACACATGCTGATCGTGGGATTAGTAGAGGCATAAATGCTATAATAGAAAGCAAACTATCTTGTCTTTCTCCTTGGGTCTTCACTGGGGAAATTTTTGTTCCTCTTTCTTTAGGAAAAAAATTTTTTTTCATATGCTGTGTTTGCTCAGCGCTGTTCAGGCTTTTCTCATGAGCCATCGGTCATAGCATCTCATTTATGGTTTGTTATTTTGCCTGTCATTCATAGAGCTTGTCAGGCTTTCGCTGTGTTTATTATGAAAGAGCAAACATTTTCCCTGAGACCATCTGGAATTTTCCTCCTTAATAACATTTCTTTCCATACCTGCTAGCCCCGAGGTGGCTGTCAGTATGCTCACAGGCTAAAACAGACATCGGATTTTATGGCCAAGTTTTGTCGAATTTATTTGTCTCAACATTGTGAGACAGATTTGTTATGGGGTTTTGTAAGATCAGTGTCTTTTAATTGGCACTAGACATGCAAAGGGTTTTAAATATACTCTTGACATGTCTAATTGCAATACTACTTAGTGCCCTGTTCTGGTAAACACCTGCCCTACATAGAGCAGCCATCCCATCCAGACTTCAGATTTGCCTGGCAGGTGTTTCTAATAGACACCACACAAGTCAGTAGGCAATAAATAACAGTTTTTTTTTTTTTTTGAGAGGTTTTTGCTATAAGGCACGTGCGCTCGCCAGACAGACAGAGACAGACAGAGAGACAGAAAGTGAGAAATCACCCCCTCCCGGGGGGATGGCCATGCCGCAATCCCTTCTCCTTTCTCCTCTTGGAATCTTGGGCATGCACGCACACGCGCCCGGCGTGGGTTTTAAGCCACTGGGTCCAGGACTCGAATCATGGTCAACTACATGGGAGTCCAGCGACATAGCCATTATGCTAACTGCTGGTTCCAATGACAGTCATTTTAAGCCCTTCATAATCATGGAGACTCCAAGATTTCAAAGTGAAAAGTTGGCTATTTCAGGAATGGCCTGGAATCAGGTAGGAGTCTGGTTTGAATATGAGCTCAGTCCTATCAGGCCAAGTTGATTATGAGGAAAAAAAAAGATTAATTTTCATAACATGGAAAATACGGGCCATAATTTTTAAAATTTTAAAACCATATTACTGAAAAATTTTCCTTAGAATACTGATAATACCGATGCTTTAACATCAAGAATTGTATTCAATTTGGCTACACTAGCATTTTCCCCAAGGTGATTCAGCTTCAAGGATCACAATACAAAGATCCAAAAATTACATTTTCAGTTACATCATTAATTGCATTAATCGTCGCCTTCTAACTTCTAACTGTCCCTCGCAATTGATCTCTTTAACAATTTTATCATAAAGTCTCTCTGATGGCCTTGGCAACTTTGATCATAGCGGAGATCTTCAAAATTTTTATAATGAGTAGGTAATTACCAAGAGGCAACATTGTATGGATCCTCTGAAGTAATGCAATCAGAAGAGTGCAAACTGGAGAGACATCCTAGACTGTGTAGAAGCAAAGAGCTCCCTGGGAATAGAACAAGTTACTGTTGCCACTTCCACAAACCTCTAGGACTCATTGTGCACCACCTCATCTCCTTCTTGAACTTAGTAACACATTTTCTCTTTTATTGAAAACATGGAATCTTGTAACCAACTTAATTACAGGCAAAATGTTTCTGTAACCAAACAAGAGACTGATATTTAAACTGCAGAGATTCCAAAGGAACTGTTCATTTGTTTCCCAGGTGACAAGGGCAATAAAGTGGACATTTCCATGGCTGTCTTGAGGAAAGAGGTCAAACACAGCTCCAGGCAAGCGGAATGAGAAGTCTAAGCGCTTTTGTGCTGCACTCAACTCCAAAGCTATTATTTTCTAAGAGGGTTCTAAAGTTGGCAATCAAAATTCTCCCATCCTTAAATAAAAAATGGTGAATTTAATGGAATGCCTTTAAAAAGAAATATAACTGAATGGGCTGTTTTGGCTATATTAGGGCCGGATAACCTGATCTCAAGCCCCTAGGAAGAAATCAAGGAAAATGCCTTTGGGAGATGTTTTAAAAATGAAAACTTGGCTCTCCTCACTCATATTTTCTTTAGCTTCATCATAAAAGCTACAGCTATTTCAGATTTAAATATATACTCTTGGCCCCTTGAATTTCCCCCCACCCCCCTGTGTTCCTATGTTTGTGTGTCTTCCGTTAGTGGAATTTCAAAGTTCATGGTAGTTGGCTGAACCTTCCTGAAATGAAAATATCTTCAAAACCTAACATCTAGTGTGATGAAGCTGACAGGCCTGCCACGCCAATGTCTGGAGAGAGGGATGAGTGTCTGTATTATGGTTTATGTCATTGTCATCTTAATCAGAATTTCTGCTTGCTGGTCAAGTTTAAGAGAAAATTCATGGAACCAGGAGTTGGTGTAATAGCTATGTCGCTGGGCTCCCACATAGTCGACCACGGTTCGAGTCCCAGACCCAGTGGCTTAAACTCACGCCGGGCACGTGTGCGTGTGTGCCCAAGATCCCGAGAGGAGAATGGAGGAGAAGGGATTGCGGCGTGGCCATCCCCCCTGTGGGTGATTTCTTGCTTTCTATCTCTCTGTCTCTGTCTGTCTGTCTGGCGAGCGCACACGCCCTATAGCAAAAACCTCCCCAAAAAGAGAAAAAAAAAAAGAGAAAATTCATGTCTACCTATTATTCTACTAATCGTTGCCTGTGTATTGGTGAAGACACAAACCTCAAAATATTTAATGCAGTAATCATACTATGAAAAAGCTGCTACTCACATTCCCTGGAAATGTGGTTATGAGAGTAACACCAAAGATAAGGATCTAAATTTCTCTGGACGAATAATCACTAATTACAGGCCTTGGGAATAGTGCAATACCTTCTTCCACCCCTCCAGCAAAATTCACCATCAATCCTCTGATCTTAATATTCTAGAAATAAATAAGTTAAATTTTAAAAGTGACTTTATTGCCTATCCTCTTACTTTCAGACTCAAACAGAATACACACTTCTTGGAAAGGAGTGAAATAACCTTTACAATTTAGTGCCCATTTTTAGTCCATGTTCCTGAACCTATGAGGAAATAGATTTCAATGCGATGAACAGAAGGACTTTCAACAGCATTACCCAGAGCTAGAGCTAATTCCTAGAGTAGGCGGTATATTGATTCACCTTGGACAACCACATGGCTGTACTGTGTCAGAGGTGAGGGACACACAAATAAAAAGACCAAAGTGCAATAGTTAGTGGCAGGATCAGAATTTCAGGTTCGAATCACAACTCTTCTTCTTACTAGCTGCATGCACTTAGGCAAGTTACTTTTCCACACTTATCACCATCATACTTAGGTCATAGAACTGCATAAAGATCAAATCCAATATCATACATAAATTGGATAATCCTAGAGTTTATCACCAAAACTGGGCTACTTTTGAGATTGAAGACGGGATTATCAATAATCATGTTCTATCGTGGGCATTCGACATATAAAACATAGAGAAGATTGCCTCATCTAAACAAGTACTGCATCGATGGTCACGGTTATCATTGTTGTTGTTACTCCTGCTGTTTTAGTTGTCACAGAAGAGACAACCCTTAAGCTTTCTTCCAACCTTGAGATTCTTCTATTTCCTAATAAATGGCTGTCATTGGCCAGCCCCAGTGAATTCATGACTAACCTATCCATCTCAGGAGAAAGCTGAGGGGGGTTGAGGTAGATGGTAAGTGTGAGGGAATATGTTTATTTCTAGAATCAATGTGCTTCATCTTCAGTGCACCAGCTGAGCATCAAACCGAGAATACCTCTGTCAAATTAGTGGAGGAGACCACTTTGTCATCTTGGCAACTTTCTTTCTTCCTCTAAACTTTGTATCATAAAAGACAAGTAAATTGTGTCGATGTTCTCTGTTATGACATGCAGTGACATGATTGATACGGACAACGTTCATGTTGCATAAGTGAACAGGAACTAATAGCACCCTGTACCCAGCAGAGAGTGTCCAACAGGGGGGAACTCTCCGAGTTTCTGAGGGGGGCCAGGAACATTTGTGTTCTGATTTCCCCTCCTGTTAAAAAGAAAAATCAGATAAAGTCACAATTTTACAAGCTAAGATACCATAGGGAAAGCATACTAATACTTTGAACTCTCCTGCTGTCAAAGGGCATTAATTCAAAGGTAAAACCATGACCCTTACCCAGGTGGAACTTGAGCATGCACTAAATATTTTGTTTAACTTATTAATTAAATAAGGGAACCAGCAGATGTCAAACCAGTCCAAAGGAGAACTCAAAAACAGGCATATGTATAAATTAGGAACATTTTTAAAAATGTGCAAATAGAGACAAAGTAGCTTCTTCCATGATGGGGAAGAAGTTCAGATAAACAGAATTTATGTATTTATAGACATCAATTATTCTTTAAGAACTGTTTTTAATTTAACTTTCTTTCTTTCTTCCTTTCTTTATTTTAATTTGACCAGAGAGGGACAGAATGAGAAAGACAGAGTGAAAGAAAGAAAGAGAGAGAAAGTGATAAAGGAAGCCTCCGGGTCTGGAACTTGAACCATGGTCGTCCAGGTGCGAGTCTTGCGCCCTTAACCACCATGCCAACTGCCCGCCCCAATCATTGTGCATTGTTCTTAGTTGTCCGTAGTGAGAGTGTTAGCTGTAAGACAGATTCTGTAGTCTCAAAATCAGATCATCCCCCAAAGAGCTTTTCACTAGGTGTTAGCAAACTCTAGCTGTGGGCTAGCTACCTGTGTTTGTAACTAAAGTGTAATTAGAACACAGCCACGCCCATTCATCCATGTACTATCATGTTAACTGGAAGAGTTAAGTAGGTGTAATGGAACTTTATAACCTGCAAACTTGAAATATTTTTAGTGAGCTCTTTAAAGGAAAGCTTGCTAATCCCCGCTGTAAATGATGCACAAGTTTTCACTAAAGAATATACTTTCTCCTATAGTGTTTCATGGTAAAAAAATAATTTGGGAATCAAGTCTTAACTCCATTACTTAATAAATATATCATTTTAGGCGAGCTACGTAAGCTTTCTGGTATTTGGTTATTAATAAGCATGAAAACATTATTCAGTATTAAATATGATAATACCTTTCTTGTCTGGTTATTGGGAAAGTTAACTAAAATAGTGGGTGCAAAGAATCTACAAGAATTTTTAAACAGGCTGTGGTAGCAGATTCAGAAATTATTCTTGGGACCAGCAGATGGCGTAATGTCTACGTCGCTGGACTCCCATGTAGCTGACCATGATTCGAGTCCTGGACCCAGTGGCTTAAACTCACGCTGGGCGCGAGTGCGTGCGTGCCCAAGATCCCGAGAGGAGAATGGAGGAGAAGGGATTGCGGCGTGGCCACCCCCCCCACCCCCCGGGGGAATCTACAAGAATTTTTAAACAGGCTGTGGTAGCAGATTCAGAAATTATTCTTGGGACCAGCAGATGGCGTAATGTCTACGTCGCTGGACTCCCATGTAGCTGACCATGATTCGAGTCCTGGACCCAGTGGCTTAAACTCACGCTGGGCGCGAGTGCGTGCGTGCCCAAGATCCCGAGAGGAGAATGGAGGAGAAGGGATTGTGGGGGGGCCGCCCCCCCCCCCCCCCCCGGGGGGGGGGGGAGTGATTTCTCGCTTTCTGTTTCTCTGTCTCTGTCTTTCTGGTGAGTGTACATGCCCTGTAGAAAAAACTCAAAAAACTCATCCTCCTTTATCAGAGTATCAGAATTCTATCCTTAGGGATAAAAGTCCCTGTCAGTTGTTAATAGGCTTAAAATACTGAGCTTCTCATCAAAAGAGAGGGGGCCATTCATTCTTCTACAATGGAATCAAGCCACCACACTATTCTTTGGGATAGGAAAGAGCAGTCTAAGGTAGCAATCAGCACAACGACCCCGAGGTAAGAGACCTGGTCTGGCGAATTTGGAAAACGCTCACATGCCTTTGGCTGTCAATCCCTTTCTCTCTACAGTGAAAGTTCTGAGGTGGAGCCAGAACTGCTGAGACCCTTCAAGGCTTTGAAATTCTGTCAAATGAGGCACCCACAGTCCCTCTCTCTCCCACCATTTTACAGCTGAGAAAGTGAAGCTTTCGATAAAGAGAAAAGATGGCAGGAAATTGTGGCCATGTAGAGGCCTTATTTTTTTTTTTTTCCAGCATAGTGCCGTTACTTGCTTTTCACACTTCCTAAGTCCTTTAAGCAAAAATGATGCCTGATACCTTCTTGGTTACCCATTCACTCTGTTTCTTACAGTTAATAGAGTTCTGCACATAGTGGCACTTAATTAATGCCCAATGAGGACAGAAATAATCCTTAAGTGATTGTTATCATTAACCGCTCCTCATAGCACCCCTTAGAAGCAGTGTCAGGATAATTACCTCGTTTTACAGGTAGCCCAGAGAGGCCAGAGCCGCATGGCTAAAGTCACACATTTAGTAATTAGCAGAGCTGGAAATAGGATTTAGCATCCCACGTCCTGGGATGTTGTTCCAACGAAATGCTAAGTACAGACTGCCAAGGGGTCAGGAGCCCTGGGGAAAGACGTTGCGCTGAAAAGAACCCACATTATTCTACCAGCCAAAACCGCGGAGCAGAGTGGGCTCTTGGGAAGCCGTTCATTTCTCACATTAACCTGGTTTCTCAATCTGTGTGATGATTTCTCTATAAATAACAGCCTTGAGGTGGTTACACCAGGCTATACCATGTAACATGTGGGGCGCCATGTTAACGTGACCTTGGGAGTCGTGGGTGGGCTGTCTCGGGTTCAAGGCCTGACCTAGCCATGAAGTCAGTGAGCTTCAAATACTAGCAAGCAGAAGAGTGCGTGGTGATACTGAGAATGGGAGAAGAAAAAGTTCACAGGGCGATAAAGTAGCTGAGGCAAGAGACCACTGAACCGTTGTTTCAGGTGTGGTGGACAAAGTTTAGAGATGGATATATTGTGAAGATAAAGCCAACTTTCTTTTTCTTCTTCTGATTGATTAGATGCAGAGGCTGAAAGAAAGGAAAGGGTCAAAGGTGATTCCAATTTTGGGGGCCTACGCACCCAAGTGAATGGTGACAGCGTTCTGTGAAATAGAGAAGACAGCAGAGTAGATGTTGAGGAAGGATGCAAGATTCAACCTATGCACACAGATTAATTTTGAGATGTGTTTTGAACTCAGTGAACTGTTCAGTAGGCAGTAGGAACTGTGACTTTGAAGTTGGAAGGACGAGTTGGAATGTACATTTTGGAGTAATTAACAGGTAGAGGAATTAGAAGTCATAGAACCAGTTAAGATCACACCCTGGAGGTACCTAAAGATTGAGGCCAGGGACACTGATATTTTAATGTTGACAGAGAAGGAAAAGTCAGGGAGTAGCTGAGGAGGAAAGCTAGACGATTATGGGAGACCAAATGACAGGCAAAGAGGGCTTGACTGGCAGTACGGAATACGTCTAGAAACCAAACTAGAATGGGAGCAATAACTGACTATAAGTTTTATGGCATAAACTTTGCTGTCATAGTTCTTGGTGACTCAACTTCTATTATTATTATTATTATTTGGTATTGCCTAGGAAGAGGAAAGAATGAAAACCTTCTCAGAGAACATTCAAGAGAGAACTGGATGAAAGAAGATAGTGGAAAACAAGAAATTTTCTTTTCAGACTTCCTCAAGTCGGGATCAGACAGAAATGATGCAGTCACTGGGTAGTGACGTCAGGGGATGAAATCATTTATAGCTTTTAATATCGGAGATGCTACCTCGTGTTTGAATTATGATGGGAATAATGTGATAAAATGAAATACCGTATTGATGGGAGTGAAAGGTAGTGAAAGTCTATAGGGTCCATGGTTTAGCAATCCATGTGAGTTTAAAAATTCACTGGATTTGTGTTATTAGAAGCAGCAAGTTGGAAATATAAAACAGAAAGCGGGATGCTTCACATTGATTTCTTGTTAATAATCCATGTCCGAGGGCATAATCAAACAAAGATACTGCCCCCTTATATGCTACACTGTTCATTCACAGATCCTCACAAAGAGCAGGTGTTTGTTTTGTTCTCTATTTTCACTAGGAATATTTGAAATGTACTTATCTACAATAAAATCTAAATTTAACTATAATTTTTCCTATTTTGAAGTTGCTTACACTTTATATATGCATAGCGTCCTGGCATTTTGCAAAGGGAATGGATAAAGGAGAGGGATACTTTCTTTAGGAAAGGTTCTAGGTAGCCTCCAAGCCACATGTGGATGACTGACTTCAGAATCCCTGACAATTCATCCTTTCTGCAGAGAGGGAGGCAGGCTATAGTGACAGAGTCAAGTTAATAAATCTGGAAGAAGCATGAGAATACGGAAGTTGTCTCCTGCTTGTGTTTTTCTGTGACATGACCAGAGCCCCGAGAACGAACAGTGATTTTAATGGAAAAATGGGCGGCGATTGTTAGGTAGATTTTAGGGCCCCATTGGGCCCCACGGAGGGCTGTGGTCATAAATTTAAAGGGAGACCAGTCAGCATATTTATGTACAGTCAGATAATATGGCTTTGCGTTGAAATAGAAATATTTACTGAATTACTACTTTACTTTTGCTTGTTTACTGTGATACAACATGTTCTCTTCAGACAGTGAAGAAAGGATTGTCTTTACATGAAAATCGGATTATAAAATTAGGAAGCCCACCTCCACTCTTCTTTCTGAAAGCCAAATAGACTCTGGATTAATTTCTTCGCTTCTATAGAACACTTTTTCAATTTCATTTTTTTTTTCTTCTAGGGATACATACTTAATGGACTTTTTGTTTTTGCCATAGGGCAAATGTGTTGTTCATCCAGAGAAAGACAGAGAAAGAGAAATCAAGAAGTCACTCCCCATGGAATGGCTAGGTCAAAATTCCTTCTCCTCCATTCTCCTTTAGGGATTTGGGCATGCACGCATGTGACTGGAGTGATGTTCAAGCCACTGGGTCTAGGATTTGAACCACTGTTGGCTACGTGGGAAATCCAGTGCCTTAAGCACCATGCCACCTACTGCCCTTAACAGACTTTCACTTTATATTTTGATAAGAAACACATTTTTATTGCATAACTTATAATATTCATTCTGCAAAACTTAGAAGAATGAGTTTAAGATAGAAAGAAATCAAAATCAGCTGTGATCCTGTGAAGCAGGGACAATCACTAGTAATGCTTTCGTATACTTTTTTCTGGATTTATCTACATAAACAGAATTATTTCTCTATCAATAGGAGCCATACTTTAAAAAGTTTTGCTATCTGCTTCTTTTTCAAGTAATAATATTTATCTGAAATACGTTTCAAAGGCATTTCCCTAATGTATCATTTTAATGAATTCTTTTGTGTGAAATTCCCAATTATATTGTGGACAGTTTTGTCATGAAACTGTGAAATTGATTCTTAAGTTTAAATGGAAGAGGGAAAGTGTAAGAATATCTAAGAATATTTGACAAAAAGATGAAAAAAAACAAAAATGTGCATATCCTTTAACCTAGCAATGCCATATTGTTAGAGATATTATAACTATAATTATATAAAATATATATTCTAAGATATATATTTTACAGAAATATACTTCAAGAAATGGCATTAGTATGGGAAAACTTACTGAAGCATTTCTTCTAATAATTCAAACTTACAAATCATCCAGTGTTTCCATGGGTTTCAAGGTAGAAAATTGATGCTATATTCAAATTAAAAGACAGGGTCAATAAAAAGTATTGCTCAGTGGGAAAAAAAAGTCAGCCAATAATAGGTATAATATGATGTTATTTATGAAAACAGAATTTTAAAAAACTTTCTCTATTTAAATGCACATAAAAGAAAAGCTGCAAGGCTATCCACTAAACTAATTAACAGTGATTATCTCTAGGTCAAGAAATGGGATTGGGGGAACCAGCAGTTAGTGTAATGGCTATGTCGCTGGACTCCCACATAGTCGACCGCGGTTCACATCCTGGACCCGGTGGCTTAAAACTCATGCCCGGCACGTGTGCGTGCGTGCCCAAGATCCCGAGAGGAGAATGGAGGAGAAGGGATTGCTGCGTGACCATCCCCCCTGGGGGGGGGATTTCTCGCTTTCTGTCTCTATGTCTCTCTGTGTGTCTGGCGAGCGCATGTGCCCTATAGTGAAAACCTCTAAAAAAAAAAAAAAAAAAGAAAAGAAATGGGATTGGGGGGCCAGCTCACTGCCTAGTGGTTAAGGGAGCCAGATATCACATGGCTGACTGTGGTTCAAGTCCTGACTCTGGCAACCTGAAAAACATGTTGGACATGGGTGCATCCGTGCTCAAAATCCTGACAGGAGGGGGAAATGGAGCAGGCATTGTGGCACAGCTGCACCCCATTGAGGGTGCTCTCTCCCTCTCTCTGTCTCTCTCTGGGTGAGCACAAGCACTCTCTGGCAATACAAAAAAAAAAAAAAAAAGTGGGATGTTTTGGAAAAACAATAAAGCAATTATACAGGGGGACCAGCAGTTAGTGCAATGGCTATGTTGCTGGACTCCCACGTAGTTGAACACGGTTCGAGTCCCGGACCCAGTGGCTTAAACTCATGCTGGGCGCATGTGCATGCATGCCCAAGATCCCAAGAGGAGAATGGAGGAGAAGGGATTGCGGCATGGCCATCCCCCCTGGGGAATGATTTCTTGCTTTCTATCTCTCTGTCTCTGTCTGTCTGGTGAGCGCACGCGCCCTATAGTGAAAACCTCTCAAAAAAAAAAAAAAAGCAATTATACAGGAAATGTTATATTTTTACCCTATATAATTTGTAACTTTTTAAAATATTGAGAATATGATCATTATATATTATTTATTGATTGTTATTCCCACTTTTTTATAAACAGTATATATATATATATATATATATTATATATAGAGAGAGAGAGAGAGAGAGAGAGAGAGAATGCACAGAAATTGCTGGTAAGTTAAATATAAACGCAGAAACAAAAAACAGTCAAGCTTTATGCTTTCTAGAAGAGGCACATGTAAAACAAACACACAGAAAAGACACAGATTAGACAGGTGCTAACACAGAACAACTGATGTTGATCTGAGCACCAGGTGATTACCTGTAAGAAGTCTTATTAGAAAAAGAGCATTCCCTAAATGATAAGTCCCGAAGTGTCAGATAAATAAAAATTTAGATTTCTATACATTGATTATCACATCCTTACAGCAATTAAAATCAAGGTAGAAAAACTGTAAGGACAGATGGGCATCTACCATCTGAATGGGATTTTTTTTTTTTTTTTGAGATGTTTTTGCTATAGGGCACGGGCGCTTGCCAGGAAGAGAGAGACAGAGAGACAGAAATTGAGAAATCACCCCCCAGGGGGGATGGCCACGCTGCAATCCCTTCTTCTCCATTCTCTTCTTGGGATCTTGGGCACGCACGCACACGTGTCCGGAGTGAGTTTTAAGCCACCAGGTCCGGGACGCGAACCACGGTCGACTACGTGGGAGTCCAGTGACATAGCCATTATGCTAACTGCTGGTCCCCTGAATGGGATTTTGATACACGCTCCACAATCCATGCTAGCTAAGGGAACAGCCAGTCTAAAGAGAACGAGAGTGACACTACGAACATAGATACTCCAGTGAACACAGGCTGAGTTTTGCACCCAGTAATTTTAAAATGCACATGTTTCAACCCATGAGATAGCTACCAATATATAATGGCAACGCATCAGTCAAAATAATAACAAAAATTATGTGTGTTAAATAACAAGAAAAAATAAAGCTCAATGACTGATTATGAGGAGTCAACCTGAACACACATTTTTACTGTTGGCTTTTTTGGAGGCAGAAACCTTAGTCCATAGAAATTTAATCCAAATTCAGATCGTTTTACTGTGAACTTTTTTCTAACTTCAATCTCCTTTGCTTGATGAACTATATCTTTAAAGCCTATAGCAAACATATTTTGCAGTAAAATGTTAAGAAATAACTCCTGTCAAACCCCAGAAGACATAATGTCCAATAGCTATTAGTATTATTAATTTGCTACAGAACACATGCACTCACCAGAGAAAGTGAGCGAGCGGGAAAGTGTAAAAGCATCTCTGGGGTGGGATAGCCATGCTGCAATCCTTTCTCCTCTAGTCTCCTCTAGGGATTTCAGGGGACAGAGGCACATGTGTCTGGTGCTTTTCAAGCCACTGGATCCAAGACTCGAACTGCACATTTAGTTGTCCATATGAGATCCAGCTGTCTCAACCACCATGCCACCCAGCTGGCCCTAATACTGATTATATTAAATAATTATATTTCTAATAATTATATTTTTTGTTGGTTTGGATTCAGATTTTTAGTATTTAATTTCTGAGGAAATTGGATCATGAACATTTACTTTGAATATGCACCATCAGCCAGCAGTAATAGTATTGACCATGTAGAAACCCAAGACACGGATGCTAAAGAACCAACATGCACTTAAAAGAGGAGCGATTAGATTAAGAAGAACGTGTAAACGCAGTGCGGCCATTTTGTTTTCCAGTGGTATCCAGAGTCGTTATTTTCACTAGAATAAAACCAGAGGTTGGGAGCTCCATGGTTTATTAGCAAGAGCTTATCTTTCACTTTCATTCCAACTCAAGCATAGGAAATACAAATCTCTTACTGCAAGGTCAAAAGCATTTCTCTATTCCTGGGGATGGCGGAGGAGACTAGCTTAGTATAATTATAGTAGGGATGACTTTGGGCATTAAAAAGACTGACTTTGGGGTCTTGGAGACAAAATATTTTGATGGGCTATTGAAAAAGGTTGGCAGAACTCCATCTTCAGAAATCCTTGAGAAGAGGGAAGGAGATACCATGATAAAATACCACTTCAATGGCAAGTGAGATGATTCCATGGAACACAAAGTCAAAGAAGCAACCGTCAGAAAGAGAGAGAAAGATAGAGAGGGAGGGAGAGGGAACACCTTCCAAGATAACAAACAATCCCAAGCCTGTGTCACTGCTCCAACTGACTGGAGAGAAGAGAATATAAAATGTAACACTCTGTGTGGGCTCCAAACCATCATCCCTTCCATTATCAAAGAAGAGCTCCAAACCTTGGCAACACGGTCCAAGGTTGCTTCTTTGAGTTGACTATGCCATTGATCATCTCATTTGGGGCTAAAGGGAATGAGAAAGAGAAATGGGATCTTCAGCTTCCTAGAAGATAATAAATCCTGCACTTCAGAACATTGGGTATTTCTCCTGCACTACCTCATACATATTTAGCAATGGCTTCTATTCGGAGGTTTTTGGGTTGTCATTTTGGTTGGTTTTGGTTTTGGTTTCTCTTGAAACATTCTATAGAACTGACTCAGTGGTCTCGAGGTGCAAAAGGTGACAGGGGCAGGCACCTATGCCCCCTTTCTTCGTTTTTCTTTTTTCACCACTTTACTGAAATATAGTCCACATACCATACAAGTCAACCACCTACAGCCTCAATTCAGTGACATTTAGCCTAGCCACAGATAGGTGTGACATCACCACAGTCAATTTGAAAATGGTTATCCTCTCTCAAAGAAACGCTACGCCTTTAGCAAAAACCTTCTTTTTTTTGAGAGAGATGTTTTGTGCTCACTGGAGAGACAAAGAGGGGCAGACAGAAAGTGAGAAATCACCCCATCAGGGTGGATGGCCACACCGCAATCCCTTCTCTTTCATTTTCTTCTTGAGATTTTGGGCACGCATGTATTCATGCCCAGTGTGTTTTAAGCTGCCGGGTTTGGGACTCAAACCATGACTGACTATGTGGGAGTCCAGCGACATAATCGTTATGCCATCTGCTGGTCCTGCTACTACCTCTCTTAACATCCTACCTGTTAATCAGCTCCAGGCAACCACTAATCCACTTTCCATTTCTATAGAGTTCTCTCTTATGGGAATTTCATACGAATGAAATTTTACAACATGGAGTCTTCTGTGACCGACTTTTTTTTTTTTTTTTTTTACTTAGAATAATAGTGTTTTCACATGCTGTAGCATGTACTAGTACGCTATTCTTATTTTATAGCTGAAAATTATTCCACTCTTAAATGTCTTCTTTTTTTAAATATCAGGTTTGGTGGTGGTGGTGGTGGGGGATTGTGTCAGTCCCAGAGGGAGATCGCGGAGCTCACTGGAAGGCAGGCGTTGCAGAGACAGGAACAGAGACAGCTGCAAGCAGCTGACATCATCCCCCCTACAGTTTTAGCATTCCTTCTCAACCATTCTCCCTACAAAAGCCTAGGACTTGCGTGAGAAATATTCACCTAATCTCCCAAAGTGCTTAGAATCAGAAGTTCAGAGAACAGAGAACTGGGTCATTGTTTTTCCTCCCTACTATATTTTGAAAAGGTCCCATTTTATGTTTTACTGTGTATCAAAAAAATAAAATGTACAGGAAAAAAAAAAAACAGCCTTCTTTCTATAAAATCATAATTTATTCCTCAAAGACAACTCTGAATTTACCCTGTCTTCAATCACAGCAGTACACAATTTCAAAAATCAAATGGAACATACACCGATACCCACAGGAACTTAATGGCAACAAAAATACAGAGCTTGAATCCCCGACTTCCCACTCCTCAGAAAATAGCAGTTTCCAGCAGTGGGTTGTCAACAGCCGTGTAAGGTTGGCTCTGTATTATACCAGGGGGTAAAGCAAGGCCGTGTGGCTTTATTTCAGCAGTTTCTTGGCCAAAGAATGATTGCATCCACTTGGTGAATTTGCTCAGGACTCAGAAAGGGCAGCTAAAATACAGTCAATGGTAGGTGGTTCCAGAGGAGCTGCTTCTGTGAATTCTCGTCATGCTATCTCACCGGGAGAATGAGGGGAGGCGATGTGGCATCATCACCATTAATCACATCAACATAAAACTGCTCTCTGCTCTGATATGACAATGACACATTGGACACAGACCCTGACGCATCTCCTAATTAGAAACAGCTCTGCCAGTACGATCTCCACAAAGCTTTCTCAAACTACTGCAAAATGGGTAGCTGATTGAGAACTCCAGGGTTTAAAAAGGTTAAAAATATTAGGTTGTCTGAAAAATCATGATATATTTTTGCACAGAAAAACAGAAAAATACATCATGTCTTTTCCAATGACCCAATATAATGGACAGTCTCTGTCTGGGAGGCTCGTTCTTTGATTCATTCACTCATTCAACATAATTTTGAGGGGCAATTAATATGTCATAATCCCATGCTACATACTGGGCTTCAACTATGAATAACAATTTTAAAATTATAATATAAATATGCTCATATTTATTACGTGCTTACTACATATGAGACACTGTTCTTGGAATTCACATATTTTTTCTCATTAAATTACTCCCAGAAAAGCTGCATGATACAGATTTAATTATGATCTTGTTTCACAGGTGAAGAGACTGATGTTTCTAATAGTTCCATATCTCACCCAAGGCCCCAAAGGTAGAAAAGAAAGCCAAGATTCAAATGAGTTCACAGACTCAAAAGAAGCACAGATTCAATTAGTCATTGAAGAGATGTGGCATGTCAGGGAAGGTTATTGATACTGTATTTTGTTAAGGAAGGAAACTTGATTGGACATAGTAATTTTTAACATGAAAACAATACCGAAGGTGGTTATGCACTGATTCAACTTCTCTGGGACTACATTGGATGAGGGTTTTTTTGTTTCTACTTTGTTTTTGTCAGAGAGAGCGTGAGGGACAGAGACTATCTCTGTCAGAGACAGAGAGAGGAAAAGTGATCAATCACCACCCTTCCCCCCTACACACACCTTGATCCTCTCTCCATTCTCCACTCAGAATTTTGGGCATACAAACACACACACACACACACACTCTCACACACATACACATACACACACATGCTCAGTGTGATTTTCAGGTTGCCAGGTCTGGGATTCGAACTGTGGTCAGCCATGTGGGATCCTGTGCCTTCACCGCCACACCATGTTGGCCCTTTATTATTATTTCTAACTGGAAACATCTACCTCTTCCATGGCTGATCTGTGTACCTTTTAAAGTATTCTAAGTTTCCAGATTCTGTTTTTCTTTGTAAACTATTTTTTCTTATTTATGTTTGTCATACATCTTCACGGCATACAATACGGTTTTTCAAAGTATGCAAAAGCAACGTGTGATAATCAAGGCTATTACTATATACTTCCATTTTAACAAAGAATCTTACAGTCTTGTGTCTGTGAAATGCTTTTGTGCAGACCCCCTCCCAACTCACAGTCCGGCCAGCTCCCATATGGTCTCTGGTATCTGCACTTGTCTTCCCTACTATGATGGCTTTGAATTTTTTCCATTTCTGCCGTACAGTGCAGGTGTTCAGGATACACGGAGTGAGGACACACCATGTTTATATTTCATAGTCTGGCTCATTTTATTTACCATTAAATCTTTTATATTCATCCACTTTGTATCGAATGATAGGATCTCACTATTTTTTTTAAGAATTATTTTATTTTATTTTATTTAATATTCTTTTCTTTTTAAAAATTTGTTACTGGGCACACACACTCATGGGAGAGAAAGAAAGAGAGAGAGAGAGAGAGAGAGAGAAAGAGAGCTGCCAGGTTCAGGACTCAAACCACGGTCAGCCATAGCAAAGTCCAGAACTTAACCACCATGCCACCAATTGGCCCTAATCTCACTGTTCTTTATGACTGAGTGGTATTCTATAGTGTATGTGCCATGTTTTTAAAATCTAGTTAGCATTTGTTGTGCATTTAGGTTGATTCCATGTCCTAGCAATTGTGAATAATGCTACAATAAACATGAATGTGCAAACAGCTTTCCAACTCTGTTTTCCTGTCCTTTCTTTTAGTAAACACTTAGGAGCAGGATTACTGGGTCACACGGTTGTTCTACTTGTAATATTTTGAGGAACCTCCACATAGTTTTCTCAAAGTTCATACTAATTTACATTCCCACAGTGCTGGCGAGTTCCATTTCACCACGGCCTCACCAGCACTTGCCATTCTTCTTTTTTTTTTTATAGCCATTCTGATTGGGGTTCAGTGATATGTCACTGTGGTTTTGAGCTTTTGGTATGCACTTCTTTTATGATAAGAGACAGTGAACATTTTTTTTCACGTGCGTTTTGGCCACTCATACGTCTTCCTTTCAGAGATGTCTGTTCAGCTCACTCAGCTTCTATTTTTCAAAGCATGGGTATCTGTCAAATTACTATGAATCATTGAATGTAATTTCTATTTGTATAGGTCATTTCTAAGTATCAGGACTTCCTGTTGTTTTAAGTACCCCGTGAACAGCATCTATAGCTTCTTTCACAGAGTGAACTGCACAGTGGACATTTCTTCTTTCCTTCTCAGGCTGTAACCATTACTGTTCCCAACTTCAGAGATGCTGGAGCAGGGACAGATAATAAAAGACAGTATTTTTATTTTTGAGGAGTTGGGAGCTTATCAGAATAGTAAAAGAAACATACAAAGAGCTCAATTACACACAGGTTCTGTTCCCCTCTTCCAGGTTTGTGTAACAGTAAGTTAGTTCATACACCTCTAAATCTTTTTTTTTTTTTTTCTTGTATGTGTTTCATTGATGCTGACTGTTAAGTACTGAGTGATATTGGGTGGTCGAGAACGTCATGGTGCATTGTAGCACAGAAAAACATCGAAAAATAGGTCATGACTTTCCAGACAGTCTAATGCAATAAGCCATGTGTTCTATTACATTATTTTGAGTTGAATGTTAACTGGGCTGGGCTTGAGCAGTGGTGAGTAGGGGTAGAAGACAAAACACAGATTTAAGATTTTAAGAGCAAAACGTAAGTTGATGCCAAGCACCAAGTCCAAAACCAGACAAAGAATAGAAGCTATTAACTTGATCTGAGCAGGATATCATAGATGTCATTGGGCAAGCAGTCACGGGGGGAAGAATGCATGAACAGCAAAACAGGACGTGTTATCGTAGAAGGAAGTTTATAACATATAACACTTCCATGGTGCTGATTACACGTGTCTAGGGCTCACATCAGCAGGAGTCTTTCCACTCCTTGGATATGTGATTATAAACATTTCAGCCCCAGAAGCTGCGTTTCCCTTACCTTTGCAAAGGGAATGGTGTTTATGTTACCTACCATCCAAGGTGGTAGTGATAAAATCACTAGCAGAGAGAGTGTGTGTGTGTGCGTGTGTGTGTTTTGGTTGGTTGGTTTGTTTGTTTTTGAGAGGTTTTTGCTATAGGGTGCGTGTGCTCACCAGAAAGAGAGAGACAGAAAGTGAGAGATCACCCCCCAGGGAGGATGACCACGCCACAATCCCTTCTCCTCCATTCTCCTCTCGGGATCTTGGGCACGCATGCACACACACACACACCCGGTGTGAGATTAAGCCACCGGATCTGGAATTTGAACCATGGTTGACTACATGGGAGTCCAGCAATATAGCCATTATGCCAACTGCTGGTCCCAGTAAAGTATTTGGTAAACAACTGAGTATTTGTACATTATAAGGTTAAGTAGCCTATGGGTTGAATGCCGAATGCGGTTGTATATTGTTCAGTCTACACATGGCTTCCAGCCCTACGGAAAAATGGCTACAGACCATGTGGATTTCTGAGTTGTCTTGAAAACAGAAAGATCTGGAGCCTCTGGGCTAGTGTTAGGCATAACAATAGGATGAGCATTGAGTTTAGAACCTACAATAAGAAATTCATGTCTCCCCTCTGTTCAAGCACTAACCCTGACAGCCCAGGCTATGATTAATCAGGACCCAGGGCTCAGGAAACAGTTCTCCACTTCTGGCAGAGCCTGACAGCATCTTTGCAATCAGATTCACAAGGCCATGTTACGACATCCTGTGGGCTGGCCATGGACATGCAACCTCATTATGCAGGACAATTCATTAAGCTGACTTGTGCTGGGGTTTTAGCTGGTGTGGCACAGGTCCATGCGGATACATGGCAAACGCTGTGGTCAAAACATGGTGAGAGCAATTGGTAGCAGCTAGAAAGCTGGCTTTTACCATCCGACGCTTGGGGACACCATTCATTTTATTTCTAAGCCCTTCACATCTGCTAGGACAAGGGACCTGCTTTAGCAAGGCATATTCTTGCATGACATTTTAAAATGTTTTCCTCCCATTTTTCCTCCACCTTGGTGCTCAGAAGATCACCGGTATGGCATCATGGAGAGGGGGACAGTTCTGTTTCTTAAGATGTCAACTCATTATCCTTTCCTAGGGGTGTGGGTACACACGTGGTCGGGGGAGACCCTCTAATGGGGTGTGGGCACACTGCCATCCTTTCCCTCCATTTCTCCATCCTACCAGGATTTGGGGACATGCATGCACACATACCCACATGCTAGGTCAGGGTTTCAAATCATGGTAGGCCACACGGGATCCTGTTCCCTATGCAGGGTGCCTACCTGCTGCATTATTGGGCAGCCTTCTTCTGCCCTTTGCATACTCGGAACATACCTGCCTCCTCTAGCACCTCTCTTCTCTCAAATCTAATTCTCTCCTCACTGGACAGGTCAGTCATGTCATTCCTGGATTGTACCATAGGGGTCACTTTCATGGACCTACATTAGACCACTGTCCCGAAGCAGGAGCATCTTTTAATTACTGAAATACTCAGCAATACTTCGAGAGTCATGGCTCAGCCACAGTAAGACAAGCAGTAGGCAGGACTGTGAAATACTGGGCCCAGGAGGGAAGACCTGGGTTCACATCCCAGGCTGGCCTGAGCACTCGGAGCCTGCAGAGGGAGAGCGCTTGATCCTGGCCGTCTACATGGTTGGGAAAGGAGGATCATGGCATGGCTAGATCCTGTCAAGGGGACCTCTCTCTTCCTCTCTCTCTCTCTCTCTAAATTTTGGGTCATCTTCCTTTGCTCTCTCTCCCCCTCTCTTATTCTCATACAGAAAAGAAGAATGAGAAGAAAATCCTACTCTTTGTCTTTGAAACAAGATGCCAATGTCACAGGTCAGATTCCCCAGGAAGTACACACTGAGGTCAAGGTTCCCATAAGGTAAGTTCATTAAGAAATGCTGTTGATGGGACCAGCAGTTGGTGTAATGGCTATGTCGCTGGACTCCCATGTAGTAGACTGTGATTTGAGTCCTGGACCCAGTGGCTTAAACTCACACCAGGCGCATGTGCGTGCGTGCGTGCCCAAGATCCCAAGAGGAGAATGGAGGAGAAAGGATTGTAGCATGGCCAACCACCCTGGGGGGTGATTTCTTGCTTCCTGTCTCTCTGGCGAGCACACATATGCCCAATAGCAAAAACCTCAAAAAAAAAAAAAAAAAAAAAAAAAAAAAAAAAAAAAAAGATAAAGAGACAACTGTTTTGCTCAGAGCAATTAGAAATGAAATTGGGGGGAAGAGAAGCTGGGTAAGTTAGTATAGACATCTTTCAAAGCCACCTAGCGTCTGCGCGTACCACTTGCTTTTGCATAATGCTTCAGATTTCAGGCATTTTCTCATCTGAACCCTCCCACCCCCATGCTGTTTTACTGGAGCAGACATTACCCTCATCATGAAGGAAAAGAAACAGGAATTTTCAGACTTGCCCCAATCACTCCTCCCTTATATATACACAGCCTTTCACAAATGATAATCTGTGGGATCGAGCTTCCTCTTCAACAAACTGTGGGTATAAGTAATGCCTTATTGTTTCACACCCAGCTTTAGAATCTATGATTACGCACCTTGCGTGGATTTACGTGCCTGCAAAGTGGAGGAGCAGTCACAGCATCCATATTTTGTGCCCTAACAGGACTGAAGTCAGTGAGGGAACCACGCTGTGAGCCGGTACCGAAGACGACAGGGGAAAGGACCAAACGGGCCAGCTGCAGAGGCACAGCTGGAATGCAGCGCTCCAAGGTGCTGATGCCATACAGCAAGGCCCTGGGTTTATGTTCCAAGGTCACCCTATACACATTGGGCCCCTGCTTTTTGTGGGCTGAGCTGGGGTATAGATTGTATGAGAAGACTCTATTGGGGCTGTCTCCCTATTTATCTCTCAGAAGAAAGAAATCAGTAAACATTGAAAAGAGGAACTCCAAGGACATATCCCGAGTGTACAGGTTTCCCTGGGGTGCTTAGAACTGCTTCATAGCACTGACTAATACGTCCACGGTGTATGTGCTCTTCGTTCCATTCCCCTTCCAAATAGAGTGACCTGTGCTTGAAAGGTGGGATCACCTGGAGCAGACCTGGCAGATCCTATACAACACTCATGCCTGCATTATTTTTATGTCAGTTGTTGGCACATGCCTCTTACTGGGGTATGCATGTTATTCTCTATTAGCAAAAAGCAAAAGCTAGGATGTCTAACTCAGGTGTGGGTTGTTCTCAGATCATATTACTATCTTCTGGATAGTCGGGTTGTTCTTTTTCAAACTGAGAGGTTTTGCAGAACGGCTCGATTCCCAATCGGTGGGGGTTAACGTTTCGCCTAATAATTTCCTCCCAATTTCAGTCAGCATTTAATGCCCAAGCAGACACTTGAAAATGAGAGGCTGGAGTGCACCCAAGTCAAAGCTTAGCCACATTCAGCAATGCACGTACGAGGTATGTGAGAAAAGAGGCAAGTCACGTGGGAGAGGGTTCTGATGAAAGGAGACCAGTGAAGCAGAAAATAAGGACATTGTCAGGTTGGTTCGCTCCAGTTTCACATACCTTACAAGCTGTTTGTTACAACAATGTGAAGCTGGCTGATTTACCTAAGAGTGCTATTTCCAGCACTAGAGGTTTGATATTCCAGAAAACCTGGCTGGTATATATAAATTGGATTGTAGACAAAGAAAAGGAAAATATGTCTTAGGACCCTCAATTTCAATGAGAGAATGCTTCTAGTCCCTGGATATGAAGGAGACAGTGGAGGCAGGAACAGGAATTACTCTTACTAACTACTCTGCCTTTGTTCTTCACAACCGTTCTTGGAGGTCTGCATTATGAACTGTCCCCAGAAATTGGTCTTCTTCTGATGTTCCCTGTTGCATTTTCAGTTCTCATCTCAAACACTCCTCTATTTAAATATTCACTTTTGCCTCTGAAATCTCTTTGAGGAAATTTGTAAAAGCACTGTGTTGATTTAAATTGCATTCTTTGATACATTAATTTGTTGAATTACTTGTAGTCCTAAATATTACTAAACAGCGTATTTCCCATCACTGGAAGCAGCCTAAGTGTTCTGATCACAGTTCTGGTTGAGAACAAATACTGACTTCCAGGCCAGCAGGTGGCGTGGAGGTTAAGGTGGCTAGATCCCACATGGCTGACTGTGCAATTCTAGTCCCAGATTCAGAGGCTTAAAATACATGCTGAGTACATATGCGTATGTGCCCAAAATCTCAAGAAGAGAATGGTGAAGAAGAGCTTGGGAGTGGGCATCCCCTCTGGGGATGTTTTAGTTTTAGAAAAACTAAACAACAACAACAATAGTAATAAAACACACCCTGCCGAGCTTCACCTATGCCTTTTCCTAATGTGCTGTGGAGAAATGGTCAGAGGTGACGTCATGGGAGAAATACCGAAAGCCCTCAGCTTTAAGTTGGTGGCATGTTATACCCCTAGGGAACCATGATAATTTACCAGTCGAGTTACAGCATTGGAGATGGAATGACGAATTTCAGACTGGTTGGCAGAGATACTGCCGTGGCCATGATGGGCATGAGCTGGTAAGAACGTCAGCTCTCAGGTCATGGTCACTCTTCAGAATGGGAAAAATCTTCAGAGTCCCTGCGATGTTCCTGACAGTGTGGTGTGCGTTAAACTAAATAAAACTAACTATAACAGATTTGTCTAAAACCACATCATTAACTTTCTTATTTTTAAGGTTTTTTTGCCAGAGGGCATGTGCACTTACCAGAAAGAGACAGAAAGACCATGAGAGAAAAAGTGAGAAATCACTCCCCAAAGGGGATGGCCATGCTGCAATCCCTTCTCCTCCATTCTCCTCCAGGGATTCTGGGCACACACACACACACACACACACACACACATACACACATGCACACTTGCATACATGTGCCTAGAGAGGTTTTCAAGCCTCCAGATCTGGGACTCAAACCACTGTCACGCCATGTGGGAATCCAGCACCCTAACCACTACACCACCTGCTGGTCCCAATAATTAATTTTCTAAGCCACCTTTCCTCAAATCCACCTTTGTCTTCTTTCTATTTTCAGTATTATTGCCATTATCATTTAGTTACCAGATCTGTCCTATCATAAACAAACTGACAGAATCATTGATGATTTAATTAGGAAGATCTCCTTAACCTCAGTTTTCTGTCTAGCTATTTAAGCCCTCTCTCTTCTGTTCATGGTGAAGTTTCTGAAAACAGGGGTCCTTCAGGTAACTGAAAAACTAGATGTAGGGTGTATGGACATTCTCTACGCTAAATCTGAAATTCTGCTATAAACTTTAACATTTAAAAATTATTTTAAAAAGCTGACAACAGTGTCCTCTGTTGTTTTCATATTCATTAACTCCTACTGATCACTCAACTACTCTAAATGATTCACGTAGCAGCGGACTGAAATGACCCTCTAAATGTATCGATAACCTCAATGTTGACCATGTTCAGCGGTCGTTTTTATTCTTTATCTCTTTTGACTCCTCAGTCACATTGACCACCTCTGATAACTCTTTCTTTTTGCAACATATTATTGAAGGAAGAGACTAGGCTCATTACCTGGAATAAAAAAGTTCTATTTTGTGCTAAAGGAGAACTATACTTAAAATGCAGTCTTCCTTAACAATCCATAGAGAGGAGGAAGGTGTGGAGCAGAGACTGGCAGATTTTCAGAAGTAGAAATGTTAGAAATCGGTTTAACTTTGGCTTTGGAAAACTGGTTTTTGAAATAAAGGTGTTGCTGGCTGGCTGAGTTTGAAATGTATGGTTCCTGCAACCAACCGTAACTGTGTGAAGTATCAGATTTAACCAATTGAGCTGGATTTAATGCCAATTCTGGAGATTATTGTTAATATCAAGGGCAGTGGCCAAAGAACAATCAGTATTTTCCTTTAATTATTCGAGCGAGACCAATTTTATTTCTCCTCTGGCCTCTGTGCTAGCTTTTCTCCTACGTCTTCGATTTCCCACTTTTGAGACATATCTGCCAGACCAGCAGCCGCTTCTAGATGTTAAATATTTAAGTGTTAGAATTCTCTACATTCCATACACTTTAAATAGGTGATTTGATAGGACCCTCGGACCTCCTTATCGCTCACTTGGTGGTTCATCTAGTCTTTCTTTCTTTCCTTTTTAAAGAATTATTTTTATTTAGCTTTATTTATTTACTTATTTTAATTTGACCAGAGATGGACAGAGAGAGAGAGAGAGAAAGAGAGAGCAAAAGCATGCTGCCAGGTCCAGAACTCGAACCACAGTCAGTCATGTGGGAGTCCAGAGCCCTTAACCACCAAACCACCTGCCAGCCCCATTCATCTTATAGCTATAAACAGAGTTACTTTGCTGAAGCTTCCCAAACATACATTCCAACCCAGCTCTTCCAACTCTGTTTCGTATTTATACATCGAACTGCCTAATGAAGATCTTCTCTTGGATAGCTCACATATATTTAAGCTTAGTATGTCCACAGCGGATTTTTCCTGTAGGGTTTTTGCAGTGTTGCACCTCAGAGACACTCACCATCTAGATATGCTCATGGCTCATACCTGTATTTATTTCTGGTCTTCCCCCATATGTCAACTTCTAAGGACCCCTACCCTGACCACTTATTTAATACTGGAATGCCCAGTCTCAGCACTCTGAACCGCAGTTTACATACTGTGTTTTCCCTCTATTGCATTTACCACTTTCCAACAGATTTACTTTTCAACTATGTTTATTCCCTGTCTATAAAGAATAGAATGTAAATGATATGAAGATAGGAATTTTTGTCTGTTTCATCTATGGTATATTTCCACCATAGAAATGGTTCCTGACATGTAGTAGGTGTCCAGTAAATATTTATAAAATGAGTGAATGGTTTCATTTACCATCTAAATGCTTTCTCTCTCACTCCCAGAACATATCTAGAAAGATTTTTTTTTTTTATAGTCTAATGACTGGAATTAGAGCCCTTACAAAAAAGACTATGGAGAGCTAGCAAGCCCCTCTCATCAAGCAAAACCGCTACAAGGTGCTTGCTCTGAGAAAAAGGGGACTTCTCCAGATTGAATCTGCTGACACCCTAATCTTGGACTTCCCAGCCTCCAGAACTGTGAGTTACCCACTCCTGGGTACTTCATTATAGCAGCCTCAGGCGACAAATAAGTAAGGGGTGTGTGTGTGTGTGTGTGTGTGTGTGTGTGTGTGTGTGTGTTGTTTATATAGTATCTCTTCTTTTCTAGATGTTTCCTAATAGTTTATGCCTTCTAACTATACCACCAGGATATTCTACTGTCATTTCAGACTCGATTTACTAAAAATTGAATTTATTATCTTCCACCTAAAGCCGAACTTCTCCAGTGCGCCCTATTCTACTGACTAAACATATTTTACACTTGCTTATGCTTACTAGGAAGCTGAGAGTTACACACCACACCTTCTTCTCCATACCTAAAACCCTGCCATTTCTGAATCTGTGCTCTTCTCTACATCTGTCCCAGCTGCACTGTCAACAGCCATGCCCACACTATCATTTCTCAGGTGGCAGGTGTCTCTAACTGATTCACACATTTTATCTCCTCTCTCCAATCCATATTCCACCCCACAGCCAAGATGAAAGACGAAAGTACTCTATGATTCATATGTATATCCCAACTTGACCTTATGAAAAAACCTTTACATAGTTTTGTTGCCCTTTGAATAATTACTAAGTCATTGCTGGCCTCCAAGGCCCGGCATGTTCTGGTCCCAGCCTACTTTGTCACTTATGTAGTCTAACCTCCCCTCAGCTCTTCTAATTTTAGCCCTACACCTCATCCTGAGTTCCTTGAAAGCTGTTGCTCTCTTTGACCTTGGAACATTCATACATATTTTATTTCTGTCTGAAATACCCTCCCTTTTTTTCTTTTCCTGATTCACACCTAGTTTAGAATTCGGCTCAAACACTGTTCCCTTCAGAAGGCCTTCTATACTCCCAAACCCTGTCAGTGTCTCTGCACAGATTTTGTGAAAGCAAGCATTTCTTGATAGTCTTCTAAAAAGTAATTTAGATAATCATGTGATTGCTTTTTTGAGTTTACTTATCTCTTTCATGAGTCAGACAGAGATAGAGACAGAGAGATAGTACCCCCACAGTAAGGTCTTGACACCACGATCTACCTTCCAGCCTTAGATAGCCCTGGATCATGTGCATGCATGTCCCATGCATGTGCTCAGGGAGGTACCCAGGCATGAACACAGAACCTGCCTATGTAGGTCAGCCTAACCGAATGTCTCATTTTACTGCTGCACTACTGTCTTGCCACTGTGACTGTCTTTTTTTTTTTTCTAAGAGATATTTTTGCTAGAGAGTTCATGCATTTGCTGGAGAGACCAAAAGATAGAAAATGAGAAGTCCCCACCACCACCACCACCAGGGAGAATAGCCATGCCACAATCCCTTCTCCTCCATTCTTCTCTTGAGATCTAAGGCACAAATACATGCCCAAGTGTCTGGCATGAGTTTTAAGCCGCCAGGTATGAGACTTGAATCATGATCAAATACATGGGAGTCCAGTGACATAACCATTATGTCATCTGTAGTTCCCACCACTGTGATTGCTTTTTAAATGTCTATTTCCTCCACTACAATATCACTTGTTTGAGGAAAGAAATTGTGGGGTTCTTTTTTTTTTTTTTTTTTTTTTTTTTGAGAGGTTTTTACTATAGGGCGCATGCACTCGCCAGAGAGACAGAGACAGAAAGCGAGAAATCACCCCCCAGGGGGGGATGGCCATGCTGCAATCCCTTCTCCTCCATTCTCCTCTCGGGATCTTGGGCACGCACACACATGCGCCCGGCGTGAGTTTAAGCCACCAGGTCCAGGACTTGAACCGCGGTCTACTACATGGGAGTCCAGCAACATAGCCATTATACTAACTGCTGGCCCTGGGTTTTCTTTTTTTTTTTTTTCTTTTCACTGCTATTTTCCAAGCATTTACACAATTTTTTGTACATTTGAGACATTCAATAATATTTTGAACGGGTAGATGGATGAATAAGTGACTGGGCAAAGAGTAACTTCACTGGTTGACATCAACCTCATCTTGTCCTTCTTCTCTCTCCCTTTTCTTTATGGCATATTGACTGAAGTTCTAGAAGCTTTATGGTAGTTACATTTTGAGCATTCCATCCACAGCAGCTTTCTTCAGTGAAGAATTAACTGCCTTCTCTTAGCAACCATAGCTGTAGGATAATCAATATTTAATTTTCAAATGTTCAAATGTACATAAAACAATAAGCTTTGCATGCTTCCAGCTCTTAGTGAACCGTACTGATAGAAAATACGAAGTCAGTATATCAAGGAGCCAGAAGTCTGATCACGCTCCTTACCCAAGAGGCCTTAGATAGGGAAATGTCATAAGTGAAAGTGTCGTTAGGGTGATTATGGGATGTTTTTATGAACGACACAGAGTGCTGATTGAGATAGCAGAATTACAGCGATAGGTAAAAAGCAATATTAGTATGGTGGATTCCTCAAGAGAAAATTTCTGCTCAAGAAGGAAATACTCTGAAAACTGATCAAATTCCCTTAAAAGAGCCTTGTAGACTACCTTGTATAAACTACAGTCACCTGTGTGCTTATCTTTCCAGCCACGTTAAGAAGAATACCTTATTCTTTGTAAATCACTCCCTTCCTCCAATTTGTGTTCTGAAGAGAAATCTACAAAATTGCCTATATGAAATGTCCATAAAACTATGGAAGTACATGTATTATTTTTAAAATGTTACACTTGTTTCTGAATGCAGCAGCATTAGTAGCATGGTAGGATTAAGGTTTGCTCTACTAAAAGAAAATAAGTAAAACCTTTTTTTAAAAAAATATAACATTATGGGCCTAAGTGGTTCAAAACTAGTTCAGACTTTTCAGGGTTGAGACCCAAATCTAGTTTCTTGCTCTCCGATTTACAGAGTGTGGCCATAAGTCTGTGTCACCTCCAATCCTTATTATAGTCCACAAGAAATGCATAAGGAAGGGGCCAGCAGGTGGTGTGGTGGTTAAGGTGCTGGACACTCACAATGGCCGACCACGACAAATATACACTATGGAATTCTATTCTGCCATCAAAACAGTAACATACTGACATTTAATACACGGTGGATGATTACGGTAGATTTAATGATAAGCAAGCAAGCCAGACTATGAGAGAGAGACATTGTATGTCTCTGTTCAATATATACTGAATGTCTGCACTCCAGGCAGAAACTGAAAGATGAGGAAGGTACAAAATAGAGGGCGATGGTAGATACTAAAGACTAGAGGAAGGGGATGGAAAATGGGGTAGAAGAGAGGGGATGGAGGAAAAACGCTGATCAGAACCATCAGTGAAAAGTAATCTCTTGATGAAGATGTTGGTGATACCTTTGAATTGTTTGATATGCACATTTATATTGGATAAAAACCATTTTGTACACTGTAAAGACACACAATGATTAAATGTAAATTTAAGAAATATAAATAATAATAATATTAATATGTTTTTTTTAATCCCCAAAATTTCATTTGACCACAGGCCCAGCTAGTGGCATGGTGGTAAAGGTAACGGGATCCCACATGGCTGACTTTATGGTCTGAATTCCAGAATCAGTAGCGTAAGAATCACACCAGCTGTGTGTGTGTGTGTGTGTGTGTGTGTGTGTGGTGTGTGTATGATGCTGAGAGGAAAATGGAGAAGTTGTGGGTGGCCATCTCCCTGGGGTGGTACAGTCTCACTTTCTCTCTCTCTCTGTGTCTCTCTCCAGTGAGAGCAAGCACCCTGAAGCAAAACAAACAAACAAACAAAAAAAAACAAACCAACAACAAACAAACAAAACAACCCTTTATCTGTCCAAAGTAAATTCACTAACTCTTGTGTGTATTTAGAATTAATATTGCATTAAGGAGAACTGCATAAATTCAAGGGCAATTATAATTTTTTTTGAGAGGTTTTTGCTAGAGGGTGTGCATGCTCACCAGAAAGACAGAGAGACTGAAAGATAAAAAGTAAGAAATCTACTCCCAGGGAGACGGCCATGGTGCAATCCCTTCTCCTTCATTCTCCTCTCTAGATCTTGGGCATGCATGCACATGTGCCCAGCGTGTGTTTGAAGTCTCTGGGTCTGGGACTTGAACTACAGTCGACTACGTGTGAGTCCAGTAACATAACCATTAGACCATCTGCTGGTTCTGGCAATAACAAATTTAACAATATAAATACAGCATTTTAAAATGTTTCTTGTAGATTTGCAGGTAATTTACAAGCACTGTCCATTGATTTATGTTAGAAAATATTATAAAGTCAGTGTTACTGTTTTGTATTTTTAAAAATCTTAATTTCAAAATAAATTATTGTACCTCTTTAGTCTGCTCACAATACAATTAATCCTTCCTTTGTAGGTTTAAATTGATCTTGTTTATATCCAGTGGGAAAAAAATCAAAAATTATACTGACATTTTTTTCTTTGATAATTGAAAATTCTGGCAAGTACTTCTTTTGTCTCAGGAAAATGTTGAATTGAAGTTAACAATATAATAAATCTTTTTAAACCTGTTCCATAGCTCAACCAATGAGCTTTGGCAAAGGACTAAAGATCATTAAACACACTGTTTTTTATTTCCTCCAAAAGTTCCAAAAATGGTTATGATTCATGTATTTGTGACACTTTTCATAGTCTACTTCAAAAACTCAAAGCATAAAATTTTTCAACATGTATTATACTGTGGAAAAAAGCAACAAGGGAGCTACAATTCTCTAGTTTCAAAGTTTTAGTAAATCCAGAGTTTGACCTAACACCGAGCACTATTTATTGTGATTTTAAAATTGACAAAAAAACAAAAATTTTTATAATATTTAGCTGAAATCCTCTTTTGAAAGATGTAACATATTAAACATTATGTCCCGAGGTTATATTTTAGGTGCAAATTTAAAACACTGCCTTGTAAATTTGAAAATTCATTGAGACAAAATAGTCTGATTTAATCAGACAGTATGTCTTATATTGCACGATTCACGTAAAGCCAAAAACAAAATTAATAGTTTAAAATTGTAATTAATTTTTCTTTGATACTGTTGAAAAAGTGCAATATAGGCAATTTTTTCATGGCTAGAGTGAATATTTTTCAATTTTTAAAAAATAACTTTTGTGGCCAGCTCCGTGGCTTGGTGGTTAAGGCAGCTGCTCTCTCATGGCCAACCATGTGGTTTTAATTCTAGCCCCAGCAACTTGAAAAACTCTGTGGGTACATGTGCATGCATCCCCCAAAGCCTAACAGGGTAGAGAAATGGAGACGAGGTTGACACATGACCATCCCACTGGGGTATGTTCCCCCCTTCCTCTCCCTTTCTCTCTCTGTCTCTCCTTCTGATGAGCACGCGAACCCTCTGGCATTTTTTTTTTAACAAGAACTTTTATAATCTTTTTCTCTTGACTTATTAATTTTTTATAACTGAAATAATGGTTTTGTTTGCTATCTCATCTGAGGTTGTCTTTTTGTCTTATAGCTAGCCAGTGTTATAAACTCAGATATATTAAGTCATTTGTAATTTTATAGCACATTTTATTTTAGATGGTTACTCCTTTTTTTGCTATTTGCAGAAGATTTCATACCAACTATATTACTTCCACAATATTCTCTATTATCTCCAAATAGTTTTTCAAATTAAGCAACTTCTTGATTTTGTTCTGCTCCTGTGATTAATGAATAAATTATGTAAAACTACTTAAGTCCCCTTTAGAGAATGACCACAAATATCAGGCCATGTAAGGAAAGATATTGAGAGAATTAATAGTATTAATGATCACAATGTGCCACTTTCTGGACTTTAACAAGTCTGATGACATTCTACTTCACAAAACTGCAGTCTCTTCCAAAGAGCCAATATTAATAAGGTAATACACTTAAATAAACAAACTATATAAATTAAGCCCCTATCTTCAGTAAATTTTATTATTTTAGAATCATGCTGGCTTTAGCCTCTCTTATTTTAATTGTATAAAAATTATATATATTTATTGTCTACAGCAAGATAGTTTACATATGTATACCTTCTGGAATGGTTAAATCAAGCTAACACACGCATTATCTCAGAACTTCCTATTCTTTAATGGTGAGCATACTTAAAATCCACTCTCTTGGCAATTCTGAAGTATTTGCCCATTATTAGTAAGTATGGTCACCATGTTATTCAATAGATTTCTCATAGTTAGTCCTTCTGTCTAAATGGAATGTTCCTTCTTTACGCAACATCTCCTCAATAACTCCTTTCCCTCATCCCCAGGCAATGGTAACACCATTAATTTATATTTTCTACTTCCTGCTTCTATGAGTTCAGCTGCTTCATTCCACATACAAATGAAGTCATACAACGGAACATGAAAAAGCAGTCCTTATGGGAAATGGTCACACCCTCCTCCTATCTCTTCCTTTCAGGATTTTGGGCATGCATGCATGTGCACGAAGAGTGTTTTTCAAGCCACTGGGTTTAGGGCTCAAACCATGCATGCTGAATCAAGCCACCTTAACCAACTGTGCCAGCAGCTGATCCAATATAACTGTTGTTAATGGGCTTGCTTTTCTTTTCTGATGGCCTGTTGTTAGTGTAGATACACTACTGATTTTCTTGTGTTGATTTTGTATCCTGCATCTTACTGAATCCATTTATTAGTTCTAACAGGTTTTGGATAGAATCTTTAGAGTTCTATATAAGATCATGTCACCTGTAAGTAAAGACAATTCAACTTATTTATTTCCTATTTGAATGGCTCTAGTTTTTCTGCTGCTTAATTGTTCTGGTTAAAACTTTCAGTACTATGTTTAGAGGAACTGGTGAGAGTAAGAATCCTGGTCTTGCTCCTGACCCTAGAGAAAACACTTTCAACTTTCACCATTAAGTATGATGTTAGCTGTGGCTTGTTATAAATGGCTTTATTTTGTTGAGTCACAGTTGTTCTACACCTTTTTGAGCATTTTTTAATCAAGAAAGGATGTTTTTTGCTGTAATAAATTTTATTTTAATGGCTGCATTTATTTTTAAGCTAGTAATTTGTTTGTATTATAATTAAAATAGTAGTAAGCATTTCAATTCATTTTTCAATTACAGTTTACATATGTACTGCTATAACTCCTGCTGTCTGCATTAAATATTCAAATAAACACATTACAATCTTTCATCAGCATGGAGAAAAATATTATTCAAAGTGAATCAACCCATAGACACCAACTAGATTGGTGATAGGTTTATGTGTCATAATAGAAATGATGAATGCTCCCAGCATGTGCAGTAAAATACAACAATAATGCACTCTGTGATGCAACAGTTAAAGTGAAATGTAGCCCTATAAAAATAATACAGTTGTGTTACACAAACAGATCTTACACTGTTTAAGTTTTTAAATTTGAGTACATTAAAATTAAATAAAAGTTCCTCATTAACAACATGCAAATGTTCAATGGCTCAATGTGGTTGCCATATTGGATGGGACAAGTCTAGATGCTATATTGGCATCTCAACATTTAACGCTCAGTCATTTATTACATTCCTTAATTGCAATAACGTTTTATTTTATTTTTTTGGTCAGAGATTGTGTATATACACGAGAGAGAGAGAGAGAGAAACACACACACACACACACACACACACACACACACAGAGCATCCCCCAATGAGGCCTGCTCATGTCACAACTCTCTCTTCCTTGAATTCTCCACTCCCTCGGTATCCTGGATATGTGTACTTGGCACCCAGCACGTTTCCCAAATTGCATGAGCAGAGACTCAAACTCTGATCAGTCATCTGGGATCCTTCATCCTCTGCATAGCACTTAATCACTACACTTCAGGATCAGCCTTGAAATAACTTTGAAAAGAATTTACCTCTTTGGATTGTGCATTTTCTTTTTTTCTTTCTTTTTTTTTTTTGGAGAGGACACGTGCTCTTGCCAGACAGACAGAGAGAGACAGAGAGACAGAGAGACAGAAATCACCCCCAGGGGAGAGGGGCACATCACAATCCCTCCTCCTCCATTCTCCTCTTGGGATCTTGGACATGCATTCACACACCCGGCGTGAGTTTTAAGCCACTGGACCCAGGACTCAAACCATGGTCGACTACATGGGAGTCCAGTGACATAGCCATTACACTAACGACTGGTCCCTGGATTTTTTTTTTTAATTCTATCTTTCTAGCACATTGCCTAGGCCTTAGTAAATATTATGGGAAAGAATAAATAATTAACCTGTATTTTGCCCTGATTGTATATTCTCTCCATTGGTAAACTTCTTCTTTGTATTTAATGATCTATTTCAAGATCCAAAGATCACTACTTCTGGATTACTTTGAAACAAATTACAAACTTGCCTCACTTAGAAACACTTCAGTACATTACTCTAAAAAAATGAACTCTTTTAGGAACATAGGTGCAGTATCAATCACACATCTACCAAAATTTTTAAAGATGATTACAAATGCTTACGATTCCAACTTCTCAAGTTGATTCATAAGGGAATTAAACAGCTAGCTGGTCCTAGTCTGGGTTCGAACAAATATCACAAATGTCTAATTCAATCTTAATCTGTAAAATTTTCTTCTCCTTTCATATCTACTGTATGAATTGGCATTGGTTTGATGAAAATATAACTTTTTACTTTTTTAGAGAGATTTTTTTCTATAGGGCATGTGAGTTCACCAGAGACAGAGACAGAGAGACAGAAAGTGAGAAATCGCCCCCTGGGGAGGATGGCCATGCCACAATCCCTTCTCCTCCTTTCTTCTCTTGGGATCTTGGGATCTTGGGTATATACATGCACCTGGCTTGAGTTTTTTGTTTGTTTGTTTTTAATTAATTATTTAATTTTATTTATTCATTCATTTATTTTTAATTTGACCAGAGAGAGACAGAGAGAGAGAGAGAAAGGGAAAGTGAGAAAGTAAGCCACCAGGTCCGGGGACTTGAACCCTGGTCGGCCATGTGGGAGTATCCAGCACCTTAACCACTATGCCACCTGCTGGTCCCCAGCCTGGCATGAGTTTTAAGTCACCAGTTCTGGGACTCACACTGCGGTCAACTTCATGGGAGTCCAACGACATAACCATTATGCCATTTGCTGGTCCCTGGCTTTAGGGTTTTGTTTTTGTTTGTTTACATAATTATTCACATGCTTCATTTTGCTGAGGGTACCCTCCTGATGTCATTCCACATGATCATTTTTTCCTGTACTTTCTGTGGACTGGCAGACAAATCTAGACTGGATAAGATTTTTGGTTTGTACATTCAGTAGCTATTGTTTCAATTCTGTCCAATCAGCTCAGTCATAACCATTCATCAGAATTTTTTCTATCCACCTAATGTGTATGTGGGGGTGTGTGTATTAGACAGAATCTCAATGTTTTTCTGTTTTTTTTTTTTTCCTAGATTCTTTACATAGGGTGAGTACACTCTCCAGAGAGAGACAGAAAGAAACAGAGCCAGAAAGTGTGAAATCTCCCCTCACCCGCAGGGGGATGGCCACACCACAATCTCTCTACTTCATTCCCTTGGGATTTTGAGTACCAAAACATACACACCAGTGTGTTCTTCAAGCCACTGGGTCCAGTACTTCAATGGCAAAGTCAGTCATGTGAGATCCAGTGCCTTAGGCACTATGCCACCTGCTGCCCCCAATCTCACTGTATTTTGACCCTCCTGTGTCAATTCTCTTAAGTAGTTGGACTATGGATACACCACCACACCTGCCTCTGTCAGTTAAAGTCTTGCTATGTAGCCCAAAGTGGGCTTTCTCCTCAGCCTCCCAAGTAGCTGAACTACAGGCACTCGCCACTCTTCCCAGCTTTTAGGGCAAGCCAAAAATCAAACTCATGCCTCTCACGTGACTTCAGTGTATCCAGGAGCAGCAAGACATGTTGCATGCATGCCAAAAATCCCTCCAAAAATGGGAGACATGGAGGAGAAGAGATTGCAGTATGGCTATCCCCCATGGGGAGGATGCCTTATCACCCTGCCCCTGCTTCTCTCTGGTAAGTGTATGCACCCTTTAGCAAATTAAAAGCAAATAAAAATAAATACATAAATGCTTATTTTCAATCCCTAGGTTTCACTTTTCTCCGTCTAGTCAAAGTTTGCTTTATTATAGCTACTCTTCTTTAGAGTTACCTATAGCTTCCATTTTGGCAGATGCCACTGACTGCTCTCATTACACGCTATTTCATGAAAGGCTTTTGTCCTGTCACATCCTGGAGGACGATTACTCCCGGCTTTCCTTCTACTTCTGTATTCTTTCTTTTTCTGAGTTCCTATTCTTTCTTTCCTCCCCTACTGTCTTCTAAGAAACCCCTATTTTCTCAATCTTTTTATAAAGGTCCTCTTCATTTTTTAATCAAAGTCCATATAAACGTGAATTCATTATTTTCTTGCAGTCACAAATGTCTTATGAGCAGGAAATATTAGGCCCATTCACACGGCCTAATTCATCTTTTTATCTTTGTAGATATAGCCAATCCTAAACTCACTTGTTTTGAATGAATGAATTTGGAAAAACAAAGTAGTAGAAGCATGTTGAAGACCTATGAATGAAAAATCTATTCTTGATAGCTTTCAAGATCTTGGATTATGTATTTATACAGGGTAGACAGAACTTGTCACAGCAAGACTCCTTAATAGAAGTCACCTTTAAAGGAGATCTTTAGGGCGGCCAGTAGTGGTGTATTGGTGAAGGTGCTGGATTTCCACATGGCCAATGGTGGTTTGAGTCCCAGATCCAACAGTTTAAAAATCACCCTGGGCGTGGGCACATGCATACTCAGAATCCCAAGAGGAGAACGGAAAAGTGGGAATTGCAGCATGGCCCTATTTTCCCCACTCTAATATTTCTTTCCCCCTGAATTTACCTTGTGTCTCCTTTTTGAGTTCCTGAAGATGATTTGAGATTATTCTTTTCTAATGTAGGTATTTAAAAGTATAGATTTCCTTCTGAGCACTACATTTATTGCATACCATTAATCTTGTATTATTGTATTATTGTATTATTATTATTATTATTATTATTTTGGAGAGGTTTTTGCTATAGGGCGTGTGCCCTCGCCAGACAGACAGAGAGAGACAGAGAGACAGAAAGTAAGAAATCACCCCCTCCAGGGGGTATGGCCACACCGCAATCCCTTCTCCTCCAGTCTCCTCTCAGGATCTTGGGCACGCATGCACACGCGCCCGGCTTGAGTTTTAAGCCACCGGGTCTAGGATGCGAACCATGGTTGACTACATGGGAGTCCAGCGACATAGCCATTACACTGACTGCTGGTCCCAGTATCCTGTATTATTATTCAACTCAGTATTTTCAAATTCCCTTTGCTATTTCTTCTTTGATCCATTCCCGAGGTCCATACCACCCACAGGGAAAGGTGCTTAGCACTAGGTAAGTTTGAATAAGTTTAAATTCTGAGATCCATTCTCCCTACTGGGGAGACAAGATGTTATGTTTAAGTCTACCACTGAGCTAGGGAAGCAGAGAAAGGACTAGAACAACTTAAAACACTGCAGAGCTTGCTGTCCTTACTGAAAGCAATTTTTCTTGACTAAAGGCTACCAAGGTCACTGTAAGCCTTTGGTTCATTTCCAAGGTTTTGAACAAGTTGATTCTGACCATTTTTCTTAGTTTGTTATAATAAAGGAGCAGTTTCAGGAGTTGTCAATCCAGTATCTGCCCTGATGTCACCAAAAATCGATTTTAAAGAATTATAGTGATGTAGAGCTCAGGTAGGCATATACAAGTAGATTCTAATAACTTGGTATCCAATGTAATCTAATTATATCTTTCTAAAAAAAGTTTATTGATTGATTTATTTCATGCAGGAGAAAGGAAGACAGAGACAGAAAAAGAGAGAGAGAGAGAGAGGTACTTCCAGCTGGGTCTTCATGATGGAATCCTCCCCTAGCATCAGCCAGCTTACATCACAAGCCTGTGAACACAGCTGGCATGTACCTGGAGGCTTTGTGACATGAATTTGGGACCTTCCCAAGTACACCAGGATCACAGAGTGATGTGTTACTGCTGTGCTCCTAAAATAACTGTATCTTCATTGAACACTCATGTGGTTGACAACATGTTATCTGATTTCATCCTCTTACCATCTCAAAGGGATTGGTACCATTAGTCACTTCCATTTTATAAATGAGGAAGAGAGGACAGAGATAGTGAATTACCTGGCTGAAGAGTAAAGCCTGGGGACCAACTCAAGACTTTCATTAAACATGGTGCTAGGTTATCTTTCAAAAATTGAAGTTAAAGATGGCTAAAGGTCCTCAAAGAGAATAAATGACTTCCTTTCATGGTTGTTTTTGAGGACATTCATGAATCACGTTGACCACTGGGATAGAAGATGCCCAAATCAGTCCCACAGATAAAATTTACTACAGGGGGAACAAAATTTGACACAAAAATATCATTCTTTTCATCACTAATCATTAGTTTTAATGATGTCTTTGAGAGTCATAAAAAATATCAGATTATCCTCTCTCTAAACATAGTAACTGATTACTTTCCTGCAAACAGTTGAAAATGAATGTATGAAATTTTAATCTTTATATTAATAACCATTACTGAGACCAGCAGATGGCAGAGCGATTAAGTTGCTGGACTCTCATATGGCCAACCACTGTTCAAATCTCAGACCCAGTGGCTTGAAACTCATTCTAGGTGTGTGTGCGTATGTGGCCAAGATCCCAGGATGAGAATAGAAAAGAAGGGATTGCAGCATGGCCACCCCACCGGGGAGGTGATTTCTCACTTTTTCTCTCACTGTCTGTCTCTCCTTGGTTTACTTGTACTACCAAATTTTATCCTTTTAATATTAGGTTGTTGGGAAAGTCATGATATATTTTTCTATTTTTCTATGCAAAACATGTCATGGCTTTCCCAACAACTCAATATTTCTGCCATGAAGGAATCACATGACTGACATTTGCTTTTAAAGGTAGACAATTAATTGCAGAATGATAAGCAACATACAACAATGATACGACAGATGGACACTAAAGCTGGACTTGAACTGAAGAAGTTTTGCACAGAGCCCATTTTGGTTTTCTGTTTGTTTTGTTTGGGGGAGATTTTTGCTATAGGGCATGTGCACTTGCCAGAGAGACAGAGACAGAGAGACAAAAAGTAAGAAATCATCCCGCAGAGGGGATGATCATGCTGCAATCCTTTCTTCTCCATTCTCCTCTTGGGATTTTTGGGCACATGTACACACTTCCAGTGTGAGTTTTAAATTGCCCAGTCCAGAACTCAAGCTGCAGTGGACTACATAGGAGTCCAGCGACGTAACCATTATGCCATCTGCTGGTCCCCACAGCCCCTTTTGTACTGCTACATTATACAGCCTGGCATACAAAGGGGGATAAGGGGATACATCCTATTTAATTCAATGATGATGTGTTCCCTATCAGTGAAGAATAACTCCACTATGACTAAGGATATTGTTAAACAGGTTACAGGAGAAAGACATATTTGGAAAAATATCTGAAACCTAAGTGATGCATAAAGAGTTGAAATCTTTAACATATACAAATTATTTAAAATGAATAATTATATGAGATGCCATCTTACATATTAAAATAGCCACGGAAACAAAAGCAGATGTCTAAGTGGCCATGTAGCTCAAAGAACAGGTTTAGATGCTGGCATTTAAATCAGTACAATGTAAAGTCGCAGTAAATGCTAGTGTAATCTATATAATTAGCAAATCTTATAAAGTTTTCAAAAATGATTGGATGTTTTGGAGAGTGTATGGGGAGGATGACATATACCTATATTAGTTTCATTAAACTTACATAAAGAGGGACCAGCAGATGGTGTAATGGTTACATCGCTGGACTCCCAGGTTGTCGACAGGTGATTCTAGTCCCAGACTCAGTGGCTTAAAACTCACACTGGGCACATTTGTGTGTGTGCCTGCCCAAATTCCTGGGGAGAGTGGAGGAGAAGGGATTAAGGCATGGCCTCTAGCCTGGGAGGTGATTTCTCACTTTCTGTTTCTCTGTCTCTGTCTCTCTGGCGAGCACACACATCCTATAGCAAAAATCTCTCTCTTTCAAAAAAAAAATCTTGTATAAAGAAACAAAAACATAATAAATGGAAATTAAAATGACTATATTAAATGAAGCATAAAATGGCAATGACTAAGGATATAATTAAGACAGACTACAGAAGTAGACATATAATTGGAACCCAGCATCTGAGATAAGTCTTGAAGGTACGTAAATAAGGACATTTTTTTTCCTACTCCAATAGCTTGTGAGATACATTCTCTAAGATCTAAAATACACTTTAAATGACTGCTTGTTTTCCACTCCAAAATTTTTATGTGTGTGTGTATGAAAATACATGTAAGTCTCTCTCACACACATATACGTACATATACACACACATATGTAAACTAATTTTTCATGGAATGTGACACTGTTTTATAAGTTTCAGATGATAAGGCTCATATCAAACATAAGTGACTTGCGTCTTGAGACCGGCTCCCTATTACACTACTTAGTCACACAGAATGAGGGTGAAGAGACAACAAATTGAAGCTAAAACGTGTATGTTGTCACATTTTTCAGATGTTTTATGTCAGGGGCATAATGACATCACTATTGGAAGATGGAAGTCTAGTTGAGTCCCTAATATGATCTAGAATGAAAAGAAACTTAACCACCCATTAAATCATTTATCTGTGCTCACCTAAGGCTCACGCATATTTAGAAAAAGCTGTATTTCCTCTGTTCAGATACTAAGTCCCCCAATTTGCAAGCGTTTCCTTTCTACACTAGCAGAGCACTTACTGTTTTCTTCAAGTGCTTTAATGCACGTTTTCATAGTTGCCTGTCATAGTCATATAAAGAAAGCTTATATAATTCCCCTTACTTTAAATATAGGAAACTGAGGTAAAGTGACTTCACGTGTACTGTGTAAGACTCTCAGAATGTTGGTGACAGAATGTCACAAAGTGCTTTTGTGGATTTTTTTTTTTTTTGGCAGGGGGGCATTTGATTTGTTTGCTTTTCTTCAAGGATCATTAAAGTGTAGCTGGGGAAGACTATTCATTTATACATTCATTTACTAAATAACACTCTTTAAATGCTATTGAACTAACTCAGCGCACATTATTGTCTGCATTCTCGACACCATTGCTCTCTGGGTAAGTTTTGTTACCACGTGATTGCTTCTCAGCCCTAACTTTACAAGAGCGAATACGACACATGAATCGCCTGCATGATGTTGTCTAATACACAATGTGAACTCTCCATGCAACTTAAACTTCTGGCAGACACATTTGAAAAGGTAAAAAGTTGGGACCAGCAGGTGGCATAAGGGCTATGTTGTTGGACTCCCATGTACTCCACTGCAGTTTGAGTCCCAGACCTGGTGGCTTAAACTCACGCCAGGCATGTGTGCGTGCATACCCAAGATCCCGAGAGGAGAATGGAGAAGGGATTGCGGCGTGGCCATCCTTCCCTGAAGAGTAATTTCTGGCTTTCTGTCTCTCTGTCTTTGTGGCAAGCATGCATGCCCTATAGCAAAAAACCTCTCCAGAAAGAAAGAAAGAAAGAAAGAAAGAAAGAAAGAAGGAAGGAAGGAAGGAAGGAAGGAAGGAAGGAAGGAAGGAAGGAAAGAAAGAAAGAAAGAAAGAAAGAAAGAAAGAAAGAAAGAAAGAAAGAAAGAAAGAAAGAAAGAAAGAAAGAAAGAGAGAGAGAGAGAGAAAGAAAGAAAGAGAGAAAGAAAGAAAGAGGTCAGAGGTAACATTAATTTTATTATTATATGTCATTTAATTAGGTACACCCAGAGGGGTGAGCCCTGTAGCTTAATAGTTGAGGGAAACCAGATCCCACATGGTAGATGGTGTTCAAATCCTAACCCCTGCAACTCAAAAAACATGCCAGCATACGTGTTCATCTGCCCCCATCCTGACAGAATGAAGACACGAAGGTGAAATATGACCATACCACATTGGGGAATACTTTCCCCATTTCAAAACCCTCTTGCTCCTTCTGTCTGTCTCTGTGAAGTGCATATACTATCTGGTAATTAAAAACTATGTCCACAATATTCTAATTTCAACTTATAACATCACAGAAATTATGGATTAAATGTTTGACAGTATTTACGATACTACATCTTCGATATCCCGTTGTGTATTCTACACTTAACAGTGTATCCCAATTTGAATGAGCCATGTTTCCAGTGCTTAGCTGGCTGCATGATTGGTCAGTACAATCAATGAGAAATGGTGACCTCCTGTTTTCTATTCTGGCTATTAGTTAAATAAAACTTCATTACGTCCTGGCACCAGCTCTCCTAATACACTTTTTCTTTTAAAGGGTCCAAATCTTTGGTGGACACCAAGTCTTCTCTGACCTAAGTGCTAATTTATTTTGACTATAAACCTTATAGAGAGGATCCACCTAATCGAAGAAAACAACAGTGATACGCTACAGATACAGTGATGCAGATTCCAATTCTGATTCCAACACACTCGAACAAATCAATCAGACTCCGTGAATTTCATTTTTTCCATCTCTGCTAATATGGTTTCAAGTTGTGGTACAGAGGGAAATTGTTCCCCCAATACCATGTTTTCTTCTTGTTGCTTTATATAATGTTAACTCCAGTTTTGTCTGAGTGGTCAACTGATCTACCTGAAAACTGTATTTCCTAGATAGGGATGAACATATTTGTTTTCTAGCCAATGATAAAATTAGCAGTCCATTATTTGGGGGTTGATTTTTGATTGTTCACTTGTCTTCCACATGAGAGTATAGAACATTTTTAGTTTCATGTCATTTCTTAGAGACAGTGTATCTTAGGGAATATGTGAATTTCTGAGGGATCAAAAATCATAAAGGTTGTCTATGGGGCAGCAGGTGGCATGGAGGTTAAGGTGCTAGATCCCACCTGACCAACTCTGGTTTGAGTACCAGAACCAGTGGCTTGAAAAATCACACTGGGCACACGTGCATACCAAAAATCCAGAGAGTAGAGTGTAGAAGAAGGGATTATGGTCTGGTCATTCCCTATGGGGAGCAATTGTTCACTTTCTCTCTCTCTCTCTCTCTCTCTCTCTCTCTCTGCCTCCAACAAGAACATGGACCCTATAACAAATTTACAAACTAAAAGTTGTTTACAAAGTAGTATATTTTATTTTATGTTGCAGTAACACTTTTACATTTTGATGGCTTATCTTCATAAGAATATCTTTATGATTCACATGAGTTCTGTTCACCAAGATGATTTTCTTTTTATTTAAGAAGTATTTATTTAATTTTATTTATTATTTTTTAATTTCACCAGAGAGACCGAGAGAAAGACAGAGGGGAAAGTGAGAAAGCAGGCTGCCAAGTCCAAGACTCAAATGATGGTTGGCCATGTGGGAGTCCAGTGCCCCAACCACCATGCCACCTTCTAGCTGCAATCAAGATGGTTTTCTGTGGTAATAATTTTCTATACGGTAGATCAGTGTAAGTCTGAGGACACTGTCTCTCTCTCTCTCAAATTCAGAGCCCCAGGAAAGCGTCCCAGAGACACACAATTATGAGGCCTGCAGAGGTTAAAATCTTACTGAACAGGCAATAAAAGCATGTTTACAGGTGTGACTGCGTCTCTGTCATTTTCCAATTTCATGTATTCTTTCCCAATGTTTTTAATATGTGATGAGGTCTAAAATTCTCCTCTGGGAAGTTGTAAATGATTGTCAATAAGGAGCTTTCTTTTCAAAATACATTGAGTTTGCCATGATTCATCCTTCTTACCATAAATTCTTTTGTAGTTAACTTTATAAACGATACTCTCTTCAAGCCCTCTCTTCAGAAAGCTTCTCTCTAAATTGCTGTTTTCTGAAAGCTGCCAGTTAAAGGGCTACCTCTTGCCAAGGCAGGCTAATGGAAGTCAAATTCCATTGTAAAAGCAGAACTGAAATTATACTTCACGCACATCTGGCAACACATCCATTTGTCCGTAAGAAAGGCATGAATAAGATTATGTCTCAAATAAATTATCCACTGATTACGACAATTAACTGGCTGTCATAGGTATTCAATTATCTAATTAGCTGCCAAATTTCTGTGCCAGGCGTTCCTTGTGTCCAAATTTCCATTATGTTACATTTTATTAACAAATCTGCTTCCTTTTGAGGATTCTCATTTAAAATACTTGAACTTGGTCAAACTATTTTTTTCTTTTTTTTTTTTTCACATTTAAAGACCCCAATTTACAGATGAAACCATCTGAATAATGTATGAAAAGTGTGTTTGGATTCCAACTCATTTGTCCACATCATAGCAACTGTTTGCGCTGGCCCAACTGTTTACTATGCATGCAGATGTTAAATTGTGCGTCTTCGATCATCTGTTTATAATACAAAATGACAGGTTGGCTTGATTTTTATCTAGCAGAAATAACTCAGGCATCCACGTTGGCAAATTTGACCCAGAAGGTTTTGTGAATATTTTGCAGTGAAACTTGCAGATGAATTAAAATGCATCTCCACATTTCTGTATATGTGTGAATATATTCAATGCACAGGGCTCTTCGAAAAATGGAGATTTCTCTTCTGAAGGCCCCAAGAGAAGCAATTTTCTCCATGAATTAAGAGTATAAACAACACTCTTTTCCTTCTTGGTTTTACCTTCTACAATAAAAGAGCTCTGAGTAACGCACTCAGGACTCTGGTATCTGCTACAGCAAATGGAAAGTTCTCTGAAGCTGTATTTTTATATATACAGACATTCATGTAGGATTTTACAAGGATTTGTTGGTCTCTGCCCCCCCCCCTTTTTTTTTTTTGCAGTGGTCAATGTAACTCCCACTGAAACAAGAAGTAAAGCCTATTCTACAAAAGAAGGGACTTGGCAAGCCTTTGACTGCATTGTCCACCATGTCATGAAGCCGTGCACTGACACTCATTTATGAACATAAAAACAACATTTAGATATCTAAATAGAAATGCCAAGAACACAGGGGAAGCAATCATGAAAGAGACCCATTTTATAAATACACGTATGGTTTTTATTTTTGATAGGGCCAGAGTTTACTGCAATTCTTTTCCCTTTGTCCCTTTTCTGCTTAAAATCCTGACTCAATTACCTGAACATTTTTTTAAACTAGCTAGTCTACCACCTGTGCTGTACTCTCAGCCATCAACCATCTAGTCTTCCTCTAAATCTGGCTGCAAGAAAACATCTTCAAGACTGTGATCGTATCATCTTACTGTGCTGTTTCTCTGTTGGGCTTGTATAGCTTTCGGGTTGGGAGTAATCTTCATAAAGGTCAGACAGAGAAGACAGCAAAGTCTAACGCATCCATTTAGCTGTTGAGAATTTTTTTATTGTCAAGGAACTAACTGGTTTTCTGGCCTTACATCTGCCATATTTAATTTGTCCCACCATTGATCCCCAATCCTTCATTTGAACAATATTCTCCTAAATAACATACGTTGCTCTACTTGAAGGTTCTTGTGTATTTGTGTGTGTATGTGTGTGTGTGCATATGTGTATGTGTGTATATATATATATGCACACACAAATATCACATCTTTCTAGAATATCCTTACTTGCTTGTCAAAATCTCTACTTGTCAAAATATTTTGGGACGTTTTTGTTGATCTGCCCATTCCACCCAGAAATCAGTCCATGCAGTAACTGGGAAACTAATTGTTCAGAGCGAAATTTGTGGGAGGAGACAAGAGATAGGAAGGCCAATTACAGTATTATAGGACAATCTATTCAACTCCATAGGTCCATTTAGATAGAGTTCCCCCATTTTTCTGAACGCACATGATACCGTGGTGACCTCTCAACTGTGGCAGCTGTTTAATTATGCTTTACATTGTAGTTATTTAACCACATTTTCACATTTTATCCTAGATTATAAGTTCCTTCTATCTAAGGTATCTGTTCAACAAATATCCATATATTCACTCAGATTTCCTAGGCTCCTTTGCCTATTTAAGATTTTTAAAGACCTTGGAACTCTAACTTTCTAAGCGCAGAAAGTGAGAAGAAAAGACTGTCGAATCCAGGGACCAGCAGATAGCGTAGTGGTTACATCACTGGACTCCCATGTAGTCGACTGTGATTCTAGTCCTGGACCCGGTGACTTAAACTCACGACAAGTGTGTGTGTATGCGTGTCCAAGATCTCAAGAGGAGAATGCAGGAGAAAGGATTGCAGTGTGGCCATCCCCCCTGGGGGGGGAGGGTGATTTCTTGCTTTCTGTCTCTCTGTCTTTCTCTGTCTTTCCGGTGAGTGTACATGCCCTATAGCAAAAACCTCTCCCCACCAAAAAAAAAAGTAAAATAAAATAAAATTTTTAAATTAAAGAAATTTAAAAAAAGAAAAAAGGAAATTAAAAACAAAATGACAGCTAAAAAATAATTTTCTTTATCCTCTGTGTGTTTCTAAAGTGAAGCAATGTGTCTCTGGCCATAGCTTTTTTTTTTTTTAGTGTGTTTCTAAAGTGAAGCAATGTATCTCTGGGGATAGCTTTTTTTTTTTTTTCCCCCAGAACATGAGTAAATTTATTATCTGACCATTCATCCAGAAATTACTTTTCCTTTCCTGTTTTACAATATCAGCCTCCTGAGTTGTCAGTTGAAGGCTCATATCTTGAGCTGCTCTCTTAAGCTTTTTGGAACTACATGTCAAATTTAAATTCCCAGAGGTGGTATTTTCCATTATTTACCTTTGTTTCTGTTCATTTAAAATTGGAATATTTACTTTTTTACTGTATATTTTTTCAAAGGAATGGTGATATTTCATTTTAATTTAGAACTTACGAATTTAAAGGCTGATCCACACCTGGTAATATATTTGCTTCTCATAAAAACTCCCAGAAATCAGGCATGAATGGTATTATTTATACTTTTCCCCATATTCCAGAAGAGGAGAATGAGACTCAGAGGACTTCCCCAAGTCACTTATGCACCCATAAATTCTTATTCTCCGTCTCAGTTTTTCCACTATGCCTTCATTGCCTGTTACCAATTTTCTCGTTTGCTGCTGAGTACATTTCTTATATATCAATCAATCATTCAAATGGAATTTAAGACACGTTCTGGAATCTGTATGACTGTACCTAAATTCATGTTAATACTAGGTGATACAATACATGCATTTTAAGGAAGATAAAATTGGAAATCCAAGCCAGAAATATCAAAGATAAAAAATAAAGAGAAACACAAATTTGAATTCTGTCTGGTGGGTTTTTTTCATTTGTTTGTTTTTGTGTGCATATACTTTTTTTTTTTAATATCAAGAACAAACATACTGTGAACATTCTTGCTCAAGACTTTTTAAAAAATGTATTTACTGGGACCAGCAGTTAGTGTAATGGCTATGTCGCTGGACTCCCATGTAGTCAACAGTGGTTTGAGTGCCGGATCCGGTGGCTTAAACTCATGCCAGGCATGTGTGTGTGTGTGCCCAAGATCCCAAGAAGAGAATGGGGGAGAAGGGACTGTGGCATGGCCATCGCCCTGGGGGGTGATTTCTCGCTTTCTGCCTCTCTGTCTCTCTCTGTCTTCCTGGCAAGCACACATGCTCTATAGCAAAAACTTCTCCAAAAAGAGAAAAAAAATGTATTTGGAGGGTTATTTCATAAGAGAGAAGGCACCCACTAAAGGGTATTGAACCTACAATCTACCTTCAGTGGCAGAAACAGAAAGCGAGAAATCACTCCCCAGGGAGGGTGGCCATGGCGCAATTCCTTCTCCTCTATTCTCCTTTAGGGATCTTAGGCACGCACGCACACGCACCCAGTGTGAGTTTAAGCCACTGAGTGTGGGTCTCGAACCGCGGTCAACTACATAGCCATTATGCCAACTGCTGGTACCCTGTCTCAGCTTTTGAGGTCAGGCCACGCACTTTCTGGACAGTCTCCAACCAAGGACTGATCATGGTGGAATTCAAGGACTCATTATTTCTGGCCAGCTCAAATTTCCTCCGTAGGCAGTGATTACACTGGGACTGCCTCGGGGTGGGAGAGGCTGCCTGAGCCTTTTGGGGATGCACTGCAGTTCAGGGAGGGTCTTATCAAATCCTGATTTTCACCTGCTCTTTTTCCAAGTGTGAGACCAGCATCAATTTCAGAATGCTTTTCCTGACTGCTGTTATTGTCTCCACTATATGTTTTTTCTCTCCCAGGAATTACCATCAATAACTCTCTTGTGGTACCAGCAAATGGTGTAATGGTTACATTGCTGGACTTCCACGTGGTCTACTGCGGTTCAAGTCCCAGACCTGGCAGCTTCAAACTCACACCTGGTGTGTGTGCATGCAAGATCCTGAGAGGAGCATGGAGGAGAAGGGCCATCCCCTGGGAGGGTGGTTTCTCGCTTTCTGTCTCTCTCTCTGTCTCTCTGGTGAATGCACACACCCTATAGCAAAGGAAAAAAAGAAAAAACTCTAAAATAAATAAATAAATAAAAATAACTGTTTTACATTTCACTTTCCCTTTTGGCATCTGTTTCCAGAGATTCCCCAAACTGAAAATTCCCAATTTGGGGTCATTATTCTTTATAGAATAGAGTGCTTGTGGCTTTTTTTTTTTTTTTTGAGAGGTTTTTGCTATAGAGCATGTCCACTCGCCAGAAAGACAGAGAGAGAGAGAGATAGAAAGCGAGAAATCACCCCCCAGGGGGATGGCCACCCCACAATCCCTCTTGCGATCTTGGGCACGCATGCACATGCACCCGGCATGAGTTTAAGTCATGGGGTCCAGGACTTGAACCAAAGCCGGCTACATGGGAGTTCAGTGACATAGCCAAAGTCGGCTACATGGGAGTTCAGTGACATAACCATTACGCTAACTTCTGGTCCCACTTGTCACTTTCTACTTTTTGGGGGAAGGAGGGGAAAATGAGAGAGAAAAAGCTAATGTACATGTGTGAGCATCCTCATAACTAGCCCAAAGAAGGTCCCTTAAAAAAGCCCAATAATCTAGAAATCCATAGAAAACAGAAGTGTGTGATATAAATACCTTCCCTGCTCACCAAAAGCGATTTGAAGAAGTTGGCCAGCAATGAGACACTTTCACTCGATCAGGCAGAAACAAGATCCTTTGGTTATGTAGCCAAGAAAAATGGCATGATCGATATTTGTAAAATTCCAGTACATTGTGTGATGTATTAAAACCTGTCTTCTCATTATGATTTTTATTAATTTTGATCTATATAGTCCACTGATTCAGATCTGAAAACTCTCCACTTTGAACTTCCTGCGTTTCATCGTAACTTCAATGAGAGCACCTCTTGCCATCAGTTCCTTCAAATATAAAAGTCTGTGCTATTTTGAATCTATGACAAAAGTAATAAGATAGTCAAGAAATAAGATTGTACCCACCTCTAAGCTGTGATATATTTCAGAGCAAGGGCCATATCCTATTCATCTTTAAGTCCAACTTTTGAGAGCACCTAGGATGAATAGGTAATTGTGAAATGTTTCCTAAATTGAACTGAAACCCAATTTTCTGTTATTTTGTGCCAGTGAATCTAGACATGAAATAACCTCATTGCTCTAAGCTTCGCTGACACTGATGGCCAATATTTATCATGAGAATTGGATGGGGGTATTTAGAATTGAGCTTAAATGTATGTTATTTGGAGGGTCTTCCATTCTTTTCAGTTTGTCAGGATCTTAAATGAGAATTTTGAACCTGTGTGTAACTAAAATAGGAGAATGCATTTATTGGACTGGCTGGACTACAGATGTTTGGGATTACATGTAATTACTTTGCTGCTGCTATTTTTATCAGCCTGTTGAAAGGATTTTTGTAAATGCTGGAAGAAAGTCTAACTTAAAGGGGTTAAGCTTCTAAACTGCTGTGATCTACAGTCAGTTAGAAGTGACAAATTGTAAGCAAAAGATAATCTCCTCCACTTAGAGAAATGCCAGCCCAAATATCATCTGTAGAAAGACTCCAGCAACTCTAATATATTCATGTTAAAGAAGCAGAATTTAAAAATAGGCATTTGTGGATCTTTTCGGTGCCAGTTGCTTGATAGATTTTAACTATGCTGGTTAGCGGGTCCTTTCAGCTGTGCTCTGATGGTTTACATGAAAGCTCGGTCTTTTACAAAGATTAATGGGAAGCCTATACTGTGCAGATATACTAACACCCAGACTCTCAACTGCCTATATTTTCCTCACAACAGAAACCATGAAGTCTTGTGAGGTAAGGATCTTTGAATCCATGAGGAAAGTTTAAACTTCAGGTAACAGAACAAAGTGCTGTAGAAATGAAAAATGTCCATTCAAGAATTATGGAGGCACACTTTTTTATTAAAAAAAAATAAAAAATTATGTCAGGGTATAGGTATTTTTGTTCATTTCTACTCCTCCCCTCATGGACACAAAATGGCGGCTGTAGCTCCAGGCAAGATGTACCATGTCATATTCTGAGCAGAAAGGGAAAAAGGCAAATGGAAAAGGGCCTTTCTCTTATGAAGAGTAAAATCCTTTTTAGATTTCCCAAGTGGTCTCTCTTCACTTGCAGTTAGCTAAAATCATAATATGGCCATCTCGGGTACAAGGGATGCTGGGAAAATGAAGAGACCACAAAGAAGAATGAGATGATCCTAACTAGCTTGGGCAACAACATCCCTTCATGACAGAGACTCTCAGTAAAATTGGGGTAGAAGGGACATTCGTCAAGAAAATAAAAGCCAGGGAACCAGCAGTTAGTGTAATGGCTATGTCGCTGGACTCCCACGTAGTCGACTGTGGTTCATATCCCAGACCCAGTGGCTTAAAACTCACACCGGGCACGTGTGCATGCATGCCCAAGATCCCGAGAGGAGAATGGAGGAGAAGGGATTGCGGTGTGACCATCCCCCTTGGGGGGTGATTTCTTGCTTTCTGTCTCTATGTCTCTCTCTGTCTGTCTGGCGAGCGCACGTGCCCTATAGCGAAAACCTCTCCAAAAAAACAAGGGAAAGAAAAGCCACATATGAGAGACCTGCTCTGTGAACATCATACTGAATAGGGAAAAGTTAAAAGCCTTCCTATTAAAAACTGGAATAAACCAAGGTCGTCCGCTCTCTCCACTCCTTTTCAACATAGTGCTGGGAGTCCAAGCCAATGCAATCAGACAAGAGAGCAAAATAAAGGGCATTCGGATAAGAAAACAAGAAGTTAAATTGTCCCTATTTGCAGATGATATGACTATGTACCTTGAAAATCCAAACAAATCTACAAAAAAAAAGAAGTGATAACTGAATTCAGTCAAGTTGCAGAATACAAAGCTGATAGACAAAAATCTATACCATTTTTATACAACAATAATGAACAGTCTGAGACAGAATTGAAGAAAGCGATCCTATTTACAATAGCTACGAAACAAATAAGATACCTAGGAATAAATCTAACTAAATAAGTGAAAGACCTTTACAAGGAAACTATGAGAAACTAAAAAAAAAAAATGAAAGAAAGAAAGAAGAAATCAAGTATGATATTAAAATAGTGGAAGGACATCCTGTGTTCCTGGATTGGAAAAATCAATATACTAAAAATGTGAATCCTACCCAAATTAATTTACATATTCAGTGTGATTCTGATTCAACTACCTAGGACAGTCTTCACAGAAATAGAAAAAAGCAATTATAGAATGTGTCTGGAATCTAAAAAGACCTCCTATTGTTAAGGCAATACTGTATCAAAAAACAAACAAACAAACAAAACCCAAAACTAGCAGGCATCTCACTCCCTGACTTTAAAAAAATTAGCTTGGGCAAAGCATGTTTAACTCCATGGAACAGGGAGGAGAGCCCCCACACTGAAATATTCCACAAGTTTTCCTTCTTAAGAAATTTTAAGACCTGTTAGCAAAACAACAACAACAACAAGAAAAAAAATAATAATAACCAAGGGGAAACCTATAGAGTAGCCCTTACAAAAATGTTGCAAATCCTAGTCTGTCCTATGACTGCTAATTGAAGGGTAGCCAAATGAATTTCTCTACCTGTATCCACATACCCCCTGTTATACTTGTTCAAAAAAAATTTTTTTAATAAAAAAAGTGAACAAAGTTACTTAAAATTTATTTATAATCTTAACACTAAAAAGAATCTGTGTTCAAATTTGTACATTGCCATTAACTTATTCATATTATTTGTACCCGATTATAATTTTAAAGTCTATGTTCTCAGGTATTGTTATTTTTATCTGTCATAGTTTTTTTTTCTTAGTTTCTACATTATTTTAACAATCTTTACTTAATAGCTTCACAGATTTTTTAAAGATATTTGTTATCAGGGGGCTAGCAGATGGTGTAGAAGTTGTCATTGGTCTCCCACATGGCCAACTACAATTTGAGTCCCGGACCCAGTGGCTTGAATGCCATGCTGGGTGCATGTGCATGGTTGCTCAAGATCTTGGGAGGAGAATGGAGGAAAAGGGACTGCAGCATGGCCATTCACCCTAGGGCGGGGTGGGGGGTGATTTCTCACTTTCCTTTCACTATGTCTGTCTCATTCACCCTAGGGCAGGGGGGGAGGGATGATTTCTCACTTTCCTTTCACTATGTCTGTCTGTCTGTGTCTTTGTCTCTGCTGAGGACACATGCCCTAAGGCAAAAAAAAAAAAAAAAAAATCTCTAACACAAAAAAATAAAAAAATTTACCAGTGCCAAGGATAGGTAACAATTTCTGTATCATTTGAAGTACACATGCCTGGAGGGAAGCAGCCTTGGAGGCCGTGAGCTACAGCCTAAGCCTCCCTGGTGGTCTTTGCAAGTTATTCAGTTTCCATGAGCTGCAGTTTTCACATATGTTAAAAAAAAATAATAGTAAAACAACAAGAATAATGAAACTGTTTAATAATAGTAAAATAATAGTAAAACAACAAGAATAATGAAATAAGGTAATTCCTGGAAATTGCTTACTAATCACTGTACAGACCAGTATGGCAGTCTCTAGCGTATATAGCGACATAAGTTTGCTTACGTTCATTACAATGAAATCAAATAAAAAATTCAGTTCCTTGCTTGCATCTTACATTTCAAATAATAGCCGTGTGCAGCTAGTGGTCAAAATATTCTACAGGGCAGGCCAAGAACACTTACATCATCACAGTGTCTTATTGGGCGGCACTAGCGAGACCCTAATTAGAGCTCAATAGTGTTCTGCGTTTGTCTTTCACTTCTCCTGAATGACCTTGGGAAAATATTCCTAGTAGTATGGTTTCCGAATCAAAGAATATGGATTTCCTCAATGGTCCCGTTCCTAACATTGAACACTACAGTATTTGTATTTAAGTAGACTTGAACATGCTGCAAAATGCCTTCACAAGTATTTATGCCATCTGAAAACAGAATCTTTTCTACTCTTAATTACTGAATCACTAACTTAGAATAATGCTGTCATATTCCTGACACTCAGTAAACACAGTTGTTGAGTGAATGAATGATTGAATGACTGGTGATAACCACCCAGTGAGGTATTTGATCAAATATCCTTTCCATTTTACAAATGAAAGGCTAAGTCATTCAGGAAGTTATCAACGCATGTCAAAACAGAAGCCCAGTTGTCCAACTTCACTGGAGTATTATTCACAAATATTCCAAAAGTAGAATTAGGGAGCAAGCAGCCTTTTTCCTAAAGATTGGTGTAGAATTATCAATCTCTGCTCTATAAAAGACTTTGTTGAAATGAGTGCGCCCACAGACACAGGCCTGGCCCCATGTGACAGTGATAATGCGCTGCTCAAGAGAAGCCAGATGCCACACAGAGGCTGCAATTTTAATCCCTGTCCCCAAGCCTAAGACTTGCTGGCACATGATCTGACAGGCTGGAATATTGGAGGTAGGGAGTCAAGGCACGATCGGACCCTGTGGAGGGCGTTTACTCACTCTCCCATGTGTGTATATATTCTCTACCAAGAATAAAGAAAAAATGTGCTTTTTAAAATTTATTTATAAATAAATCTGCTGCTCCTGAAAAAAATGGTTTGAGATATATGAAATATATATAGACATATGCAATATATATGGATGTTATACAGTATATTTTTAAACATACACATGAATGCGGCATGCATATTTAAACTTAAATCTAAAGAAATACTCAATGACATTAATAATATGAATATTCTACTATCATGAGGAGACTCAGGAATCTCAATACGGCTCAAAATAGATCCGTGCCTCTTTGGAAGACCCTAAAGAAGACTTGTAAATAAAAACCAATCATGAAAATAATGAAAGCCTGATTTTATTGTTTGCTGGACACGTGTCCATAACAACAGTGCAGAGCTTTCTGGAAAAGTGAGCTGGAATTGTGATCTAATCCACAGCTTTCAAGGTCCTCTCCATTCTCTTAGGTTTAACTTTCGCAATAAGCTAGCTTTCGGAGTCGGGCTGATTACACAGTGAGAATAAGAAACATTTCAATGGGACAGTCTAAGCTCTCGTAGTGATGCAGCATAAACAGAAGAGCGATCTCCAACTTCTTCAGAACAGGACCTGGAAGAACTTCCTGTTTGACATCCAGGGAAGCCGAGGAAGGAGAATAGCCAAACCATGTCTCTGCAAATGACCCTTTAATGCACAAATGCCAGTCAAATGGTCTAATTAGAATCCCAAAATATAAATCAGTAAAACGAGCTGTTTCTTTATTTGAAGAAGTGGCAGTGGGTTTGATACGGAGGGATGGATTTTCTTAGCAGCGCCTGGGCTCAGCAGGGAAACAGCCTGTTCTTCCTTTGCTTAAACAACAATGTTTGGTAAAAGTATCTTGTAAAAGTGGTTTCCCATAAGAAAAACAAAAAAGAGAAAAACGTCTGTACGTGCCAGTTTGATATGGACTTACACTAATTTATTTTTAAAGAAAGAGATTTTTGCTATAATGTGTGTGTGCTCACCAGAGAGAGAGATAGAAAGCAAGAACCCTCCCACCCCTACCCCAACCCCCTGAGGAAGACGGTCAGGCTGCAAACCGTTCTCTATTCTTCTCTCAGGATTTTTGGCACACACTCACACATGCCTGGTATGAGTTTCAAACACTCCGGGTCCGGGACTCAAACTGTGGTTGACAGTGTGGGAGTCCAGCGACGTAACTATTATGCATATGTACTGGTCCCATGGACTTAAATGGAAAATAAATAGAAACCGACAAAACCTCTTTTTCGTTGTTTTGTTTTTAAATTGGCTACAGGGAGTGTGCACTCACTGGACAGAGACAAAGAAAGAGGGAAAGTGAGAGGCTCGATGGTCACACCGCAGTTCCTTCTTCATTCTCCCTTTCAGGAATTTCAGCACCCACACACGTATCTGGCATGTTTTTTAAGCCACCGCATCCAGAACTCAAACCACGCTGTCAGCATGTGGGATCGAGTTGCCTTCACCACCACACCACTGGCTAGGCTGACGAAAGGTTTTGAAACAGATGTTTCCGTTCCACATTTACTAAATGACTGAAGCTTTGAGAGGCGTGGAAAGAACAAAGAGAAGACTCCTACTACAATCCTTCAGTACTATTACATGGTGTTGGGTGACCTGATGCCACCCAAGGGAAACGATTGTCTTTATCCTGAACTATTTCTGGATGCAAACAAAACAATGCAACTCTCTTCTTGAAGGAGTTTCTGTAAGCTAAATATTATCGTTTTATTCTAGGATTGTAAGATATCAACCCTTCAGTTGCTCATTGTTAACTTTTATCTCACGTACATAACAACTTTAAGTCAGGCAAAATGGTTATCATCAATTAGTCACTTACATTTTAAAATTGTAAAAGTGATAAGACTAGATATTGATAAGAAATGATCAAAGCTTACCACAATTTTCTAAAGAACAATGTATGTTAGGGGCCGTGATCACAACAGCGATTGCAGTAAATTCTAGTATGTCTAGTGATGCAATTAAAAATTACGTCCAGGCTTGGGGCCACCTCTGTGATACAGCGGGAACAAGCTGCCCAGGAGAAGCTGGGCCAGCCCTATGGTGTCAAGTAAGCCTGTGCAACAGGGGTTCAGATCCCCTTCCTGGAGACAGCAGGCTACCCACAAGCATGCTCAGGATCCTTGTGGGATGCAGATTTGGAGGAAAAAGGATTGTGCAAGATCCAGTCCTCTCAGAAGAAGCTTCCTCAACCCCTCTCTCACACATGTGCACATGCTCCATGGCATTAAAGAATAGAAAAGCGAGAAGCTGGGTCCTACATGGTGACCACAGCTTAAATCTCCAGTCTGGTTTGCACACAGGGTGCAGGTGCACAGGCCCCATACCCAAAGGCTGGACGGCTGGACGGCTGGAGGAAGGGGAGCAGACCCTGGGGAGATTATTCCTTTTTCTCTCTCTCCCCACCTCTCTTTCACTCTCATACGCACGTGTATCATAAATAAAAAATACCTAGTCAAGCTTTAAAAAAGCTGTATCGCACTGGACTATTATTTTTATTATAGACTATCATAGTGTAACTCTACAGTTTTTATAATAACGATGCTGATTTACCATATATCTGTTTAATAAATGTTTGATGATATCAATCCAATGATGAGACAGCATTTATATTTGTAAATTACTGTATTAAACCCAAAATGTTCAGTGTAGTAGTAGGCAAGGGTCATGAAAAACTCAAAAGACAAGATGTGTGTGCGCATGTGTCTATACATGTGTGTGCATGTGTGTATATATGTACATAAGCATGTATTTGTGTAACAGTATGATGCGCTGTGAGGATGAAAGAATAAACTTACTATTAATTGAATTATTGCTGTCTTCTGGTAATAGTCATTCTTTCAGTCTCTTCATATTGCACATTTATTATATTTAAGGGATCGATGATCTGCCTGAATTCAACAATATTTTGTGGCTAAAAATATTCCTATTTGGTCCACCTGGTGATATTATAAGCAACTCACACTTCATCTTTTGGCAATGCCTTTACTTTTTAAGTTAGTATAAATGAGTATAAATGCTGTTCAGCTATAAACCAATCTTTTAGTCCCAGAGTGAGACTGAAATTAACATATATAGTAAACATCTTTACTTTAAAAGAGAAAGCTATTTTTGTTTGTGGTTTCCTAGATAAAAATATGTCTCTGTGTATACTACATAACTATAATATCACAAACAATATTTATAGTATATTAAAATTGACACCTTATATACGTTCAAACGTAGTGAGTACAGGGCACAGCATTAAAGCTACGGTAGTTGGATTCAAGTTGACCAAAGTGCATTCATGATATTGTCTCTCTCTTCTTTATAGGAAGGATTTGTCAATTCTTCCTACCTCCTCTGTCTTTGTGTACAGTAAATTTCCATCAGTATCTGTAATCAGTCAGCTCCACGCTATTTATCTTTTGAAAGATGACTTTCTTTTTCATTCTGTGTAGGTCAATTAATCTATTAGGTCTTCTGGAAAGTGATGACATAGTTTTCTAAGTTGTTCTAAGCAAAAATGCATCATGACTTCCCCCAATGACCCAATAGGTAACCAGAGGCTGTGGAAGCATCTAATTACTTGGAAACCAAGAAACCAAAACCTTTCCCTCACTGTCCCAGGTGTCCCGACTGTAGCTGTCATAGTGTGGAATTCGAGAGAAGCAGACCTTAGGAATGAGAATGAGCATGCAGAAAGCTGATTAGGGAGGACTCCTTGAAGAAAGGGGAAGAAAGCAGAGTTGAACAGATGGAAAAGCCTGGCTGCCATAAAATCTCAATGAAGACCTCGACTAATGGGACCAGCAGTTAGCGTAATGGCTACGTCGCTGGACTTCCATGTAGTCAACCGCAGTTCGCGTCCCGGACCCGGTGGCTTAAAACCTCACTCCAGGCATGTGTGCATGTGTGCCCAAGATACCAAGAGGAGAATGGAGGAGAAGGGATTGCAAAGTGGTCATCCCCCCTGGGGGGTGATTTCTCGCTTTCTGTCTCTCTGTCTGTCTGGCCAGCGCATGCGCCCTATAGCAAACAAACCTCTCCAAAAAAAAAAGACTGCGACTAATGTCACAGGGGGTTCTGGAGCTGGGATAATCCTTGAGAATTGTGTCCGTTACAATGACGGGAGTGAGTCCTTGGGGCCTGGTGCTATGAGCTGTAAGAAGGGGGTGGCTTTTTCAGCTAAGAAGTCCCCAGAGGGGCTATAGCCAGGGCTTTCTGCAGAGAGCACCTTCTGCAGCTGGAAGAGTAGGTCTTTCATTCCTGAAGAGGCATGCGAACAGTACATTACAATATCCACATAACACCCAATATCCACAAAACTCTCTTTCTGTGAATTAAGTTTTGAGCCAATAACACATGAGAAGGCTGAATGATCAGAATTTATTTGTCCTAGTGCTGAATGGCTGGGTCTCCCAAACATAAGGCTCAGCAAATAAGCCAGTCACAAAAGAGCATTCATCTTATAACTCCATTTTCCTAAGATTAAATAAACAAACACAAAACAATAGGCAAAATTAATATGTGGATGTTGCAAGGCAGGATAATGCGTAAATTATTTTGACAAGATTTTTGTCATCAATTTCTGAATTGCCGTTGTCATTTATAATAAATAAAGAGATTTAAGTACAAAAAAATCTATACCTTATTCTGCATATGTGCATTTATTTAATAAACATAATTGCAGTCAAAATTAGGGCTCCATAAAATTATTTAGGAAGGATTCATTAGGTTTTCAAGCCTTTAAAGTGCTATTTTATAGATATTTAGTTGGGCAAGAACCAATCTTGGGGTAGGCAGGTAGAAGCAGGTAGAAAAATAGAAGTTAGATGACTTGGAATGAAAGGTAAGATGTGGAATTAGGACAGAAGAGCCTGCAGAAAACACGGGTACAGACAATGTTAATGTAGAAACTAAAGACTCACGGCTGTCATTTGAGGTCTGGAATGATTTTCCATAGAAGTATAGTAATAGTGAATGCATATATTGAACACTTTTATGAGCCAGATACTCTGCTAGGCATTTAAAAATATTATCTAAGTTTTTAGAACAAAGATTATATATGCATTTACATTTATATTTGTAGATGTTTTTGCCTTAGGGCACATGCATTCTCCAAAGAGAAAGAGAGAGAGGAGAGAGAGACAGAGACGGTGAGAGGGAAAGTGAGAAAGAACTCCCAGGGGGATGGCCATGCCACATCCCCTTTTCCTCCCTTCTCCTCCCAGGATCTTGGGCGTGCATTCACACACACCTAGCATGAGTTTGAAGACACCCAGTCTGGAACTTGAACTGTGGTCATCCATGCGGGAGTCCAGCGATGCAACTGCTACACTATCTGTGAGTCCCCAATGAAGATGTTTTTACCTGAAGTTTTACTGAAGAAGACATTAAGTTCAAGTGATTAAGTAATAACACCAAAGTCACAAAACAAGGTACAATAGAAGCATATGCCAGTCTGTTCCAAAAAAGGGTTCCACATTTTATATTATATAATAATAAACTAGAAGTAATTTAAAGAATGTACATGTGGGGTCAGCAGGTGGCATGGAGGTTAAGGTGGCTGAATCCTACATGGCCAACTCCACAGTTCAATTCTCAGACCAGAGGTTTGAAGAACACCCTGGACATTGCGTGTGTGTGTGTGTGTGTGTGTGTGTGCGTGTGTGCCCATAACTCCAAGAAGAGAATGGAGGAGAGGGATTGTGGCATGACCAATTCCCCTGGGGGTGGTGATTTTTCACTCTCACTGCCTCCCTCTGTCTCTCTCCAGCAAGTACACGTGCCCTATAGCAAACAAAGACTGCGTGTGTGTGTGTGTCTATATACATACAGTATATGCAGCAATACTAACTGGGTTTAGCCACAACAGCGCTCACACAAACCATAAGGAATAGGAGACCTCAGATCAGAGAGGAGCTGACTGAGAAGCTGTTCAACTCTGAGGCCATTCTGCTCAGACATTACACATAGTTTGGTTTCCTTTTTCCTCATTTTAATCAGCAAGGGAATTTACTTGGAAGCCAAAACCTTGGTTTCTTAACTATTATTACCCACCTGAAGTCATCATTTCTGTTTATTACATCATAATCGTCACTACTTGCCACCAATTGTACATTCCCAAAGAGGAAATTATGATTTCAAGTGAAGACGACGGAGCAGGAACAGATGGGCTACTAAAAGAGACACATCCTATTATCCTGAAAATGTACTCCATAATGAAGAACAAGGGAAAAGAGATCAGAAGGCACTGTCATATATCAAAATAGAGCCTTGCTAGCAGCAGGATTATACTGAGGCGGACAGATCTGCTGAAGTTTCCACGTACCAGTCATAGTACTTTAGGCTTGACATTCATATACCAGAGAAAGTGCAGAGTTAAAAGAAGAAGAAGAAGGAGAAGGAGAAGGAGGAGGAGGAGGAGGAGGAGGAGGAGGAGGAGGAGGAGGAGGAGGAGGAGGAGGAGGAGGAGGAGGAGGAGGAGGAGGAGGAGGAGGAGGAGGAGGAGGAGGAGGAGGAGGAGGAGGAGGAGGAGGAGGAGGAGGAGGAGGAGGAGGAGGAGGAGGAGGAGGAGGAGGAGGAGGAGGAGGAGGAGGAGGAGGAGGAGGAGGAGGAGGAGGAGGAGAAGAAGAAGAAGAAGAAAAAGAAAAAGAAAGAAAGAAAGAAAGAAAGGTCCCTCTACAGCATTTTTGGCAAATATTTCACTTTAGCTTTTGCAGTAAGTTCTTCAATCGTCAATAGCTCTGGTCACATTGAAAAGGCCCCCTTCCAAGCAGGTCATTATCATGTGATTTTGACTCCCTTTCCAAGACTTCTGTCTGACTGGACCACATGCTTCTTCAAAGATTTTCATGAAGTATCTGTCTTTTAACTATAGGGAAGGCAATGCTGACAGAATGGGAAACTATGCAATGATTCAAAAATTTTTTATAACAACTGGAGCAGCTGCCTGGGCCTTCTGGACCAGTAGAGGAGCTGTTTTTCTAGTGCTGATTCCATTCTGGCTTTAACCAATTCAAAACCAGAGGGCAAATAGGGTCACCTGGACCCTAGCTCACCATCAAAAGCCCCCTGCCAAGCCTAAGGTGTCTAAGAGGGGCTACTGTGCCCTGCACCACACAGAGAGCCATGAGGTTGTACACAGCACCCCACAATCCGCTTCTCTGCCCAGCCCTCAGCTACATAGAGACCAGAAAGTTTTGGCTATGGACGAGCCAGAATATCTGAGCATGGTGAGGTCCTGCAGGAACTGTCTCCCCACACTCACCCCAGCAAAAAGCACAGAAATCTTCCTGTGCAAATCTAAGAAAAGTGAATCCATCTCTAAATGCCTGGAAATCACAGCAGAGCCTCAAGAAACATGAAAAAAGCAGGAAATGCTTCCCCCCAAAAGCAACATTGTTTTAAAATGGATGTTAGTGGTGACTGGCATTGTGGAGCATGTGTTTCACACCAGTTCATTCATAAAGGCAGATCCTATCACTCCATATGTACGGAAGATGTATGGTAGACTGAAGGGACAGAGATTAAAGACCTGTTACAAGAGCTTCAAGAGGCCATGGTAGCGTGGATGAGACAGATAAGGCAGCAGATAACCTTAGATGGTGTGGTCAGTGCTTCGACAGGGTAGTTCCTTATACGAACCCCGAGGCCAGATCATCCTGACTAGGACAGCCTGAAAAATGAGATAAACAGTGTCTGCCAAGGTCCAGGTGCAGGTAGAGTTTTGCAGAGGTAAGGAATGCACCGAGAGTTGGGGTCAGAGCCAAGCAGTAACACGTGTATTTATGCTGAGGGCTAGCGAGGAGTCAGATAAGCATAGCGAGGTGGGCAAGGCAGGACTCAAGGAGCTTTTAGTCAATATTAAAATGCCTAGAGACTTGGCTTATTGCTACAATTACTCTCAGAAAATTCCTAGACTAAATGGGCTGGTGATGTTCCCAAAGCCCTATGGGAGTCCAGTGAGACCCAATCTGTTTTGTTTTATTTTTCCCTGAGTTGCCTTTTCCGCTGCCTCTGACTTTCCTAGGCTTGGAGTATCTTATGCTATTTCTATGGCAATAGAAACATCTTTCCTGCCATCTCCTTTCCATTTCCCAATGTCCACCTAACTCTTCACAGGAAGGCCCAGGGAGTTAATTTTGATTAATTCAAAATCGGAGTATTGGGGGTAGCAGGTAGCATGGTAGTTAAGGTGCTGGACTTACACATGGCTAAACACAGTTTGAGTCCTGGACCTGGTGGCTTGAACTCCACAATGGGCACAAGTATGCCCAAAATCCCAAGAGGAGAAGGGATGGCAACATGGCCATCCCCACAGGGGGTGATTTCTCACTTTCCTTCTCACTGTCTCTCTCTCTCTCTGTCTCTATCTGGTGAGTGTATGGACCCTATGGCAAAAGCCTAAAACAAAATCAATTTATTATTGATCTGTCAAATCCCTGGAGTGATACACCAACATAGCCAGATACTCTGTGTTCATTCAGTGGGAGGTATTATATGAGGCATAGACAGGAGGGACAAGAATCCCTAGGTCCATCTGCCTGCCCCAGGGACGGTCCAACAATGCTCATCACATAGTAAATTAAAGAACAGATGCCAAATATGTATTTTCCCACTGACTGAAGACATGTATTACATGGCTTTAACATTTATATAGATGTTTAATTAAAGTAATGAGAAAAATAATATTTTTAATGTACTGCTGTCACCTCTCCTCCCTGGTCAAAAGCTTATTTGGTATTTCAGTTCTATAGACCTTTTCTCTCTCCCTTTAATCTGCATAAAGTACAATAGCTAATACTATTTGGGCTTTTCTAGTTTTGTCTCCAGTGTCAAATGTGGGAATTTTTCAGTGATCTGAAACATCTTGGGTCCTGAAATTGATGCAGAAACAGGCTTGATTTGGTTTGTGGGATGTCTCATAGTGATTTATTTTAGAATCTATACCTTACCTTTAATAGAAAAAACCTCATAATTGCTCAAGGAAGAAGACAGTATTTTAGTTTCTTTAAATGTTTCTCTTGGAGAATTAATTAAGGGCACAGGGATCTCTAGTTGCAGACATTTCTTAATTTAGTCTGAGACCTGGTGGACAGTGTTTTTTGCTTTTCTGGCACACAAACACAAACATACATAAATAAGACATGTAAATTATAACCATAGTATGTGCTAATTCTTCATGTTCACTGTCACAAACCTGCAAAGTTTGTCTTGTCTTACAAACATGAAGTAAAAGCCACAAACTATTATTCATTAGGTTTCTCATAAGAAAACCATATTGATTCTTGGTAGTATCAAACACTAGGTAGGGATAATTGTTTAATTTTCTTTTCTCATTTCTTTCACAAGAGATACCAAGAGAAAAAGAAAGGACAGAGAGGAAAATAGAAACAGGCATCTTAACAGGGGTTTCACACCTGGCCTCAGCCAGCCAGAATCACGGGCAAGTACGCATGTCTGGCATGTACAGGGAAACTCCGGGAAATGAACCTGGGACCTTCTCATACGGTTTCAACACTGCAGAGCATTGTGTTACCAGTGCACCACCACTGTAGGCCTGTAAAGACTTTTTTTTTTTAAGAATTACTTAATTGAATTTTATTATTATTTTTTAATTTAATCAAAGAGAGATGGAGAGAGAGAGGAAAAGTGAGAAAGCAAACCTCAAATTGTGGTCTACCATGTGGGAGTCCAGTGCCTCAACCACCACACCACCTGCCGGCCCCCTGTAATGACTTTTTATAAAGTCTCCCATAATAGACATATGTCATAAGACATAAGCAGAAGATTTACAAAACTTACACTTTATTGAAGTTTATACAAAGAGGAAAGGAAAAGGAAACTAAATTTGCTGTGCATGCAGCATGCATGCCTGTAGAAATATGACTATAAGATAAAAATCATAGTTACATGAACATCAGCCTCTCAAAATTTGGAGTTCAGAGCAGTTTCACATGCCCTTCTCATTCAGAGAGTGATACAGACAAAAAGGGACAGAGACAAGGAATGAAAGTGAGCCTAGGCTTTCTCCTTTGGACAAATCATCTAGATAACAAACAAGCAAAGAGATACAGGATCTCAACAATATTGTAAATGAAACGGAATTGATAGACTTCTATAGAACCTTCTACTCCCAAACCACAAAATAAACATTTTTCTCACCTCTGCATGGAACTTGTTTGAAGACTGACCACATGATAGGGCACACAAAAAAAGCCATTACAAATTCAAAGGCATAGAAACTATATCTAGCATCTTCTTCAATCATGATGGAATTAAACTTAAAATTAACTTGAGAAAAAAAACTCAAAAATACACAAACATACAGAAACTAAACAACCTACTCCCGAATGACTTCACAATCACTGAAGAAATTAAGGCTCAAATCAAAAGATTCATTGAAACCAAAGATAATAAGTACACGAGTTTCCATAACTTGTGGGACACAGCAAAAGCTGTCATAAGAGGAAAGTTCATAGCAATTAGTGCTCAAAAGAAACAGATGAAGAGATGTCAAGTAGACAACTGAAAAACATGCCTCAGGAAACTAGAAAAACAAAAACAAACAATGTCAGGAGAAAAGAAAGTACAAAGATTTAAACAGAAATAAATGAAATAGAGAATAAAAAAAGATACAGAAAATAAATGAAACCAAAAACTCATTCTTTGAAAAGATAAACAAAATTACACTAACAGTTAACCATAAAAAAACAATGAGACCTTAGTATTTGATAGAAAGTGGATGAATATAAAAAATAAACTGTTAAGTGAAGCAAGCCAGACTATGAAAGAGAGGCACTGTATGTCCCCATTAAACATATACCAAATGTCTGCTCTCTATGGCAGAAACAGAAAGACTGGACAACATGAAGGCATGGAGCAACTATAGATACCAGAGACAGTGTAGGAAGAAGAGTGGGAAATGGCAGAGCGGGAGAGGGAGGAATCAAGGGGAGAAAGAAAAAGGCAAAACATTTAAGAAACAAAATGAGAGGCCAGTAGATGGCATAGTACTTATGTTGTCAGACATCCACATGGCCAACTGCAGTTCGAGTCCCAGGCCTTGTGGCTTGAAACTCACACTGGCTGTGTGTGGGCCCAAGACACTGGGAGGAGAATGGAGGAGAAGGAATTGCCAAGTGGCCATCCTCCCCGGACGGTGCTTTCTTACTTTTCCTCTCACTATCTCTGTCTGTCTGTCTCTTTCTGGTGAGCACACATGTCCTAAGGAAAAATCTCTCAAGAAACAAAAGAAGAAACACAAAATGGAAAATTATCTGTTGATAATACAGATGGTAATATCTTTGAGTCAATATGCAGTCTATTCTAGATGGGAAAATTAATTATGTATGTATGTTGTAATGATATACAGTGATTGATTGTAAATTTAAAAAAAAATTTTTTTAAAGTGTAGCACAGGATCAGGCAGGTGATGTGGTGGTTAAGGTGCTGGATCCCACTTGGTCAAGTACACAGTTCAAGTCCTGAACCTGACTCCTTAGAAAATACGCTGGGCTCATGTGCATGCATGCCCCAAATCTTGAGAGGAGTAAAGGAGAAGGGATTATGGGGTAGCCATTTCCCCAAGGGAATGATTTCTCCCTTGCCCTCTCTCACTTTCCCTCTCTTCGGCAAGTGCACTTACCCTAGAGAAAAAAAAAAATGTAGCATTGTTTTTATCTACTATTTGAACAAATACTTCAAAATAAAATAAAATAAAGGATACAGACCATGACACTTCCATTAATATGTGCTTATTAATGTTGATCATTAATGTCAGCCAGAATTGTTTAGAAATGTTAATGTTTGTTAAATTCTTATTTTTAATGAAGAATTAAATATTAGAGGGGCCAGCCAGGGGTGTGGTAGGAACACAATGATCCATGATGGTGGACTCACTTGGGAAGGTCCTGGGTTCACATCCAGGCATACATGTACATAGGAGGCACATGCGTGTCCGTGATCTGGGCTCACTGAAGCTGGGGCTAGATCATAGGATGAGGACACTGTTGGAGGTGTCTATCTCTTTATCATGGGAGAAACAGACATGCAAACTTTGAAGACTATGTTAGAAAAACACGAGTAAAGGAATCCTCCAAACACCTACCACATAAATAATCAAGGAAGAGGTGCGAGGCTTGACCAAGAACAAGTGAGCCAGGCCTTCTCATAGCTTCCGTGGTTGGAATGAGGGCATTAATGGAGGGAGGAGTAGGTTACTTTATTTGAAATGGGATTCTGTTATACTTTCTAATACAGGACTCAAGACGTTTTCACATAAAAAAAAAAAAAAAGTATGCAAGTAGGGCTAAATGTCTTTCTGGTTTCACTTGGACAAATAACTTAAGACCATTTCCAGAGAAAAATGGATTTGTCTTTAACATGTGGTGTATTCCACTAGCAATGATCTGGAAGGGAAAATTAAGCTGACACTCATGGAATGATAATATATTGAAAGACGCTATACATTAGAGAGAAAAATTTGCCAGAGGCTTAAGTAAGGACAGATAAATCTGATTCAACTCAGAAAGAGGAGACAGTTAGCACAGCAGGAAATTATTTGGAATTAGGTGTTCTCGTCTCATAAAAGCAACGGTCTGAAGATGATAACAAATTCTACTTCTTTTGTTCCCCAGTTTGACCTTCTCCTCCACCATTCTCTTCTTCCCTGTAAGACTCCCATTTTGCTTTTTAATTGATTTGTGCAAGGGGTTATTAAACCCTAAAGACACCTCAGATTAGGTAGTTTTCCATAAATAAAAGGACTGGCTCCTTAAACACAATATGTACAATAATTGCTTCTTGCTGATACTGTTTTCTTCCAGGCAGTTAGAATCCCAAGAAACCAAGATTCCACCATCACACCCACCCCCCCACACACACACCAACCTAAGCATGGTTCTAAACAGACATTGAAAAAAGCGCCACGTTTGAATGGCAGTATTTTTTTTATTTTAAATTATGTTTTAAATAGTTTGTGTTTTCTTTGTTCTTTTGTTCTTTTTTTTTAAATTTTTTTTTGTCATAGAATCAGGGACCAAACTTGTCTCAAATGTCAATACATGAGAAGAAACAGGGAAGGCAGTATTTTGGCCAAATCTTAAGCTCTTCTTACGCAATATAAGGCATGACGGGAAAGGACTGGTCTATAAAGAAATACAGTGCTGGATTTGCATAGTATCTTACACGATTTGATGATGAACTACAGGGCTACAAACGGGAGGTGTGCAAAGGAAGATGAAATAAACACATGTGAAAGAAAGAAAGGATTCATTTTCTCTCTTCAGAACAAAGCCAAGACTTTTAGGCTACACTTAAGAGAAAGAAAACTTTATTCTGAAAATAACGGAAATTGATCTGACCAGAGTGATCACTTGTCAAGGGAAGGAATTGCAAATGACTTCAGTCATTTTATCCCTAGTGGGTTTTTAAGCCAGCGTAGATAACATATAGCAAAGTATATTAGTATGAGCCACAATACACTGGCAGAAAGATAGAGTGGAAAACCTCTTAGGTCAAGCTCATTATTATTCATTAGTTTGTAAAAATGCATTTGATATCTTTAAAGGTCTCAGAGTGTATGAACACATTTTTCTACAGTGTTCTGAGCCAAAAAAAATAATAATAATAATAATAAAAAAGACCTCAAGAAGAAAGAAACAACTACACCCTGAAAGCAATTTCAACCATGTTTATCTGCAAGTTGAACGTTTAGAAATGCCTTATGGTGCAAATTAATCCAGTACCCTAAGATTTATGTGATAAGTAAGAAATCCTTGGTCTCAGAATCACAAGGCCCAGAGCTTAAGGCCCTTAAAGAGAAGGTGGCGTGGTGGTTAAGGCGCTGGAATTCCCACATGGCTGACCATGGTTTGAGTCCTGAACCTGACACCTTCTCTCTCTCTCTCTCTCTCTCTGGCAAAAACCCATGTGAAAAAATAATAATAAATAAGTGAATAAAGTAATTAAAAAATGGAAGTATCCCAATTAAAAAATATTTTTTTAAAAAAGATTTTATTCCTAAATTACATTACAAGAGCATTTTCACCCTTCGCCCCCGCATGTTACCTCTGTCACAGCCAAACAGCAGCAATGGTAGCAAACCCCTACTCTCTCCTTCCTCGCTGGCACCCCACAGCTGGTCACCTTCCCATTTGCATCCCCAAGCATCCTCTGACAGCTCATTGATCGCTCCCTGGGTAAACTCTCAGAGACTTTTGTTCAAACTTCTTTTCTAGAGTGTTCAATTTTGTATTTTAATCTTTCATGCAGTGCATTTACTTGACTGCTAACAGTGGTTCCCAAAACCGAAACATTCAACCGCAGGGAGAGTTAAAATTATTGAAGAGGTCCATAAATGTATATATCTATATATGATTTTTGCAATCAATGGAAGAGTAAAACTATAGACCTGACTGTGTGAATGCAATGTAAAAACATTTCGTCAAGAACAGAAATCAACAAATGATAGCCTATGGATCAGATCCACCTGCTGCCTATCTTTATTTCTGCACTAAGTCTTATTCAAACCAAGCCGTACTATTTACGTACTCCAATGGCAGCTTTCATGCTGTAGCAGAGTTGAGTGGTGGCCATGCAGACTCTATGTGGTGCACCAAGGTTGAAATATTTACTGTCTGACCATTTGCAGAAGAATTTTGCCCACCTCTGGTCCAGACCATGATCATCTTGAGGATAATAGTACCGTCTTAGATATGTTTGTATCACAACCACATCTTTTGCACACAGTAAATAAAATGTTCACTTCTGGAGGGTGAAAACAGAAATTATTATATCCTCCCCCCAAGCATCCCCTTCCTTCTTTATTTTCACTCTTGCCAACAAAAATTCACTTGTTTGAGTTTTAAAAAAAATCAGGGCATCATTGACTCTGCTCTTTTCATTGTTCATATGATTAGTCATCTTAGAACTTTTAGATTTGTTTGAGTCCTCTCAGTACTTCAGTGCTGTATTCAGCATCCTTTTTTTAGAAGTGATTCTTTCCATAAATAAGTTCATGCGATAAGCGTACATTTTGCATTTATAATTATCCTTCACAGAGAGCACAACTTTTAATACACCAAGAATTGATATATATATGTAGTATCCTATTGTATCTACAACCCACATAGGAAGTCTTTTTCTGTTTCCACTCAGCATGGCATTTTTATGATGTATCCACGTTGACTTAATTCTTGATTCAGTCCTTGGGTGTTTCATCATATGACTAGACTCTCTACGTCCCTATTGATGGATATCAGATTTTCCCAAAATTCCTATCAATGGTGCTCAAATACCTTGACCATGAAAACGAGTTTCTTCAAAGCCTGTATATAGAAATGGAAATACTGGCCGCCGGATATTATATTAATTTCCTAGTGCTGCTGTACCATTTGAACATGTTCAAATGGGTTTGGTCCAAATCAAGGTGTCAGCAGGTCCACACTTACTCCAGAGGCTCCAGAGAAGAACTCAGTTCCTTGCATTCCCTGCCCGGAGGAGGCCCACATCCCCAGGCTTGTGGCCTCTCTTTGTCTTCAAAGCCTTCCGTGCAGCATTTTCCAGTCTTTCCGACTCTGACCTTCTATTTTGACATTGTTTCTCCTCTGACTCTGAATGGCTCATCCTCCCCTTAAATGGATCCTTGTATTCCATTGAGAGCACTGGGGTATGAAATTTTCCTTCCCAGCTCCATCTTTAACTCCGTCACGCCTAAGGTCCCTTGTACCATGCAAGGTAACGGATACACACATCCCAGAGACCAGGAGGGAGACGTCTTTTGGCGAACACTGCTCAGCCTATGACAAATCCAACTGTCATCAGTGTTACTAGTTACTATCCATTTCTTCTCCAATGAGTTGTAGCAATTTCTTTTTTTTTCCAGTCAAATTACTGGAGTTTTATTGATTAAGCCGGCAGCTTACGGAAGGACTCATGTCTCTCAAAGACCCTCCAGCTCTGAGTGAAAGAAGAGAGGTGCTTATAAAGGCAAGAATCACAGTCCTTTATGAATTCACACAGTGATTACAGTGGAAAAATGAGGAGGGGGTGAGGAGGAAAGGGAGTTGTAGCAATTTCAATAAGACCTCTGTTGTTTCCATGTCTCCAGCATGGCATTGTTCCAGATTATCTGGAATGTATAAAACCTAAAGGCATTGCTATTTGCTTCTAACTTTAAATTTGTATGTTTATTTCACACCTACAGAAAAGCTGCAAGAAGAACATTAGGAACTTCTGCATGTCACTTGTGTTCATTCAGCTATCATTTTAATTGTCGCCCATTCCAGACTAAGTTGGAAACTTATGTCCCTTTATCTCTAAGCATTTCGGCATGCATTTCTCACAAATAAGAATATTCTCTAATTTAACAACAATAGAAATATGCCTATCAGGAAATTAATATTGATTCAATATGATCTTGTAATACCCAGTCTTAGTAAAATTCCATCACTTGCTCCATAATACTCAATGTAACTATTTTTCCTTGGTTGAAGACCCAGTTCAGACTGACACATTGTATTTATTTCTCATCTCTTGTTAGAATCCTTTCATCTGGAAATGTTCCTTTGTTTGGTATCTTGAAAGACTTAGAAGCAGAATATCTTGGTTCATCTACAATGCCTCAGTAATTTACAGAAACCCGCAGTGTTTGGGAAATAGTTCTTTATAACCCAGCTGCCTTTTCATGGTGATTACAACCTAGTTTGCAGGGCAGTTTGGGCTGCTTCAAGACCCCAGCCCTCCTACTGCTATCCATACCTGCAGCAAATTGTCCTGGAAGTCTGAGCTACAACTTGTTTTCTCCTACTATTATTTTCATTATTATTTGTTAGATGTTTGCCATAAGCACATGCACTTGCAGAGAGAGACAAAGAGAAAGTGAGAAATCACCCCTGGAAGGGACAGCCATGCCACGATCCTTGCTTCTCAATTTTCCTCTTGGGATTGTGGGCATGCACACACATGTGCCTGGCATGATTTTTCAAGCCACTAGGTCCAGAGTGTGAACAGTAGTCGGCCTTGTGGAAGTCCAGTGCCTTAACCTCTGTGCTACCCATTGGCCAGTTTTATATAGCATACCTTTTCATTCTGGTTGTTGAAATGTATGAAGCTGCTTCACAGTTTTATTAAGGTTGTATATAAGTGGTCTTCGAAAAATGCATGAAAGAACTGCAAGGATTTCATTTCTCTGGCACTAGAGTAAATTTAATTTCATCATTTCACACACTTTTCAAAGTATCTCTGTATATCTTTAGCAGCAATGCTGTGTCTTCAATACATCTGATCAGAAGGCCCAAAATATGAATTTTTTTCAAACCAGTGATAATATTTTTGGTTCTTTGCTTAGGATGATTTCCATATTTTTAATATTATAATTTTTCCCTTTATAATTAATTTGTAATTTGTGGGGAGATACTCAAAGATTATACATACTTTTTTGTATTATACTTCCTCTAATTTTAGCATCCATGGGTGTCTAATTCCATCACTCAGTCTTTATTAGTTGGCATTTTATTTTCAGAAAAACCTTTGTTTTTCCTCTTGCTATTTATTCATCTGTTTACATCTCTTTGGGTTCATGAGTTTTTATTTTACTCCGTGGATTATAATTTATTCATCTGATTATTTATTTTGATCTTGAAATTGTTCCAGAGTTTGTCAATTGAAGCCCTTTCAAGTTGGCTCAAGTGTATTTTTAATAAATTCCCATTAGTCCTTGCATTCCCTGTTATTTTGTAGCACAGAAAGATATGCCAGACTCATTCTGTGCTTACCTTTGCCTATTTTTTATTTACTTCATCTTGCCGTTCTGTGCTTTCCAGTTATGCTGAAATAATGTTAGCGAGTAGGTTCACAAATACGTTAGGAAAAATCATCTCGATACGGAAATGTGATGATGTAAGAGGGTCACATGGAGAAGAGAATGATTCTCTTTTACTGAAAAGTTAAGATCAAGGAGGGTTAGACACTGTTCCTATTGTTCATTTGACATTCACATTTCTCTCTCTCCAAATTCCAAGCTCTTCCACGAGGCTGCTCTGCTTCACCATCCCCCCAGTTCTCCAGGTAAGGCAGGAGTGGGTCCACCCCGCCGCTCGCAACTGCGTCCCCAGGGTCTGACACAGTGGCTGAAGTTTAGCAAAGCCTCAACTATTTGCTGTCGGTATTATTCGCCCAAGTAAGGTCTCATCTCTTATTTTTTCTTGAAACACTGAGCCAAGAGAATAAGAGACTCTTTCATCATATACTCGGAACTCTCCTTGGGAAGCATTTCTGAGAGCCAAATCAAAAGAAAAATCCGTAGCCTACAGTATTCCCCACATTTCTCCCTGGCTTCCTTCAATGCTCTCTCCAGGGAGGCCAAGGTCATGGATACAGTGTCTGTAAACAAAGAATGTGCCCTCTAAGTAAACTAGGCAAATGTATTCAAAAATTGTAACTGGGGGACCAGCAAGTGGCATGGTGGTTAAGGCACTGGACACTCCAACATGGCCGACCATGGTTCAAGTCCGGGATCTGGTGGCTTGCTTTCTCACTTTCTCTCTATCTCTCTTTCTCTGTCTCTCTCTGGTCAAATGAAAATAAATGAATGAATAAATAAAATTTAAAATAAATAATTATAAAAAAATTGTAACCAAGTGGCCCATCTAATCCAGAAAGGTCATATTTTTTTTTTTGGAAGAGATTTTTGCTATAAGGTACATGCACTTGTCAAAGAATAGAGAGAGAGACAGAGAGAGAGAAATGGAGAAATCATCCCTCCCCCTCCAGGGAGGAAGTCCTGCTGCAATCCCTTCTCCTTCATCTTCCTCTTGGGATTTTGGGCATTCACTCACATGTCCAGTGTGATTTTTAAGCCACCAGGGACAGGACTTGAACAGCAGTCAGCTATGTGGGAGTCCAGTGCCTTGACCACTACACCACCTGGTGGCCCCTAAAAGGTCATTTTTAACAATATGCTATTTCTATGAAATAAAAATAGCGCTCAAGAACTAGGTTACTTGGCTTACTTTGGGGAAACAATTTTCTTCACTTTCTGTATGTTGCTATTTGGATCATCCTAATCTTTAAAATAAAATTGAGTGATTCCTTATTTCCATAATAACTCAGAGTTCCCATCATCGAACTCAAGGCCCTTCACAATCTGGTCCCAATCTGTCACTCCATCTTCCTTTTCTACCACCCTGCAGTCTACTGTGGACTATATTGTGTTGCATCAGAAATGTTTCAGTTTCCAAGGAAGTTTCTAGAATCCACACTTTTCTAAGATTGTGAGTTCCATAAAACGGGGGACTATAACATTTATAAAACTGATGTTTAGCACAAAGGCAGGCATAATAGAAATTCAATGGATAAACTATGACTGACAGGCTAAGTGAAAAAAAAAGAATGAATAAATGATTAGTACCTTATTAAAATATATTTTTTAAATTTTTTCTGGAGCCAACAGGTGGTGTAGTGGTTAAGGCACTGACTCCCACATAGTTGACTGCAGTTCAAGCCCTGGATCTTGCAGTTTGAAACTCACACCAGATGCATATGAATGCGTGCCCAAAAAATCCCAAGAGGAGAATGGAGGAGAAAGGATTGTGGTATGGCCATCCTTACTCAGGGGGCGGGGGAGTAGGATTTCTTGCTTTCTGTTTCTCTGTCTCTCTCTGTCTCTACAGTGAATGCACATGCCCTATAGTAAAAATTTATATGTAAAAAAAAGTTTCCTAAAATCTGTGTGAACTCACCAGAGAGAGACAGAGAGAGAGACAGAGTGAGAGAGAGCAAGAGAGAGGGAAAGTGAGAAAGCACACCCCATGGGGAATGGTCACACTGTCATCCATTCTCTGTCTCTCCCTCCTTTGGAGATTTTGGGCACACACTAGGCCTGTCTCTCCAACCACCAGGTTTAGGACTTAGCCTGTACAATCAGCCATGCACAGTCCCGCCACCTTAACCACCACTGCAGCCGTCGCACTTTTTAGAACATACAGACTGCTCAAAAAAATCTGTTCTTAGGTCTTAGACTTATCATTGTATTTCTATTAAAAGATGAATCACTTTATTTTCAGTGCTGAATTAACACAGGTATGTCCTGCTTTTCAGATTCATAGCATTAGCCTGACTGTGTCTCACAGTGAATTATTCTAGGGAAACTTTAAGCTATATATGGCAGCCTTCTGATCAGACATTCGTGTTTGCTTTGGGACATTAGGACTCTAACTGAAACTGCTGATCATGAAAGTTAAGCTAGCAAGAAAGGAAATATATTCCATTAGACAGTCGTACCAACTGACCAGAACAGCAAAATATAAATCGCTGAGAAATGCTGAGGGCTCGTGTGATTCGCACTTTGAAGGAAGTCTGAGAACTTCAGGTATCTGGAACGTTCCAGGGCTCACTTTAGAAAGCTGAAAAGCAAATCTCTTCCCAGGAAGGATCAACCCGAGACTAGCAGCTCTGAGATCTAGAGCATTAAATAAAATATACAAAAGACATGGGTACGAGACCTTATCAATGCACCTGACATACCCTAGTCTCTTTCTGTGTCCTGTGGCCAACACTCAGCTTCCGGTATCCAGAGCTCTGCACCTGAGGGCCCTCTTGGCTGGAGCTACAGAAAGTCCCAGTGCCTGTATGAGCATATGTGTGCACACACAGAACAGGGATGTGATGAGGAGTCGACACCTTCAGGAACCACCTTCCACAGCTGGTTCTCCAAGAATCTGTGCAGGAATATTTCAGCTTACTCCATGCATAAGGTTGAATAATTATGGCATATGCTTTGTATCAATTGCATAATCAAAAAGCGATGCTCAGTATTGATTCCCAGGGTTCTGAAGTAGGCTCTAGCCCGAGGTGTGCACCATGTCAGTTAGTGTAGTAGCTCAAACTTTGGTTGGCTGCCTCTCCGTCACTCACATCTCTACAGCATCAGCTGAACTCCCCAGATACACCACGGACACCGAGTCCTGGATTCAGAGCATGCACTGATTAGAACCCAAATAGAAGAGCCACTGTACTATGAAGGGCCCCATGAGTGAGGAATGATGATATTATTTTATTATCCTTAGTAATACTATTTTAAATAAATCATATTATGATAAGTTAATCATTTGACAAATAATAGTAAATGGATAAATCAGAAAATTAAAGCTAGAATTTTGTTTGAGGTTTTTCGGGCATATCAGGAAAGGGTATGTGAGGTGATCTGGAAATAGGTAGACTTGAATTGGAACAAGGACAGGGTCTAGTTGAGCCCAACTACTTGGCCTGAGGACCATCAGACTTCAGCTCAAAACACCATTCTTGAAACCCAGTAAAACTCTCTAGGCTATAAAGACAACTGAGACAAAGAAAGGAAGGGTAGCCAATTGTACCTCAGGTACATCTTGCTCTGTGGGAACGCCAGCACAGAACTCCAGCCCTAACAGAGACCTGACCAATCCACACCAACTTACGTTTATCGCTCATTTTTACGCTATTCCTTATAGAGACTCTCAAAATTGTTACAGAAGAACCATTTCCAAAAGGAAATAAAGATAATACTGATTATTACCTATAATAAAGTAAACTAATAAGCCATTAGCCAGTGTTAATTAAATGACTGAAAAAATTAACAAATGATAGGAAGAGGATGGTTCTTCCTGAAAGTGGAATGCCAACGAATCAACTTAGAAGGAAGAAAAGACATCTAACTCTTGTTTCATCCATGAGTCAGCTCCAGGTAGGCAAAGCACAATAAGAAAAAAGATACTTGGTTTTAAATGATCCCATTGTATCTTACATATTGATCACAGAGAGAAAAAGAGTAACTTGAACATGGAGAACCCTGGGCACACCATCTTAACCACACCAGTGACTAGACGTGTGGGTCCATGAGTCTGAGATGTGCATGATGCACTAAGGAGGTACACAACACGTCAGTGATATTCTCAGGAAAACAGCAAAAAATGCATGATTCTAAGAAAACATCAGACTAAGCCAAACTAAGAAACAGTCTATAAATTAGTTTGCATAGAAAAAATACATCACGACTTTTCCAACAACCCCGTAACTTCCCAGTACTTGTCAAAGGTGTCGAGGTTACGTAAGACAATGGGCAGCGGGGGAAGCTTTCCAGATGATTAGGAGCAACGATGACAAGACACGTCCTCTGATCCGGCTTTGGATTTGGGTCAGCACGAGGACATTCATTGGTCATTTGAGAAATCTCAGTCTGTAGGGTTAAGGGTTAATACTGTATGAAGGTTAATTTGCCATTTATTATTATTATTATTATTAAACTGCAGTTCTATAAGAGATTACCATTTGGAGAATCTGGATAAAAGTATGAAAAATTGTACCATTTTCCAACTCTTCTGAAGTAAAATTATTTCAAAACTATAATTTAGAAAATAGCTTTAAAAATCTTCTAAAATAGTCCATACTGACTCACTCAAGAAGATCCATACATTTGTCAGAAATAAGTCAACTCTAAATCTCAGAACCAAGGACCAGAATTTAGAAATCACACCATATCTAACACAAACTATCTCATGAAAATGTTATTTGCTTCTTTAAAAGTGCGCATTTTACAATCATGTTTGACAAGGACTCACAAAATTAAGTTTTTCTCTACCTTTACCACTCGGTATATATTACTGGAAATCTCACCTTCTCCATTTCTTTCTCTGAACAAAAAAAAATGGAGATAACAACCATCTGTACCTTGAGATCTTGCAAATGATCATGAACAAGGTCAATCAAAACAATTGTAATAGAAATCTTCTAACGCGGTCCTTCCTAGCATTTATATACTTAGGTTCAATATTCCCTTCTGAATGTGTAAAATAAAAGGTCCAGTATTTTTTCTTTGGAGGAGAATTATTTTGAAATATGATTACATTTCTAATACATTTCTTTTTTCATTGAAACTGGATATTTTTTCAAAACATAAAACTTTCTTCATTCTCAGGAGGCTGCCTTTTAATTAAGTCCTTCCTTGATCTAAGGTCTCTGTATTATTTGTATAAATGTTATCGTTTGGATTTGAATTGATCGCTCCTGTTCAATTGCAGGGTTAGCATTAGCTGAGACCTAGAGTGATTTTTTCCCCTGTTGCCTTGAGGACATTCATCGGAAATGCGATGTTGCACCTGATGGAGGTTCTCCTGATGGAAAGGTTCACAACAAAGAACAAATTAATTTGGGGACACAGTCAGTGGCACCGTCCACGCATTTTCCTGCTCCCTTTATTCTTCTGCTCTTCCACCCCCTGGCCTCCTGGATATGAGAGAGATTCTTAGCCCAGTTAATTCCTTTTTCTCCTGTTTAAAAAATATATATATATTATATATTTTATATATAATACATATATACACACACACACACGTGTGTGTGTGCATACACGTTAATATATTTATGTGTGTGTATATATGTATATATATATATATATATATGCTTATTCAATATATAGGCACATTTACATACCATATAATTATTTGAGATTTATTTTGTTGTTATTGTGTTATTTTTGACAATAAAGGGTATACTGTAAGTCCACATGAAATGGCTAAATTATTTGTGAGTTTATGGTACACCTACTTTTTCATTAGTATTCATCTTGTTTAGCACCTAACAGTCTCTTCTTTTGTAGTTCATGGAGTGTGTAGAACTAAAATGCAGCCTTACTGTGGTATTGTTCTGCATTTGCTACATTGAAAACAGCCAAGCTGACCTGAAATGGCTAACTTACCCAGTTCAGTCTGTTAGACTGGTTTTGCACATGAAGACGATGTGTTCAGGCCAGCTGGTGGCACTGTGGTTAAGGTGGCTGGGTCCCACACGGGTGACAATGTGGTTTGAGTACTGGACGTGGAGGCCTGAAAAACATGCTGGGCACATGTGTACGCAGGCTCAAAATCCTGAAAGGAGAGAGGAATGGAGGAGAAGGGATTGTGGTATGTCCATTCCCAAGGGGAGGAGGGGTGCTTTCTCACTTTCTCCCTCTCTCTCTCTCAGTTAGTCGCTCTCCAATGAATGCACATATCCTCTGACAATTTTTTTTAAAAGAAAAGAAAATGATCTGTTGAACTCAGGAAAAGTATTTTCCACACAAATAAATATAGTAGTTCTTATGCATTATTACCATGTGCCAAGTGATATTTTTCCTAAATTGCTACAAGTCCAATGAAACACGTTTTTGAAGAGTTTGGGATGGAAGGAAGCAACTATAACTTTAAAACCTAAGCCTGCCCTTTCCTGTTTGTTACAAAGACAATGAGATTCCATTCCCAGCAGTCTTTAGAAGTTCTTATTTATGGTTTATTTTTTTCTCTTTTCTTGTTCTTTTTTCCTCTTAATTTTTAGAGAGTGCATGTGTTTGCTAAAGAGAGAGGGAGAGAACGAGAAATCAATCTTCTCAGAGAGTATGATCTGCTACAATTTTCTCTGGTTTATTATTATTATTATTATTATTATTATTATTATGTTGGGATTTGAGGCATGCATGCACAAGCACCCAGCATATTTTTCAAGCCACCGATGCCAGGTTTTAAACTGCAATCAGCCATGTGGGATCTGCTTCCTTCACCAGGCTATGGGCCCAGCCTCTCCAGAAGTTCTTAAAATTGCAATACTCAAAAAGAAGTTCCATTATTCTATATCCACTAACCAATGACACAAAACATTGGTAAATATATTTTATATTGGTATACACCACAAATTCACAGAAAACGTAGTGCTTATTTCCTAGAAGTACAACTTACAATGAAAGAGCTTTCTGTTTTTTCCTGAAGAGTTAGTATCATCCTCAAAATACAGTAAACACCTTTCTCAAATGCATGTCTTTATTACAAGCTCATGTTTTTGATGAAACCTTCCATGTAGGGGAGGTTGAAGAAATGGGGAGGCAGGATTATCAGAAAGAAGAGAATAAATTTGAAAACATGTCCAATTAAGCCAGAGTAGCTTTTTAGTTTACCCAGGGCCAACATACTCTTCCCTTCTTTTATTCCTTGAATGCGGAGACAGAATAATTTTTCTTGACTTTATAAGTATTCTGAGAGTGCAGGTCATCTGTGTAATGGCTTCCATTAAGATCCTTTCAATATTTCTTTCTGCTTGATTTTCACATAAGTGTGGGAACATTACCATAGAAAGCTCCACTAAATTAAAATATTGTTACAGCTAAATGTTACAGGTGTTACATTATAATCCACGATAAAACGTTATTCATTAGTTTAAGGCTCTGTTAGCACCATCTTTCTGCCTTCATGGCTAAGAAGTAACAAAGTTTTGTGTGTGACTATTATAGTGACCTAATTGCTCATTCTCCTCATTTTAACCCTGAAAAAAAAAATGAGAAGAATATAGTGACAATGTTACTTTTCCCTGGTTAAATAAAAGGAAGCAGAATGGTGTACTGGAAAGAGCTACAGCGTCATGAAAATTGGGCTGAAAATACATTTTCTACGCTTGTATCCATCAATACAAAAGTAATTTCTTATTTCTGAGTAAGAATGGCTTGTTCACTGTAAGGTTGAGCTAGTAACAATTGAAACTGTGCTCTAGGGAAGCTGTGAGACTCACATGTGATAGTACATGTGATCACACACGTGTACATTTTAGAGTTTAAGATATTGTTACATTATCTCTGACAACTGTTCAGATATTTGCCTGTGAGTATCTGTGACCAGATAGCCTCCCCCGTGCCCCCCAGAATAGCACAAAACACCCTGAGGTTTTTTATAGGGTTCTCTAGATATTCATATGCAATACAAGATACAAACATTAGTTTTTAAATAATCACAAGTTATGTGGGTATTGAAAGTGATTTGAAGAAGAAAAATACTATGAATCATGACATTTAATACCACTGGGAGCTGAGACTTCAGGGAAATACCTGCACCATGTCGCTCAGTTCCGGTGCACTCTGCCTCTTCCACAGGTGTCACTGTGTACCGGAATCATCTGCCCTGACCTCACCCCACTCCGATCTGGCTCATGGCTTACAGTTCCGTAAGGCATCAGGAGAGGATGAAGCTTTTTTTCCTTAAAAGAATAGTTTCTTTTTAAAGGGAATGTCTAAAAAGGTGGGACCTGAGAATCTAACGCTGGGAGCCGCAGGGAGGAAGTGGGAACTCAGTCCGCAGGTATGTCTGAAGCGGAAGAAGCTATGGGAACACTCCATTCCAACAGCATAGTTTAGAAGAGTTTCTGCATAATATCTGAGAAGAAGTCATTGTGGGTGCCTCAGATCCCAAAAGGAGAGAGAGATGGAAGAGAAGGAATGGTGGCATGACTATGCCCCATGAGGAGTGAGTTCTCACTTTCCCTCTCTCTTTCCCCCTGACTCTCTCTGTCTCTCTCTGATAAGCACATGTGCTCTGTAACAAAAAATTTTAAATGCACATAAGAAAATAAATAAAAGAAAAATAAAAGAAATTGTAGCTTTCTGTTGTTGTTCTTGCCAGAGAACATGTATATTTGCTAGAGCCCGAGAGAGAGAGAGAGAAGGCACCTCCCCAATGGGGTGTGGTCATGCTGCAATCCTTTTTCCTCCATTTCTCCATCTCTTCAGGATTTGGGGCCCACACCCACCCCACCCCCCCACACACACACACACTCAGCATGGTTTTCAAACCACTGGGTCTCAGGTTTTAACCATGGTTGGGGCCATGAGGGATCTGGCACCGTATGCACAGGGTTTAACTAACCACTGTGCTATGGGGCCACCCCAAAAGAGATTCTATTTTTAAACTTAGGAGGAAAAAGATTATCGCAAACCAACACAAATCACACCAAAAATTCATTATTCTATCAAAATTAAACTTTTTCTCTTAGATGCATTTTTTTTTGAGAGGTTTTCACTATAGGGTGCGTGCACTCGCCAGACAGAGAGAGACATAGAGACAGAAAGCGAGAAATCACCCCCCCCCAGGGGAGATGGTCACACCGCAATCCCTTCTCCTCCATTCTCCTCTCGGGATCTTGGGCACGCACGCACACGCGCCCGGCGTGAGTTTTAAGCCACTGGGTCCGGGACACGAACCACGGTCGACTATGTGGGAGTCCAGCGACATAGCCATTACGCTAACTGCTGGTTCCTCTTAGATGCATTTTTAAAGACACATAAATTATTTAAAAAAAAAGTGTCAGATCTAAAGAAAACATGTTTTGGAAGCTGTATTTTGAAGACATGATATTTTGTGACCAAGACAGTCTAACATTCCCCTCTTGTAGGCTAAACTTTGGAGATACTTCTTCCTGACTCTAAGTTTTTATCTCCCTTTTGTTAAGAGCATTTTTCTTTAGAAAATTTGTAAAGTATAAATTCTACCTCTGCTCTTTGGAGATATATACAAATGTTTTTAAAAGTTTTGCCAGTTTTATAATCCAGGAATATTTTTTAAGGATCTGCAGGCATATTTTTAAATAGAGTTATCAAAGGAGATAGTGTTCCTGTCACCCGGTTTCTGTAGGTTGGTGGAAGTCTGATATTAAAGAGGAAGGGGCGACTTGCTCTGAGATAGGCTTCTACCTCCTGCCATTAAGATGCAAGGGAACTTCATTTTCCTTGGGTACAGCTAATTCTCAGCACAGATGGCCAGTGCTGTGCATTGTCTCCAGTGTTTAAAAATTCACTGCCATTTGTTTGATCGGAGTCAAGTTCACGCTACACTCATCTCTCTCCTCTACTGTAATAACTTTGCATAAAGTCTCCTTAGCATGTTTCACTTGGGTGAAACTTTTGCTGTGATACCAAAAAATATAAAGAGCTACCACAGATGAGAGACAGAGAGAAAGAGAGAGGAAAAAAGTCAAATTTAGGTAGTAAAAACACATATGAGAATTTAAAGTTGTCCCTCCAATAAGCACATGGAAGAATTCATGAACTAACCCATTTTTTATCAGGGAACTACAAATTATAATCAGTGTAAAGCATCAAGCTTTAATCATCAAATTGGCTAATAATTTAGGATTCGGGTTGGTCAAGGGCAAAAATAGATGGAAATTCTCATACACAGCTTTTGGAAATAGATTTGTGTGTGTGTGTGTGTGTGTGTGTGTGTGTGAGAGAGAGAGAGAGAGAGAGAGAGAGAATGAGTTGGGAACCAGCTTGTACTGTGGGAGTTAAGGTGGCCGGATCCCACACAGCCAACTGTGTGGTTCCAGTCTCAGCCCAGTGACTTGAGAAACACTCCATGTGTGAAGGCATGTCCAAAATCCCCAAAGGAGGAAGAAATGGAGGAGAAGGGATTATGACATGACCATACTCCATGGTGAGAAACCACCCTTCTGCAAACGCATATGCCCTCTGGCAAAAAAATTTTAAAAACGAGTTGTATCCATGAAAATTTAAAGTAGGCATGCCTCTTTTGTCCCAGCAATAGAATCTCCTGCTATCTATCATAAAGAATGTCTTATTAATTAGCTATTTAACAGAATAATAAAGATCATTTACAATTTAATGATGAAGAGAATACTCAGAGTTTCAGAAGGAAACTCTCCTAAATGGAAAATGTCCAAAATATACTGCAAAAAATGTTACACATGTTGGATTTAAGCAAGTCGTTTTTATTTATGTTTTTATACTTTCGTATACTTTTCATCATTTATCCAAAGATGTCCATTGGTTTTACAACAAAAAACATTAGTAAACTGTTAGAGAAAAATATACATGCAAGTGTAAAATTGGTGACAGTGGTTCACATCAAAATATAAATCTTTGATTCATGACAGGCTGTTGCTGTTACTTCACAGTAACCTCTCATGAATGAATGAATTGGCAGAGGGATTTAACATCTTAAATGTGGCATCTGAAAAATAAGTCATTCCACTTTTCCACGTCACCTCTAGAGTAAAAGATAAAAAGAGAGGCCAGTGGTAGCGTGGAGGTTAAGGAACTGGATCTTACATGGGCAACTTTGCAGTTCAAATCTCGGACCTGGAGGCTTGAAAAACACCTGGTGCATAGGTATGCCTGCCCAAAATTCCAAGAGGAGAATCAAGGGGAAGGAATTAAGGTATGGCCATCCCAATGGGGGTGATTTCTCACTTTCCCTCTCTTTACTGTCTCTCTGTCTCTCTCCAGTGAGAACACATGCTCTATGGCAGAAATGTAAAAAGAAAGAGAGAGCGAGCAAACGAGCCTAACTCGCAAACCCGTGATCACTCTATTTCACTATCAGGCTCATTACTTAGAAAGATACTCAAACAACTTTTACTTTTCCTTCTCAGGACTTGGTATTGTAGGCAGGGAAGTTTCCCAGCAGCAAGTACAAGCTCAGGTTTCCAGAATGAGGAGTATCTTTCTGAATATTGCAAGTCCCTCTGATGGAGCCTGGGTGTGTGTTTCATCTTTGGTCTGTGCTGACTTTCATCTGCTTCACTCTTCCGAGACACAGCGACGCCCGCTGCCTGTACAGCACCCCACACGATGTGGACACCTGATAAATATTAAATGATGAGGGTGGTAATGACAGAGCAGAGCCCTGGCTTCACGGCTGTGCAGTTCCTCCCCATCTTGCGTGCCTCCTCAGACGGATGTCACATCCTTACTCTAAGAGACAGAGATTCTTTGCCAAATTAAAGCTTGAGAGGAGCACATTGCACGCTCATGTCAAAGTGGGAGTGTGAGATGCGGATGCCTACAGCCATATACATCACTTAGGGACACAGCCATTTGATAAATACTGTCTTAAGAGCCAATTTAAATGGACTACCTAGCCAATCTGATCAGTCCTGCTGAGATCTGCCCCAGAGAGTTAGTAAGGTGCCCAGACAACTGACTAATTCCAGGGGGGGGTGGGAGTCCAGCATATTCGAGACCTTTCAGTCAGCACATTTTAGCTGAGCTGTATTTATTTAATACTCATGTGTTTATATGTATATTAATACATATATATATATATAACCTCCAATGGGGCATAATCATGTCTCGATCTCTTTTCCTCCATTTTTGCATTCTGCTGGGATTTTGGACATGCACCCACATGTGTCCAGCATGTTTTCAAGTTGCCAGGGTTGGGAGATGTGAACTGCAGTCAGCCATTTGGAATTCAGCTCACTTAATCCCTAGGCTAAAGGGCCAGTCCTAAAACTGTATCCTTAAATATGCAATTTAATGAACCCATTTATTGAGGGGTAAATAAAATCATCTCTTTTTTTTTTTCTTAGAGAGAGATTTTTGCTCTGGGGTATGTGTACTTGCCAGAGAGACAGAGATAAAGAAAGCAGAAAATGACCTCACAGGGGGATGGCCATGCTGCAATCCGTTCTCAATTCACCTCTTGGGATTTTGGACATGCACACACATGCATCCAGCAGGAGTTTTATTTTTTGACCCTCATAGAAAGTTTTTATTACCACAGAGGAAACCAGAAACTGCCAGTGACTACGCGAGACAGCCGTGTGAGTGTGTGTGATCTGGGACGGGGACAGCGGGCAGGAACCCATCAACCATGTCTAGGCCGTCTCCCCACCAACAGGCTTGCTCAGTTCGGAAGAGGCTTTGCATGCGTGTTTGCACAACTCAGGGAGCTCAGCCTTGAGTCAGGCTTCTTCCTGAACAAAGGACAGCCAGAACAGGGAACAACGGCTGCACAGACATCACCTTTAAGTGGAAATCTCATTAGATTCTTTGCAGCCAGAAATACATTTCTCCCTGACCAAAAAAAACAGGAGGGAAGGGGGAGCACAAGGCTCTTTCTCGTAGGTAAGCTGCTTTGAAAGTGAACACTAAGTGGGGCCTTTCCCCTGGCTAACAGCAAGCAGCACCCAATTTCCGTGTCAGCTCACCGTTGTTATCTGCTCTTATTTGGATCTGGAACAAAATTGATGGAGTAGGAGACAGGAGAAGAATCTGGCTTGATCTGGAAATTTTCTACAGAGAGCCCAAAAGGTCGGAGAACCAAGTTCCCAAGGTCTTTCAGTTTACAACATCTCCTCTTTCATTACGTTCTTCAATGTGCTTAGGTAATCGCATGCAAGCTTCTCTGGCTTGATGTATTGATGGATTTTTTTTCTAATAAAGATTTGTTGTCCTCCAAGGTTTTGGCTGGTTTGTCTGTTTTCTCATACAACTCGGCTCTCCTCAGTACTGCCCGGATATAACGGGGGTTTAATAGAATTGCTTTGCTGCAGTCACTAATGGCCATCTCGTTCTTGTCCTGTTTCATCCTCGTAGTAAGTCTACTGGAAAAGAGAACGGATCTATCTGTTTGGAAGTAGGATGGGCATATCTGAAGGGCTCAACTGTAAGAACTTTCAGACTCGATATAATCTCCTTTCTTTTTTTATTTTTAACTTTATTATTATTATTTTCCAGTTTTTATCAGACAAAGAAAGAGAGAGAGAGAGCGAAAGTGAGAAAGCAAGCCACCATGACCAGGACTCAAACCACGGTCAACCATGTGGGAGTCCAGTGCCTTAACCACCAGACCACCTGCTGACCCCAATATAATCTCCTTTCTTAAACTGCTCATTTCCCTCCTCCTGTAGCCTAGTGCTTTCTTCTCTTCTTTTCTGTTTCTCTTCATCTGGCATGTGTTTTTGGTTTTGGTTCTGGTTTTGCTTTCCAGTTCTAGCAACTCTTCTTCATCCAGTTCAGAGGAATTCACAGCATCATCAGGTTTGCTCTCAGCCTATTCACTCCTGCCTGCTCCTCAAACAAGGCGCTGCAGTCAAGCAGACACTCCTCCTCTCCCTGGTCCTCCCAGTTTGAGCCTCCTCATCCTGGAGCAGCTTGTTCTGGGAATGCTGGTCGTTGGGACCAGGAATGTGATGCAGTAATACATTTAAAATGCAAACAAAGTATCTCTTATTCATGGTCTAATAAGAAATAAGTGTAACAGGAAAGTAAGAACATTTTCAAGTGGATGTGCTTTGAGCTAATAATTCCACTTCTTAACATCATTTCACAATAGCAGTGCTGGGAACCAGCAGTTAGCATAATGGCTATGTCGCTGGACTCCCATGTAGTCAACCACGGTTCGCATCCCGGACCCCGTGGCTTAAAACTCACGCCGGGTGCGTGTGCGTGCGTGCCCAGGATCCCGAGAGGAGAATGGAGAAGAAGGGATTGCAGCGTGACCATCCCTCCTGGGGGGTGATTTCTCGCTTTCTGTCTCTATGTCTCGCTCTGTCTGTCTGGCGAACGCACACGCCCTATAGCGGAAAAAATAAAAAGAAACCTCTCCAAAAAAAGAAAAAAAAAATAGCAGTGCTATCCAAATTCTATCCTGGCATGTTCTGCTTCCCAGGGATCTGCAAACTTCAAACCACTGAGCAGATTCTCTGGAACCCTAAGTTCTCTGACTTCTCCCCCATACGGAAGGTGAGCAGGTGAAATCTAAAGTTAGCCTCACACTCCTCCCATCTCCACCTTCCTAGCCTCTGAAACCTGCTCCCAGCGTGAGTTTTAAGCCTCCAGATCCAGGACTCGAACCATAGTCAACAACATAGAAGTCCAGTGACGTAACCATTACACCATCTGCTGGTCCGAATAATAATATATTTTAAGGAATTGATAACACTACAATTGTTAGGCACTGCTTTTAATGCATTTTTTTCTATAATATTTTTAAAAGGCTCAAAGGATAGATACTAATACTATACTTGCACACATTTGGAAAAATCGAAGCCAAGAAAAGAAGAAGCAGTTTCCTGCAGGCCACAAAGCAAGAAAGAGGAAGTCCATGGAGTACGAATCAGTTCCCGTTGAGTTCACAGCTTATAGAAACTTTTTTGGACATGCTTCTGTAATGAAAAGAACACCTTTACAATAACTTGGTTCATTTATTTATACATTTAAAATGCAAACGAAGTATTTCTTATTCATGGTCTAATAAGAAATAAGCATAACAAAAAAGAAAGAAAATTTTCAAGTGGATGTGCTTTGAAATAATAAGTCCACTTCTTAATACCATTTAAAAATAGCAATTCTATCCAAATTACAGAAAACTACAGATAAGAAAATTCCCCTGTCTAATAATAAAGCAGTGGTTTATAATTGTAGGATGGAATATTCTTCAACCATTAAAATCGACTATTAAAAAGACAAATGAACTAAAAATTCTGACCATATAACTGAAAATAAAAAAATTATGTATTAACTGGTCTCATAATTTGAAAAAAATTCTAAAAAGTAAAAAAGACCCAAAACAAAACAAAACAAAAAACCCACTATGAACAACTATGTTTGACTTTTAAGATTTTTTTTTATTAAATTTCACCAATTTGTAAAAACTAGCTATAATAAAAAGAAAACCTTTCTAAAAGAGCAATCAAATCAGATTAGCTCCTTTATAATAAATGTTGATCATGTTAAACTAGAATAACCAGAATTAAAAAAATTATTCATAAATCTTTTTCTTTCTCAGATTAATTCTGCAAAGAGTTATGATTTAATAAGAGTTAATAAGATACTTTGCTAAGGCCTGACAGATGGCATCGTGTTGAGGGCAGCTGGATCTCACATGGCCAACTGCATGGTTTGAGTTCCAGACCTGTCAGCTTAAAAACCATGCTAGGTGACAGTGCGTGAGTGCCAAAATTCTAAGAGGAGAATAGAAGACAAGGGATTACAATGTGGTCACCCTCCCTGGGGGGTTGCTTTCTCCCTTTCTCTCTTTCACTCTTTCACTCTTTCACTCTCTGTCTCTGATAAGCACACATGCTCTATAGCAAATAAACAAACAAAAAACTTGGCTAAATCATTGGCCAGATTTCTTCATATGATACATTTTCTTTGATCTTATATTTTTTTTTTTGTAAACAATTACTTTATTTAATTGTATGTATTCATTCATTTATTTTAATTTGATTTGACCAGAGAGACACAGCGAGAAAGAGAGAGAGAGAGAGAGAAAGTGAGAACACAAGCCACCAGGTCTGGGACTTGAACCTCATCCAGCCATGTGGGAGTGTCCAACACCTTAACCACTCCGCCACCTGCTGGTTCCCTTTAATCATATATTTTCAATTGTATGCCTACTGACAAATCATTTTTTGAAAAGGAAGAAAATTTTAGGAATTCAGTCATGATTTATATAATTTTTCCACGGTATACAGTACTGCTTTATGTTCTAATTCACTCACCATCACCAGCACAGTGAAATTGTATTTTAGTGCACTCATTAAAAAAAAAAAAAAAGCCAATTTTGCACTTAGTCATGCAGCTATAAATTTCATCGTCTCCTTCACGAGATTAAGGAGTCTACAATTAAGACAATGATTTTAATCCATGAATACATGAGGCATCTCCTACGCTTTCCTTGGCATAAAATAAACTGCATAATAAGCAGGACTGTAAAGGCAAGCGACATCATGAAGACAAATAATTATCGCCTTGTCTTGGGAATGGAAACATATTCATAAGTAGCGTTGGAAGAGGGAGAGAGGAGGGCCTGTTGGGAATCTGTGGTGCTCTTTGTCGGGCCTTCAGGCAAGGGCCCTGGAAGTCGGTAAGAGGGGCAACAGAGGATAGGTAGGCTCCCATGATGTTTCAGGACTTAGAAAACTCCATCTTTGCAAAAAGCCACATTTTTTTTTAACAATACTTACTTTTTAAAAATTTTTAATTATTTATTTATTTTTTTTTTTTTGGAGAGATTTTCACTATAAGGCGCGTGTGCTCGCCAGACAGACAGAGAGAGACATAGAGACAGAAAGCGAGAAATTACCCCCCAGGGGGGATGGCCACGCTGCAATCCCTTCTCCTCCATTCTCCTCTCGGGATCTTGGGCACGCACGCACATGCACCCGGCGTGAGTTATAAGCCACCAGGTCTGGGACGCGAACCGCGGTTGACTACGTGGGAGTCCAGTGACACAGCCATTACGCTAACTACTGGTTCCCAAAAAGCCACATGTTTAAGAATTTTATTCCTTCTTTAAATGCAGACACCTTTTAATGTTAGCTCTCTAAAATACCCACAGGAAAGCTTACAAACTAAATATCCTAGATATCCTCTTTTTATCCTTTTTTTGGTTTTTGCCAAAGGGCACATGTGCTTGCCAAAGAAAGACAGAGAAAGAGAGAGAGATGAAAAGTGAGAAATCAATCCCTGGGAGGATGGCCATGCTACAATCCCATCTCTTCCATTCTCCTCTTGGAATTTTGGACACACATGCATACCTGCCTGGTGTGATTTTCAGTCCACTGGGTCTGGGACTTGAATCTCCTTCAACTAAGTGGGAATCCAGTGCCTTAACTGCCATGCCACCTGCTGCTCCACTATACTTGTTTAAGTGTTCAGACTGCAAGAAATATAGTATCTTATTCAAACTGGAAAAAGAAATGCTGATTAGGTCATCTGCATGTCAGCTATCCAGGGACCCATTCATCTCTGTGCCCACCAACCCACCCATCACTTACAATCTCTCTAGCTATCTGTCTGTTTATTTGGTTGCCATTTTCTCCTGAGTACTCTGCCACTCTCCTCATTTATACATTGAAAATATATTCCTTCTTTCAGCATCAAAGAGCCAAACTAGTTTACGATACGAATTATTTATCTTTCCTTCCATCTTCATGCTACTTATTTCTTAAATTCCTTTTAAAAATGTCTGCGTTAACTCATCTGCTCAACTGTAAATATCAAAACAATGATTTAAATTTATTGCAATTATTTCCTTTCATAGTCCGTAGAATCCCCATAAAAAGGGATATTGTCTTTTAAAAATAGTTTCATGGGTACAACGATCTTGCTTTGGCATTCAAAAGACTGCCTATTAGCATAAATATTGCTATGAAGATAATTAATAGATGCTGAACACTTTACAAACATGGTGGGTAAATTCATCATTCCATTTAGACATGATTGTTTACCCCATCCCGTCGCTAATCTAAAATGCAATGTTAGAGATGTAGGCAAAGACGAAATTGAGTTATAGCAAGGTGCTGTGTGTCGCTGTGCTAGCCGGGGTATCTAACGTGATTTGTCTGGTAGAGTGTTTACGGAACATTCCATCTGGCACAATATGCCTTGAAGACAGAAGGTGCTGGCATATTAAAGATGCGAGCATCTCACATCGATCCATTTATTATTTCAGTCGAAAGGAATACAGTCCTTAGACAACAGTGACGAGATAAGCAAATGCAGACGTTCCATTCAGATACGAATTTGAGTACTATTCTGCTCATCATACCATCAAGATATTTTCATCAGAAGAGGGATTTTTGTTTTCAAGCTCAGAAGATAAATCGTAGACACTTTTTCCTCTCCCTTCATGGAAAGTGCACCTTTTACTCTGCTTGGCTAGTTTCTATTTTAGGAGAAAGGAACTTATAAAACTAGAATTGCAATGTTGCCACGAGATGTGTTACCAGAGCAAATTTTCAGGCAGATTCTGAGAAAGGAAAACACTCCATTATAGACTCCACTCTCTCATTAAAAACAAAGGAATTACTAGATGGTGGCTGACTTCATTTCATGGATCCTTTAACAAATTGCAGCAGCTACCACCGTACCGTGCACTCCCGCTCCTGTTTTACTTAGCACGATTACTTCTGACACCCCCCCACTGCGATGAGGCATTGGACTAAAAGGAATGCCATCACTTCATTGAAGGAAAAGAGAGTCGAATAACCTACTTTACATACCGGACATAACCGCATGTGGAAACTGAAAGGACATTTGTATTCTCAATGCTATGGACTCTGTAATTATGATCTGAGAAGATACCACGTGAAACACGCCTAGCCTGGTACCGAGCACACACCATCTCACTTAATACTCAAAACAAAGCTTCGTAGGTGAACGCTATGATTACCCCATTTTCCCCTGAGGAAACTGAAGTTAAAAGAGGTTAGGCAAGGGGCCAACAGGTGGTATGGTGGTTAAGGCAACAGAACTCCCAAATAGCCTATTGCAGTTCAAGTCCCAGACCTGGCAGCTTACTTTCTCACTCTTCCTGTCTCTCTCTTTCTCTGTCTCTCTCTGGTGAGTGCATGTGCCCTATAGAAAATTTAAAATAATAATAATAACTAATTCTTTTTTAAAAAAGAAATAAAAAGAAGAGATATATTAGGTAATTACTTAAGTAATTACTTCACAGCCAGCAATGTCTGACTCCAAATCCTTTATTTATTCCACTGTGGTTTCTTCAAAATAGACTATTACAAACAGAAGTCACATACTATAGCATTACTAATATGTTAGTAATTAAAATAATGATTAAAAATATCCTAAATGCATTAAAATCTCAGTGGTTTCCTTGAATAGATTATTTAATTCTGGGTTGAAATGTAAAGAACTCCTCTAACACAAATCCAGTTATCTCACTTCTAAAGCTCATTGCAACAGATCAGCTCCCTGAAAGGTCTATTCTACCTGGATGTTAGCCTGTCCCACTCCAGGACGCTGAGCTTCCGTGTCTTTCTTCCACCTAAAACAAAATATATTCCAGGTTGGCTCTAGTTTCCTCTCTGTCAAAGTGCTGCTCATTTTAAACATTTCCATTACTGACAAAAAAGCTCATGGTAAGAAATTTGGTGTTCTCCTTCCTTTTTTAAAAAGGTCTTTTATGGGATCAGCAGATGGTATATTGGCTACATTGCTGGACTCCCATGTAGTCGACCACAGTTCAAGTTCCGGACCTGATGGCTTAAAACATGATAGGCACGTGTGCATATATGCCCAAAATCCAGAGAGGAGAGTAGAGGAGAAGGGATTGTAGCATGGCCATCCTCTCTGGGTTGTGACTTCTCGCTTTCTGTCTCTGTTTTTCTGGTGAGTGTACATGTCCTATGGCAAAAATCTCTCTAAAAAAAAAAAGAGTCTTATATATGACTATCACCTTCTGTCATTACTCACCTAATATATTTCCTAGAAATAATCTTTTTCAGACCTACAGGATCAAAAAGCAAAATAACATGTATTTATTTATTTAAGAAGTTTTTGCCTTAGGGCATTTGTGCTCTCCTAGCAAAAGGGGAGAAAGAGAGAGACAGACAGACAGATAGACACAATGTGAAGGAAAGGGACAAATCACCCCCGGGGGGAAGACCATGCAGCAATCCCTTGTTCATCTCCTCCCGAGATCTTGGATATGCACACACATATGCCTGGCATGATTTTCAAGGCACCTTGTCTAGGACTTGAACTGTGGTCGGCCATGTGGACATCCAGCAATATAGGTGCTTTGCCATATGCTGGTCCCAAAAAATAACTTTTATTTTTAAATAATTTTTTAAATGCTTTCTCTTCCTCATAGGCCTTTTCTTGACATTATTTCTGATCATTCTGCTACCTGTAACATGCAAGATTTTACCTAGTAATAATAATAGTAATAATAATATCTTACACAACACCAACCATGCTCCTCAATGTGCTATTTTCTTAATCTTGTTCTCCAAAAGAATAGTCTCAACTAATTCTCAAATAAAATCAATTCCATTCATCCATAAAATTTGGAAGTCCCCTTATAGATGGCACCTTCTCACTCACTCACCTCACATGGTGAAAGAAGTAAACAAGCTCCTCCAGAGAGAGAGAGAAAAAAAGAGCAAATCAAATTAAAATCTAATGTTATGGTCTTTCAGTTTTTTTCATGAGTTAACCAATTATCACTGTCACCCCAACCAGTTAACTGGCTGTGTGAGTTATCTGCATGCACAGGGTGCTTGACCTTCTGCAAGATTAACTCAGCTCACCCCTTTGAACATTATATATGAGCACACACTTATACACATCTACCATACATACATGTATTTATGTCACACATTATAAAATGATATATAATAAATTCTTTTTTTTGAGAGACATTTTTGCTATAGTGCTTGTGCACTCACCAGAGAGACAAAAAGCCAGAAATCTTCCCCCCCCCATTCCCCGCCAAGGGGGATGGCCACACCACAATCCCTTCTCTTCCATTCTTCTCTTGGGATCTTGGGTATGCATGCACACACACACACTCGGCTTGAGTTTTAAGTTGCCAGGTCTGGGACTTGAATTATGGTCAACTATATGGAAGTCCAACAATGTAACCATTATGCCATCTGTTGGTTCCAATATAAAATAATTTTTTAATACAGGTATTCACAGTATTTAAAATCCTATTACTATCAACTCTAATGACAGTATTAGCTACTAATGATTAATTTCATATAGTATTAGATAGTTTTCTAACATTATGCCATGTAATTATTAAAGTGATACTGTGGGGAAATTAAGAAATTACAATGAAAGAACTGAAGTTATGACTTTTTACATAAGCAATAAGAAACTGCTAGTAGTTGGGTCAGCTGATAATGTGGTGGTTAATAACGTTGGACTCCCACATGGCTGACTGCAGTTCCACTCCCAGAACTGGCTACTTGAAAATCCCCCAGGTCCACGTGCATGAATGTCCAAGATCTCGTGAGAAGAACGAAGGAGAAAGGAAAAAAAGAAAAAATAAAAGAGAGAAATCCAGTATATTGAAACCCTGCCTTGACCTACCAAACCAGCATCAACATGTTAAGAAAATCCCCAGGTGAACTTTAGGCCCTTTTAATGTTAAGAAGTACCTGCTTTAAGTCTTTCATACACTGAGAAACACCGACTGTATACACCAACTTGCAGTCATACTTAGTCTTTGTTGGTTACGTCTCTTTTCCTAGAAAATTCTGATTTTATGATAACACAATATAAAAACAACCAAAGTGACAGTTAACATGTGTCAAGCACTCACAATGTGCAAACATGCCCTACATACTCATATTAATTTCATTTCCTAGCCCTAGCAATCGGGAAGTCTTTCAGGCTACTGAGAAAAGCATGGCCTAAGGAACTTGACAGATCTGATAATGGCATTTTTAAATTTTCTTTCATCAGTAGAGGGTGTGTGCATTCACCAAAGAGAAAGAGACAAAAAAAGAAAGAGAGGGAGAAGGAAAGGTAGAATTCATCTCCCAGTGGGGTATGGCCACACTGCAATCCCTTCTCCATTTCTGTATCCTGTCAGGATTTCGCACCTACACACAAACATCCCCAGCATGTTTTTCAAGCTGCCAGGGTTAAGATTCAAACCATGGTCAACCATGTGGAATCCAGTTCCTTTAACCAATAGGGTATGGGGCTGACCCCTTTGAGTTTTAATAATATATATTTTTTTAATCTGGTAGAACATCACCTTGGGCATGTGTTGTAATCCCTCTGACCATTACTGTTATTCCTTTGGAAATGCTGCCACTGCAGAATTTAATGAGAAATTAAAGAAAGAACGCACATTATGTGACTTCCGACAGGGGAAATGATCCAAGTCCTCTTCACATTTCTGGATCCAAATAAAATGCTCCATGTACCCTGCCCTCCATGCAATGATAATTTGTTGTAATTCTGTTCATTCTAATTCTGTCACGAATTAGACCTTTTCTGCAACGTGTCACTTTACTGCGATTCCTTGTTATGTCTGCGCTCTCTCAAACTATCTGAAACCTATAATGGCTGACAAAGGTATGCAAGTGATGGTGATAGACCTGAACCAAAGAATAAGAGAATTGTACAATTTGTCCCTCTCTGGTCAAAATTAAAATAAATAGGGGTCAGCAGTTGGCATAATGGCTATGCTGCTGGACTCCCATGTAGATGGCCATGGTTTGGGACCTGGACCCAGTGGCTTAAATTCACGCCTGGCATTTGTGTGTGCATGCCCAAGATCCCAAGAGGAGAATGGAAGAGAAGGGATTGTGATGTGGCCATCCCCCGGGGGGTGATTTCTTGCTTTCTAGCTCTCATCATACACTGAGAAACACCGACTGTATACACCAACTTGCAGTCATACTTAGTCTTTGTTGGTTACGTCTCTTTTCCTAGAAAATTCTGATTTTATGATAACACAATATAAAAACAACCAAAGTGACAGTTAACATGTGTCAAGCACTCACAATGTGCAAACATGCCCTACATACTCATATTAATTTCATTTCCTAGCCCTAGCAATCGGGAAGTCTTTCAGGCTACTGAGAAAAGCATGGCCTAAGGAACTTGACAGATCTGATAATGGCATTTTTAAATTTTCTTTCATCAGTAGAGGGTGTGTGCATTCACCAAAGAGAAAGAGACAAAAAAAGAAAGAGAGGGAGAAGGAAAGGTAGAATTCATCTCCCAGTGGGGTATGGCCACACTGCAATCCCTTCTCCATTTCTGTATCCTGTCAGGATTTCGCACCTACACACAAACATCCCCAGCATGTTTTTCAAGCTGCCAGGGTTAAGATTCAAACCATGGTCAACCATGTGGAATCCAGTTCCTTTAACCAATAGGGTATGGGGCTGACCCCTTTGAGTTTTAATAATATATATTTTTTTAATCTGGTAGAACATCACCTTGGGCATGTGTTGTAATCCCTCTGACCATTACTGTTATTCCTTTGGAAATGCTGCCACTGCAGAATTTAATGAGAAATTAAAGAAAGAACGCACATTATGTGACTTCCGACAGGGGAAATGATCCAAGTCCTCTTCACATTTCTGGATCCAAATAAAATGCTCCATGTACCCTGCCCTCCATGCAATGATAATTTGTTGTAATTCTGTTCATTCTAATTCTGTCACGAATTAGACCTTTTCTGCAACGTGTCACTTTACTGCGATTCCTTGTTATGTCTGCGCTCTCTCAAACTATCTGAAACCTATAATGGCTGACAAAGGTATGCAAGTGATGGTGATAGACCTGAACCAAAGAATAAGAGAATTGTACAATTTGTCCCTCTCTGGTCAAAATTAAAATAAATAGGGGTCAGCAGTTGGCATAATGGCTATGCTGCTGGACTCCCATGTAGATGGCCATGGTTTGGGACCTGGACCCAGTGGCTTAAATTCACGCCTGGCATTTGTGTGTGCATGCCCAAGATCCCAAGAGGAGAATGGAAGAGAAGGGATTGTGATGTGGCCATCCCCCGGGGGGTGATTTCTTGCTTTCTAGCTCTCAATCTCTCTCTGTCTTGCTGGTGAGCACATGCATCCTATAGCAAAAACTTCTCAAAAGACAAAAAAAATTAAAATAAATAAAATAATAATTTTAAAGTAATGCTTTAAAAATGCATATATACGTACACACGCACGTGTATATATTAATGTTTAAATATAATGTAGCATTTTCTGGAAAAAAAAATGAAGTTACTGAGAGAACACCTTTTGAATAAAAGTAACAGTAACATACATATTTACCTTATTTGGAAGATTAAGATATAAAAATGTGTGTACCCCTCACAGTCACATTACCAAAGACAACCAGTGAGCCAAGTACCAAAGACAACCAGTGATCCACCTTCATGTTGTTCCGTGTGAGACTGCAATGCTCCCAACTCAGTTCGTTTCCCAGTTCTTTCTTACCCTCGTGGCTATCTCATCTAATTCATGACCTGATTCTTATCACTCTGTATGACATTGGTATAGGTTTATCTTAAATTTGAAAATTAATTATCCCTGGGTCAGGCTAAAATGACACATATAGTCCATTTGAAATGCAAAATGCTTTAAACATCAGCAATTTAGGAAAAAGTTTTGGTAAACTTCTCTACATTTTACCTAAAAATGTTGTGTATCTTTTGTGTTATTGTGTTTCAGCATTATCGGACAGCATGGAGAGGGACACAGATCTTCAGTGAAGACAATGGTTTAATTTTTTTACTCAGTATTTCCTACAAAATGACTCATTCACCCATTCGAAAAAATTATTTTTTTTGCTTACCACAAAAATATTGTGTAAAATGGTAGAAAAAGAGTGAAAAAAGCAAATGTAGAAACTATCCTCTGGAACTTATATTCTAAAAAAGATACATGGTCATTAAATCCTCCCTGGTGAAGGGAAATGAACAGTTTGATAACTTATTTAGAACTTTTTAAAGCTTGTCTGAGCTTATGGGAAAGTAAGAGACTTTCTCCAAGGCTGGAAACAAGATATATAAATCTCCAAAAGAAAATGAAACCAAGAGCCCCATTTTGTCTTAAAGACATAAACCAATCCCTATGGGGCCTGAAGTTGAGGCTTACATTGGATGAATAATTTATCTAAGCGCACTATGGAATCCTTGGAAGCTCTTAGATAGAGCCAGAACCTTGAAGACTAAACCAGAAAAATAACCTACCCTATGTAGGGGTAGATTTGAGGTATACTCACATCTCTTAGCTTTTGATCTAGGTATACAAAAAAATAATAATAAAATACCCTCTGAGAATCCCTAAAATAACTCACATACATGATGGGAAATTCAATGTCTACAACACTCAACTTGAAATTTGGGTTATAATTTTCTCATGGTCTACCAGAGACATTCCCATCACTTCCCTGGAAAATCAGACCTAAAACTCAGGCTAAAAATGCTGCAGTCAACATTCCATGGAAACAGAATCCATTAAAAAAAATCACTAAACACGTAGAGAAATAAGCCAACTGAGAGAGAATCAGCAAAACAAATACTGCAGATTGGGCATTATCAGATATGGAATGCATAATACTTTTGTTTTCATATGTTCGATGAATTGAAAGACAGAACTGAAAGTACTAAAGAATAAAAGACCACTAGATAAGCAAATAAGTAGATGGAAATTTGCTTAACTTGCTAGAGAAGTATCTATAGAAAAGATAATTAAACTCATATTTGCTATATTCAAAAATCTTTCCCTTAACATGAAAAACAAGACGAAGGAGCTGGCCTTGTGGTACAGCAGTAACATGCTGCTCGAGAGAAGTCAAGATTCCATATGGCATCCATGGTTCCAATCTGCAAACTGGACAGCCCAAAACATGCCGGGCACATGTATAAGTCCTCCGGATTTGGTGGGCTGAAGGACCAGAAGAAAGGGGTCATGGAATGAGCAGACCCTGTGGAGGTTACTCCTCTCCCTCTTTCTCTGCTCGCTCGCTGTCATGCACACATGGTCTATCATGATCAAATAAATTAGTAAACAAGCAAACAAATAAAGATAGCCATCCCCACTACAGCTCTTTCAATTCAGCATTACTGAAGGTGATAACCTACACAATAAGAAAAGAAAAAGGAAAAAAAAAACCCACTTAAATACTTAGAAAGAAAGATACAAAATGGTCATTATTTTCAAGTGATGTGCTTGTCAATATAGACAAGCCCAAATGAATATACAGCGAAAATATTTGAATTGACGTAGTAGAGAAGTAAGCTTGTCAATATAGAAAAGCTCAAATGAATATACAGAGAAAATATTTGAATTGACGTAGTAGAGAAGTAGTTTGATAAGTACACAATCTATATAAAATTCAACTGATTGCATATCTGTACTTATGAAAATCTATGAAATAAAACCCCAAAATACCATTACAACAGCAAGCTAAAAATCAAAGATGGAAAGAATGAACACGACAAAAGATATACAAGACTGTTAGGTAAAAAATATGTTACTTCACTGAGGCATTTAAAACATACTTCACTTTGGGGAGGCAAGCCTAATATAAGAATTTTGTCAATTTTCTCAAATCTGCAAATTTGATAAACCATTAAACTCTGTCAAGAATGTTTTAAAGAATTTGAAATTTCAATTCTAGGTTTTCGGAATAGCAAAGAGCTAAAAGAAACCAAAACACTGCCATAAAGGAATTACAGGTAAGATTTTCTAATTCCAATTATGATAGTGTGGCATTGGGACAGAACAGAGATGATCCAGAAAATAATTCAAAGATGGAAACCTGTGGTATGATATGGCTGCTAAAGCAGATCCGTGGGGAAAAGCTAAAACATTTAATAAACAGTACTGGAGCAATTTTTTTTTGTTCTTGGGAAATAAATAAAATATATTTCTTTTACTCTTTTTCTTTCTTTTTTTTTTGGGGGGGGGTGGTAGGTTTTTGCTATAGGGTGTGTGTGCTCGCTGGAAAGACAGAGAGATAGAAAGTGAGAAATCACCACTCAGGGGATTGGCCACACAACAATCCCTTCTCCTCCATTCTCCTCTAGGGATGTTGGACAAGCATGCACACGCACCTGGCATCAGTTTAAGCCACTGAGTCCAGGACTTCAAACCATGGTTGACTACATGGGAGTCCAGCGACATAGCCATTATGCTAACTGCTGGTCCCAATAAAATATATTTCTAACATTAGGTGCAAAATTCAATTTTCACTTTATCAAAGGTTTACCTTTTTTTTTTTTTTTTTGAGAGGTTGTTGCTTTAGGGTGTGTGTACTCAACAAAAAGACAGAGACTGAGAGGCAGAAAGCGAGAAATCACCACCCAGGGGGCATGGCCACACCACAGTCCCTTCTCCTCCATTCTCCTCTCGGGATCTTGGGCATGCACGCACACACACCTGGCATGAGTTTAAGCCACCGGATCCGGGACTCGAACCATGGTTGATTACATGGGAGTCCAGCAACACAGCCATTACACCAACTGCTGGTCTCAAAGCTTTACATTTTAAAAATAAAGTTTGGCTGGCCCTGTAGCTTAATGGTTAACAGAGCTTGACCCCAGACGGATGATTGTGGTATGAATCCCAGACACATGTGTATGTCAGTCTGAAAAACATACCAGGCACATGTGTGTATACATCTCCAAATTCTGATGGAATGTAGAAATGGAGGTGAAAAGTCTTGTGGCATGACCATGGCTCATTGGGGTGCTTTAGCTATCTGTGTGTGTGCCTCTGTGTGCATTTCTGTGCCTCTGTCTCTCTCTAGTGAGCACACACATACCCTCTGGCAGTTTAGATAAATGAATAAATAAAAGTAAAAATTTTAGACTTTTGAGACCAGCAGATGGTGTAATGCTTTCTCACTTTCCCTCTCCCTCTCTATCTCTCTGTCTCTCTTTCTGTCTCTTCTCTGGTCAAATTTTTAAAAATAATAATAATAAATTAATTTTAAAAATAATGACTCCCTGTTTGTTACTGAGTCCAACTTAGTGCATGCTCAAGAAATTTGCAAAAGGAGCCAGCAGGTGATGTGGTTGAGGCACTTGATTCCCACATGGCCGACTGCGGTTCAAGTCCCTGACCTGGTGGCTCGCTTTCTCACTTTCCCTTTCTCTATCTCTCTCTGGTCAAACAAAAATAATACTACTAATAATAACAAATGGAATTAAACAAACAAAAAAGAAATTTGAAGAGATAGGAAATAATGAAGCTGGTTTAATGGAGGTAATTTTTACTCACATAGCTCAGGTAACTTGGACTAAATATCTGATTAGCTTAGTAAATATTTGCTGAATAAATGATATTAAATTTTTTGAGCAGATATGATCTTACTCATTGATAGTTCAAATTAACATACTTAATCATTTAATAATTTGAAATACTTTTTCATGAAGTCTATAGGGTGTACTTATTTGCATTTGTGTTCAAACAAACATCTGCTAATGTATTCTTGCACTTGAAGTTAATGCCAGTTATCAGTCAATTTCCCCTCAACTCCAAATCTGCACTTTTTTTTTTTTTTTTGAGAGAGAGAGATTCTGCGCAGAAGGGGAATGGGGAGAGAACCACAGTGTTTTCAACAGGACCTCTCCCTGGATGTCCTTTGCCATAGCCTCCCGGCTAGGATGATAGACAAGTGCCACTGCACCCAGCCTGTTCAGGTGGGTCCCAAATCCAAAATACAAAGCAGCACCTCTCAGGTGGTCCCAGCCTCGGACAGCAGCACCCTGCCACTTTCACTACCATGTGGGATTAAAAACAATGTTGGCACTGCCTTGTATGCGGTGGGATCCTGCAAATATGACCCTTTCGCAGCTGTTAGCAGATGGCTTGTTTAGCTTGTTAGCAGATGGCCCTGGAAAAGACCCCACAGGAGAAAGTGGCTTGTTTTCCTGCTTCTAGTGTCCTCCTCAGCCCACTCCTAGAAGACTTGGTGGCGCTCAATCCAAGACTTGGTGGCGCTCAATCCATGTACTGGCGCATGCATACTTGCAGATGAATTGCAGGAGTCCACACCGTGGTTTCCCAGAGAGCTCAGTGGCGCCCCCTGTGGCTATTCAGCGTGTCTCGCCAGCTCCCTGTCAGCCAGGTTTTTGCCTTCCAGTCCCAGCGGGCTGCTGCACCTTGGCACATTTCTCTGCTATATGGGTACCAAAGCTGCCTTTTCCAAAGGCCCTGAATCTCCATCTTGGTTGAGGGCAGAAAACTTCTTCCATAGTGCTCCTTCCTTGGGTCTCCTGTCTGAGCCCTAGAGGTCATGACAGGTGCCGAGGGTCCCTATTCTTGGATCCTTTCATTTTCTTTATTCCATAGTCAATGATCTGCTGTTGCTGTGTAACCATTCTTTGTATTAAATGTTCCCCATTTAATTTACTGCGTGACTTCTAGCTCCTGACTAGACTCTCAATACTACAAACATTGAATCATTTTGCAATCAGGACCCTATAGTTTTTCAAGAACTAACTGATCTCTCTCTACTTCTGTCTTCATTTGGATTTTAATTCCCTCCCATCAAGGCTAAACCAAGAATCTTGTTTGAATAATATTGTTTGCCTTACCATTAAATAATCAGGGTTTGCACGGTTCACACAGTAACTGGAATGATTCTCTCTGACCATTGACAACAGGCAAATTACCTCTGAAGGGTCCTTCAGAGAGGCAGAACATCTACCATTTCCACTGAGTTTGCTTTTAGCTCACAAAGCATCTTTTCTCTGAACGATAAAAACAAATAAATAATGAAAGCTAAAAGGAAGAACCCTCCGATATACTTCAACAAATGATATATTTCTGTGCCACTGAGAATAAATGACTTCAATAATCATAAATGAATGGCCCTGGAATCACAATATACTTTTTCCAAATCAAAATGTATTCTAAAGAGATAAGTAAACTACTCGTCATCCACTGATTTGACTTCTTTTGCTGCTATGTTTCTGCTCATCAGAAATAAAAGCCCCCCTTTCTTTTACCTCAGTGATTAATGGTGTATGCTAATTAGGCTCTCTTTCTGCATAGTTCACCGCAAATGTGGAGATATTGTCAGAAACTAAATGAACTTTCTGGACTTGACTGATCTCTCCCAATTTTTGTGATATTACCCAGCCTATAAATGAAAATTAAAAAGAAAAAAAAATGGAAAAGAAAGAAAAAGAAACTTGTACCAAGTATTTCTGATCCACATTGTTTAGGCGGCCAAAATACAGTCTAAATAACTTGTTTCCAAAATTGTCCTCATGAAATCCTTTGCTTTGAAAATAATAAATAATAATGTTCTTATATTCCTTGTTACAGAGGAAACACACTTATGTATGTGTGTGTGTGCATGTTTGTAACAATAAATAGATAAGGGGAACCAGCAGTTAGGGTAATGGCTATGTCACTGGACTCCCACATAGTCGACTGCGGTTCACGTTCCGGACCCGGTGGCTTAAAACTCACGCCGGGCGCGTGTGCATGCATGCCCAAGATCCCGAGTGGAGAATGGAGGAGAACGGATTGTGGCGTGACCGTCCCCCCTGGGGGGTGATTTCTCGCTTTCTGTCTCTATGTCTCTCTCTGTCTGTCTGGCGAGTGCATGCGCCCTATAGCAAGACAAAACAAAACAAAACAAAGCCTCTCCAAAAAAAAAAAAAATCAATAAAAAGATTTCAGATATTTAAGAAGAGAGACTCTACATTACATGGAAAATTTCATTTAACCCGTTTATTAGCATACCTTTTTCAGTGGCATTATACTGAGATGCAAAGGACCAAAGTGTTGATATAGAAATGTCTTCTTAGAATTCCCTTCCCTGTTTCCTTTATTCCAAATGACAGGATATCCTTAAATAGGCTCAAATTATATCTGTCTTATAGACTTTCTGAATTTCAAATTACATGGTATAATAGAATACAATGTATAGATATTTTCAAGTGTTTTGTTTTCTTTTCGTCATTTAATATCATTCTATTATGATTACATGACAACGAAATGTTAAAAATGTTCCTTACTGAGAAATGGCAGGTAATCACAAGGAAATCTTTGGGAGTTGGCAACATTCCAGAATATGAATAATTATGCTTGCTATTTCTAAGGCACCTTTCTTATCAAAAGTTCAAAATGTCTTACTAATATTATTGTAGTCTATGTCTATATAATACAGTAAATGGAAGGCCCCAATGCCTATTCATTGGTTGAATTAAACTACAGAAAGGGGAACCATTTCAGGCTTTGAAATCCAAGGGTGAATAACTCAAATGGTATTTGAACTCAGGTATGTGATCTGACCCTCACTTTTTTGCTAAGTTAAGTGGACCTTATTTCATGTATTGACAGTTATTCTGCATCTCAAGAGAGCGTGTTTACCCATCAGAGGATCATTAGTTTAATGTCAAGCATAATATTGTAACAGCAGAACAAGGTCTGGTTTCCCAATGGAAATTTTGTTTTCTTGAGCCCTCAGATTAGAAAGACAATGACACACGGACATAAAATGGCTGCGTTTCTTTTTTGGAAAACCAAGCTTGAGTGATAAAGGAAAGGGTAGCTTCTTTGGGTGGTAAAAATAAGTGACAGGCACTATTTTAAAGGGAACCATATGGAATTACTCTTTTGGTGGGATCTCAGGAAGGTTGATAATGGAAGGAAATTCAGAGGTCTTATGCTACCTTTGAAACATGTCTGGTAAGTGTTTTCAGTGGGGTGCTGGAACATGTTTAACAAGCTACCAGAGAAATAACAAGTCATGAAGCATGGAATTTGTCAATATCTGTGTTGCAAATATTCCCACCATGGCCAATTTCAAGCTGCCAAAATGGAGTAACTCAACAACTTGGAAAGAGATGTAATGCCACTGTGAGCTGACTAGAGTGTTCCATTGGCCCTTGTCTTCTGTACCGCAGAATGTACTTTGAAGAGCTTTAACTACGGGGATAGTAATTAATCACAGGCCTTAGAAGCATCACAACTGTGCGGAAGTCACACCTTCCAGAAAGGCTTCCAGCCAATGGCCAGATGGCAGGGATATTCTAGCAGGCTCATTTCTGGAAGACGTGGAACTCATCGGACAAAAGGCTGAGTGCTGAGGATGTCACAGCAGCTTGGCTATACCTTTCTTAGACTCTTGGCCATCTGGGATACTTCTATCCAGCCCTTGTTTCCTCTCTCCCATTTGGGAGCAGACCTGCGTGAGGACATCCAGGTCTTTCCTATTTTCTCTCACAGATATTTCTCCTAATAGACTATTTGCCAGCTTCGTGTCATTTTACTGTCTGCCTCTCAAAGGGCCCTGCCAGCACTCTATTTCGGAAGCAGAAACTGTTGTTAGCTCACCCATACGCACTTGGCCCACTTGAAGGCCACGTGTGTGACTACAGTGGAGACTCCCCAAGGCAAACTCAGGTTCCTAACACAAGCAACCCTTCTCCTCTGCTCAGGCTGCCCAGGGGCAGGCTAGACACAGAGGCCAATTAGTGGCTTCCAAGAATGATTCTCATTTAATGAAGGAAGAAAAGTGATGGATAAATGTTCCAGTTCTTTTCAGTTCTTTTTTTTTTTTTTTTTTTTTGATAGGGCGCGTGCGCTCCCCAGACAGAGAGAGACAGAAAGCGAGAAATCACCTCCCAGGGGGGATGGCCATGCCACAATCCCTTCTCCTCCATTCTCCTCTTGAGATCTTGGGCATGCATGCACACATGCCCAATGCGAGTTTAAGCCATCGGGTCTGGGACGCAAACCACAGTCGACTATGTGGGAGTCCAGCGACGTAGCCATTACGCTAACTGCTGGTCCCCCAGTTCTTCTACTTCTCTATGAAACCACTCTAAATTACATTTTACAGAATTGGGCAGAAGGTTCCCAATGGCTCCATGCAGAAAGTTGCCAATTACCCCACCTTCATTTGGAAATCTCTTCCCTGTCCCCATTCACATAGGAGGACTTCCTGCGATCACCTTCTAAACAAATTATTTGTATCTAAACTCCTTTCTTTGGTTCTGCATTTGGATAAACCCAAAATAAGGTGTATCATCAAAATCAAATGAGTTACATTTATCTTGTTTTAATATAAATATTTGTAAATTATAAATCTATTAGGGTCAGGAAAGAAGAGTAAATGAGGGACTCTAGCCAGGAATAAAGAAACAGAGGGATGAAGGCATGGTAAACTATAGAACAAAGGTTCTACCTAAATGGTTGGTAGTTCCTTCTCCTCTTGTCATTCTGTTAGGTAGAAATATGGACTGGCAGGGACCAGCAGATGGTGTAATGGTTACATTGCTGGATTCCCATGTTGTCAACTGTGGTTCAAGTTCCAGAGCCAGTGACTTAAAACTCATCCCAGGCATGTGTGCGTGCGTGCCTATAATCCCTAGAGGAGAATGGAGGAGAAGGGATTATCGTGTGGCTATCCCTCCTGGGGGGGGAGGGGGGCATGATTTCTCCCTCTGTCTCTCCAGTGAGTGCACGTGCCCTATAGCAAAAATCTCTCTCTACAAAAAAATATAAAAAAATAAAAAAAAAGAAACGAAAAGAAAAAAGAAATATGGACCTAGAGAGCCAACAATCCTGATTTTTGCAGGAAACAATAAATTCCAATGATATGCATAGGTAAATCTGGACCTAGAGAGTCAACAATCCTGATTTTTTCAGAAAGCAATAAATTCCAATGATATGCATAGGTAAATCTTCAAGATTTATAAAAAGCTATTTGGACAAAATGAATACATTTATCTCCTCCATACAGAAATGGACCTTGAGTGTGTAATCGGTGATTAGAGATTCTGGACAAGGCTCCGAGAGGGTTTAGCATGTGCAATGCAAGAATAAACACCAGTGCCTTAATGCTATTCACTTTCAACAATAACTTCTTGATCTTCCCCTGTTCTGCTTCTTTTATATCCTTCAGAGAATTCTAGGGCTTGTGGCTTATCAAATCCAATAAGAAAACAGGTGAGTCAACATGGCACTGAGTTCTTTGGATCGTCTATTTATGTGAAGGGATCAGGAAACAAAGAACATCTTTTCTCTTCTCTCAGGCAGAAAGCCTCTGATGTTTTGAGAAAGGAGGCCAGTGGAGGGAATTCTTGTTCCGAAAGGAAATGTTGCTAACTTAAAAAGAAACTTGTGAAGACCAAATTTCCTCATGGTACCTTGAAACACAACAAACTTCACCTTGCTTTCAAATTCCATTTGCTGTGTCTGTTTTGTATTTCTCTTTGTCTAATAGTGTCTTTGCCATTGATAAATTATAACCTGCTGTCTTCCTTTCAAATCCTTGATGCTACAAATTTCCCTCCTCAACTTCCTGCCTCCAATATCCCCTCATCCCTCTTGTCTTAAAACCTGTCACCCTGGGACCAGCAGGTGGTGTGGTGTGGTTAAGGTGCTGGACATTCCCACATGGCCAATCACAGTTCAAGTCCCACACCTGGTGGCTTGCTTTCTCACTTCCTCTCTCTCTCTCTGTCTCTCTCTGGTCAAATTAAAATAAATGAATGAATAAATTAAATGACTAATTCTTTAAACAACAACAACAACAAAAAAACCCTTGTCATCCTGTTTAAGACCTAGCTAGGATACGACCACCACCTTAAAATCTTCTTACCCTGACACATGCACCTAACACAAACACATGTACCTAAATCATATTGTATAATTATTATTTGTTTCATTGTCTATCCCTCCACACAAGAATTATGTTGAGAACTGGGCCATTTATTTTTTAATTCCATTTTCTGGCATCAGGTCAGCGATTCACATATACTTCATGATTGGGTGAATGTCCTTGTTTTAACCTCCATTCTGTCTTCTCATTTAGATCTTCCTCACCTCTTATGCTCTCAGACCAGTAGCACTTATGATGGAAGAAAGAGGGGGACCAGCAGTTAGCATAATGACTATGCCGCTGGACTCCCATGTAGTTGACTGCGGTTCGAGACCCAGACCTGGTGGCTTACACTCACACTGGGCATGTGTGCATGTGTGCCCAAGATCCAGAGAAGAGAATGAAAGAGAATTACCCCTGGGGGGTGATTTCTCGCTTTCTGTCTCTCTGTCTCTCTCTGTCTTTCTGGCGAACACATGTGCCCTATAGCAAAAAAATAAAATAAAATAAAAAATACCGATGGAAGAAAGAAAAAAGCCCAACAGCACAAGGCTTATTTCATTATGCTGCATGGATCCTGGCATCTGTTCCCACCTCTGCTTTCTTACAAATGCCCTGAGTAGAGATGTACGAAAGGAGGAGATGAGAAAATAAATAAATAAATAAGAAGGTCGCGAGTGTATTGATAGGCTACACTGACAAGGCAAAGCTAACCATTCTGAGGGATGCACACCCACATGGAAGGAGCAGAGCCATTACCAACCTTTTACCTCACTGTGCCTCACCGACACCCTTAGAGATGAGGAGGGCAAACATCTTGATGCCAGCGTACAGATGAGAATGCCAAGGCCTAATATGGTCAACTTATCCCTTTCCTGCTCTTACACATTGCCATGGACAATTTCTTCCAATATGGAGGCCAGGGGACTTTTTTTTTTTTTTTTTTTTTTTTACTTGCTGTCTCTGTATTTCTTTCTCTCTTTTTCTTTGCTGCTGTCTTTATCAGCTGGCAGTACTGAAATCAAATCCAGTGACGACACAGCCAGAATAAGTGAGGAACCTGCTAAGTGACGGTGCACTGCTTCTTTAGTAAAAGGAAGCCGAGGCTGTCTTGACATCCATCTATCAAAACTAGTTAGAGCTAATAAAATCAGGCCTCCCACAGTACAGGTGGATGGGCTGGCTGACCTTGTATCCTAAATGATTCACGGTAATTCATGCATCCTTGTGATAATTAGAAGTCCCACAGGAAGCAAACGCTAAATAACTCCCTCCAAGTGATGGATGTGTCAGGAAACAGGCTTTATTTACAGTGTATCTGTGGCCTTCTCATCAAGTATCTGGTGGACTTGTATTGAAAGGTATTATGTGCTTTCAAAATGGCTGATGGGTCAGATAAAGGGAAGTTATTTATGCATGAACCTAGAAATACTGGCCCAGCTGTGGTACTGCATACTAATAAGATGCTGTGGCTGGAGGATGAGGCCACATAGGAAGTCCAGGTTCGATTCCCAGTCAGACCTGAAGGATGGCACTGGTGGTATACTCCTATAATCCCAGCTACTCAGGAAACTGAGATAAGAGACTCATAAAACAGCAAGACTATAGCCAAAATGAAGAAGAAGGAGGAGGAGGAGGAGGAGGAAAAAAAGAGGGAAGGAAATGAGAAGAAAAGAAGAAATCTGAAATGTCTTGAGGTCCACATCTACCCGTGATGTTGCATATGGACAAAATGCACCAATTCCTAAAATAACTAGCAAACTTACCCAGTATGACATAGATAATTTGAGCAGGCCTATACTTACACAAATAGAATTCACCATTTTACAACTTCAAGAGAAATTTTCAGACCCAGAGATTTCGCTGGAAATTCTATCAAATATTTAAAGAATAATTAACACCAAATCCACACAAACTCTTTCAGAAAATATACAAGAAAGAAACACTTCTTTATGCATATTATTAAATTATTATTCCCCCAATGCCAAAACCAAACACAGAAAAACAAGATGAGAACTCCACAGGTCTATTTCCCTCATGCACGGAGATGTAAAACTTTATTTTAAAATATTAGCTGGCAGAATTCAGCAATATATTAAAAGAAGCATACAGCACAACCAACTGGGATTTATCTCACAGATGCAAATCCAGTTGAATATTCAAAAATCAAGCCATCTTTTCCACCATGTTAGCTGACCCATTGTGAGAAAATGCAAGAAATATCAACATATTTAAGGACAGCCAAAATTTAGCAGTCATTCACATTATTTAGCACTCCCCAGAAACATTAGAAATAGAAAAGAATACTCTTAACTTGCAAAATAGTATCTACACAAATCTACAACTAACCTCCCTCATTCCTAATAGTATAAGATGAATGTTTTCCCTCCTAAAATTCAGACAAGGCAAAAATATCTATCTCAGCACTTTTCCCCCAAAGAGTATGTGCACACACCGCAGGCAGGCAGAGAGAGGGAAAGTAAGAAATCACTCTTGCCCCAGGAGGATGGCCATGCTGCAATCCCTTCTCCTCCATTCTCTTCTCAGGATTTTGAGCACACACATATACACATGTCTGCCAGACATGTTTTTCAAGCAGCTGGGTCCAGGACCCGAACTGCAGAGTCAGCCATGTGGGATTCAGCACCTTAATGACCACATTACCTGTTGGCCCTAGCTCAACACTTTTAATGCTAAAAATTCTAGTCAGTGCAATAAGACCAAAGAAAGAAAGAAACAGAAAAAGAAATAAAAGGCACACAGTCAATGAAGTAAGAAATGGAAGAAATCAAAACTATTTTATTTGAAGATGACATAATCATCTATGTACAACATAACTAAGAATCTACAAAAAAAATTCCTAGAACAAGTAAGTGTGAAAATTCAGCAAGGTCATAGAACATAAGTTATCAAATTCTGATTTATAAAAAAATCAATTGTAGGGACCAGCAGATGGTGAAATGGTTAGGTCACTGAACTCCCACGCAGTTGACTGCAGTTCAAGTACCGAATCCAGCAGCTTAAACTCACGCTGGGCCTGTGTGTGTGCATGATCAAAATCTCAAGAGGAGAAGAAACTGCGGTGTGGTCATCCTCCAGGGATGGAGTAGGGGTGATTTCTCACTTTTCTCTGTCTCTGTCTCTCTGGCAAGCACACTCTATAGCAAAAATCTCTTTAAAAAAAATCAACTGCTTTCCTATATACTAGCAAAGAATACCTGGATACCGATTTTTTTTAATTATCATTTACAATCATTTGGAAAAAAATGAAGTAGGTGTAATTCCAGCAAAACAAGTATGCTAAAACTACACAATGGTGATGAAAGAAATCAAAGAAAACTCAATGAATGGAGAAACTTACAGAGTCCATGGATTGAAAACTCTACACAGTAAAGATGTATTGATAGATTCCTGCAAATTGGTTTACAGGTTTACAGCAATACTTATTAAAACCCCTTGGGCAAGATGGGCTGTCTCTGTAGCCTACTAGTTAAGTGAGTCAGATCCCACATAGCCGACTGGGGTTTGAATCCCTGGGTCCTGAAACTGGAAAAACATATGCATTCATGCCCCAAATCCTGACAGGCTGTAGAAATGGAGACCAAAGGACTGCAGTGTGATCAGGCCTTCCTGAAGGGTGCCTTCTCTTTCTCCTCTCTCTCCGTCTCTTTCTGATAAGTACACACACTCTCTGGCAATTACAAGAAAAAAAAAATCACAGCAAGCATTTTTGCAGAAATAGAAAAGTTTAATCTAAAGTCTGAAAAGCCAACCAACTAGAATAGCTAAAACAGTTTTGAAAAGAAGAATAAAATGAGACATCTGTTTTCCTGAATTGAAGATCTATTATATAGCTGATGATACAATTTATTAAATAGCAAGCCTGTGTGGACCAAAGTAGAGAACTCAGAAATAGACTCACAAATATGATCATCTGATTTTTTTAAGACTCACAAATATAATCAACTGATTTTTGACAAAGTTGCAAAAGTACTGTAAAGGCAACCTTTTAAAAAATATGGACATCCATAGTTTGAAAAAAAAGAAAGAGAGAAAGATTTTATCTAAGTCTCACATCTTATACAAAAATTTAACTTGAAATGAATCATGAACGTATTTTAAAACAGAAACTACCCTTAGAAGAAGAGGGTATAATTCATTTATCTTTATTTCTAGTCGATGAATAATAATTATATATTTTTATGAGGTACAATGTGATGTTTGACATATAGATATATCGTAGAAAGCTAATTAGCATGCCATAATCTCACCTTCTCATTTTTTTTGTTATGAGAATTATAAAAATATTTTCTTTCAACAGTTTAGAATTAGACATTTTTAATTGTGTTTTTTAGTCTTGGTCTGTAAGTTTTTGGTATCTTTATCTAAAAATAATATAAATACTATTTATTTTTTTTCTCTCTCTCATGAAAATGAATGAACTTTTAAAGAATGGTGCCAACAGCAATGGCACGGCTGCAGTCCGACATTCTTCATTGCTGGAAGCCATCTGGACGATCAGGGTTCGGTTTTCAGGTCAAACTGCACACACCGGCTATATACATCTGCCCATGAACCTGGCTGGCCTGAGCTAGGAAAGGCTTAAGGGAAGATCATGTGCGAAATCCTATTAAGGAGGTGTCTCTCTCCCCATCTATCTCTCTCCTGAAATAAATAAACTTGAAAATTCATTTAATTTGGGTAACAAATATAACACAGCGAGCAAAAACCTAAACAGAATAGTTAAGAAGATTGATTCCACACATGCAGTACTGATTGAAGATTTACTTCAAATTTGAAAATTAGCATTTGGAAAATTATAATGATTATAATTTAAGCTATAGGGTAGCTTCTGACCAGCCAGAGAAACTAAGACTGAACAGTATTTTTATTATATTTTTTATGTGACAGTAACCAGTAAATTAAAAATAGAACCAAATTATATTTATCTATTAGAAATAGAACCGAATTACATTTTTCTAAGTCTAAGGAGGTTTTGGTTTCTGGCGTGAATTTAAGAGCTCATATGTATATAGTATCTCACATGTGTGAAAATGTTTGCATTATCACTAGGGATTACCTATTTTTTAAAGGGAGAGGTAGGGGGAATACATCCTCAAAATATAGCCTGTATTTTCCTACCTTTCTCTCCCTTAATATGAAGATGGTCTTTTTCTTTCTTTCTTTTGTTCTTTCTTTCTTTTTTTTTCAGAGTTTTGCTATAGGGTACACTCGCTGGAGAAACAGAGTCAAAAAGTGAGAAATTACCCCCTAGGGGAGGCCACACCACAGCCCCTTCTTCTTCATTCTCCTCTTGGGATTTTGGGCATGCATGCACATGTGCCTGGTGTGAGTTTTAAGCCGCCAGGTCAGGGACTCAACTCATGGTCAACTACATGAGAGACCTGCACTATCCCATCTGCTGGTCCCAATGATCTTTTTCTTTACCTTAAAGTCAGACAAATTTTTATAAATGAGATATAAAGAACAGAAACCAACATTTTATCATTTTTGCTTTATATCCTAGAGAAACGACTCCAGTAAAATATAAGGGAAGTCACAAACATGAGCCACTTATATAATTTTACATTTTCTAGTAGCTCCATTAAAAGATGAAAAGAAGGCCATTCCATGCCATAATTGTTAAGGCAGCTGGAGGCCACCTGGCCAATCTCATGGTTCAAGTCCCTGACCTGGTGGTTTAAGAAGCACGTGGGGTACATGTATGTACACGTTTGCTCAATATCCTGAAAGGAGGGAGAGATAGACAAGAGAGACTTGAAGGAGTCATTCCTTCTGGTGGTGAAGGGTGGGTGTATATTCACTCTCTCTCTCTGTCTCTAGGAAAAAAATGATAAAAAGTAATGGGTTAATTTTAATAATATACTGTATATAAACCAACATACTCAAACTATCACTTTGACATGTAATCAAGTTATCAAGCACTAACTGTATTATTTAACAGTTATGTAACTACGTGGCAGTAGTTCCCATGCATTTGAAGCCACAGTTTTTCAGCAAGGTGTGCGTGATCAGCATCTTTGGCTAGTTAGGAAAAACGGGCTGCTCCCATGCGTGCTTTCTCCAAGGACACTATGTATTTCTTAGGATTCTTTGAGCAATTTTAGAGAAATAGCTGCAGATCTGAATAAGTAAACCTGAAGCCAATGTATGGAATCTGCGTTGGGACTTCTTCGAGCTAGTTGTTTTATTTTGTTTCTGTTTGTATTTATAGCTGGAAAGCTTCTTCCTTTATATTACAAATTGGTTGGAATTATATCATGATGTGTGTGTGACTGCCTCATTTTAGATCTCAATGGACCACCCACTGTATGTTGGATAATTAGCCAGAAGATTAAGGGGATGCAGGTTTTGCTGGAAATATCAGAGTGCTTTTGAAAATAAATATATACAATGTTTTGTTTGTTACTAAGTACATCACTTTTAAAGCATGCTCCAGAAATAAATATCCTTAAATCAACCATATGCTACCTAAGAAATCTCTGTTTTCTCCATAATGGGATCCTTCATGCAAAACTGGATTTAGAAACAAACAGTAATGTGAAACAGTCTCATTAATATAAAAAAAAAGCTTTCAAAAATCTTAATTTTAAAATTAAAAAAATGATTTCTTGAAAAATAATCATTGTTTTGGCTTGATATTTAGATCATAATCTTTTGTCCAGTTCACATTCTGTGTGGACTCAAGTCAAAAGAACCCACAGAAATTGACAGAGAATTTGGAATTTTGTGACTCAAGGAATTAAATCGGGGGAAGCTGAGTGACCAGCAGGGCTTACTAGAAATTATGTAATTGGTGCTGGTCATTTCTGGTCACTCAGATTTATCATATTTCATTTATTTGTTGGCCCATTTTATTTACCATCACATAAAATGATCCACTGTGTTGGGACCAGCAGTTAGCGTAATAGCTATGTTGCCGAACTCCCATGTAGTTGACCGTGGTTTGAGTCCTGGATCCAGTGTGTTAAACTCACGCCAGGTATGTGTGTGTGCGTGCCCAAGATCCTGAGGGGAGAATGGAGGAGAAGAGATTGTGGCGTGGCTATCCCCCATGGCGTGTGATTTCTCGCTTTCTGTCTGTCTGTCTGTCTCTGTCTCTCTCTCTCTCTCTGTCTCTCTGGCGAATGCATGCGCCCTGTACCAAAAAAACCTCTCCTAAATAAATAAATAAATACATACATACATAAATACATAAATACATAAGTAAGATGATCCACTGTATGCTTAAAATATTTGCATCCCAAATGTGTTGGACAGATTCGAATACGACACAAAAACAAAAGTACCATCAGCTCTACATTTCTCACCCACGACTACAACTGTAGTGGCTAACAGGCATACATGAATACCCATGAGAGTAGAAGGGGACTTTAAATCATCTGTGGGAAAATGGAATTCAAAGAGCAATTTAATTTGATACAGAAGGATTTTGAAGCCCATGCATAGCTTTTATTTTATAATACACATTTTTTTATCAAGTTTTTAAAGACCTCCTCTTGTGCATCATGTTAAGCAGGTATCTAAGAAGCATAAACAAGCACCAATTTTTTTTTTTTTAAATTCGATTCTACAGACAGGAGAAATGATTACCATTAATAGTATATGAGTTACTAGAACAGATGAACAGAATCCACTTTGATGGTGAGTTTTATCATTTTGTTTTTGCCTAAACTAGTCTTAGAATCGTTAGAGCTAGTCAATAAAAGAAAATACAATCAAATTTGTTTTTTAGAGTTGAAACTTCACACAACTCAATTTCATGGCTAGGGCCTACACTCACTGAAACTTTTTTTTTTTTTTCTTTTTTATCGCCTGACCGCATGTGTGCTTTCCAGAGAAACAGATGAGAGAGAGAAAAAAAGCACACCCCTCCATGGGGCCTGAACACCCTGCAATCCTTTTCCCTCCATTTCTGCATCCCATCGGGATTTGGGATGCACAAGCACATGTGTTTGGTCATTTTTTAAGCTGTCAGGACTGAGATTCGAACTGTGATCAGCCTTGTGGGATGTGGCTCCCTTGCACAGCATTAAACCACTAAGCTAAGAGGCTAGCTCAACAGTTTTCTTTCTTTTTTGACTTAGTATCATAGAAAACTAATAAGCACCAGAATCACATACACTTAATCTCAGTGCATTATTTTATTATTTAAATAATGATTTATTTTATTTTATTTATATTATCTTTTTTTTTTATGTTTGCTATAGGGCACATGCACTTACAGAGAGAAACAGAGAAGGAAAGATGACAAAGCAAGCCACCAGGTCTGGGACTTGAACCGTAGTCGACAACGTAGGAGTTCAATGTCTCATCCGCCATTACACCTATTGGCCCCTATTTTATTTTACTTTAAGATTTTTTGCCCTAGGGCATGTGTACTTGCCAGAGAGAAAGAGACACAGACAAAGAAAGGGAAATCAAAATGTAATCCCTCCTCCTCCATTCTCCTCTTGGGATTTGGGGCACATATATATATATATGTATTTGAAAGAATCATAGAAGACGTTGGGTTCTCTTCCTACATTTACTATTGATTTTCTCTGTGGTTCTTTAATCATCAGTATTATTCAGTAACAATTTTATAATAAAATAAATATAATGATCATAATGCTGCTTATGCTTACCAGTACCAGTATTTCATGTTGTACAATTCCAAAGAGGTTGTAATGTAACATACCCAGGCTGCCTTTCACAAAGACTTTAAAGAAGAATTTTGAGGTAGAACATATTGCTACACAGATTTAAGTTCCTGGAAGATACTATGTCATTGTTTTAGATAAGTTCTACCCATGGTTAAAATGCAATAAAAGAAATCAATGCCTACTTATCTACTTTATGGATTACCCAAGTCCTTTGCTTCTCCTGTCATTAATTCAAGGCTCACTAGTTCTTCTTTTATTAAACTGATGAAGGAAGACTGAGGAGATAGAACCTGAAGTAGCCATGGGGGCATTCTGGTATAAAAAGAAGTCAAAACTATCAGCCCTGAGGAAGTCTGAAATGATCTGAGGACAAGGTCACTCATCTATCCAAGCCATGTTATGGGAAAACCTTTCCAAATTTCATTCTGATGATCTAATAGATTAGTCTTTCTATTCCCATCTTGACAAATTACCACGAACATAAGTGACCTCACAGAAATTTATCATCTATTTCTGTAGATCAGAAGTCTGACATGGGTCAAACTGAGTTAAAATCAAAGGGTAAAAAAAAAAAAAAAAATCAGGTCTGCTTTCCTTCCAGGAGCCTACGGAAGGTAAGTTTCTCAAGTTTCCCAATGGCTAGAGACACCCCACATTCTTTGGCTCTTGGCCTCCTTCATCCATCTTTAAAGCCAGCAATGGCACCCATCTCTGACATTTTCCATCATGCTATCTCTCTCCGACCATACCTAGGAAGATTCCTCTTGTTAAAGATTCCTGTGGTAACATCTTCTCACTTAAATCATCTATGATAATTGCCCCGTTTTAAGGTCTATACTCTAAAGAGCTTCTGCAAAGCACCTGTCACCACCAAAATGACATGTTCATGGATTCCTTGGTAATACAGCACTGGTATTCGTGAGGGGGCTTTATTCTGCCTACCAAACCCAGTGAAATCCAGATACGTTGTTCTTTTTATTTTCTAGGTAAAACAACGCCTGAAATACTTAAACGCAATTCTCACACAGTCGTATGTAAGCTTTATTATTATCACCATTTTGCATATGAGGCACCGGAAAACTGTGGGTCGGGTCGAGTCACCCAGCTTTGACTAAGCACAGTGGCAAAGCCAATGATCTGTTCCAGGTTTTTCCAACTCCCGATTCTCCTTTTGTCTCTCTGCTACTTTATAAGTAAGTTTCTCTGAGAGCTTGTATGTACAGATTGACTCAAAGAACTTTAGCAAATGAAACCTTTAGAAAGAAGGGAGCGAGTGGCCTTAAGCAGTGATTCTCAAACCTCCAAGTGTATCAGAACCACCTGGGCTGTTGATAAGATGTAGATGGCAGGGTCCCACTCCCTGAGTGCCTCATTCAGCATGTCTAGGTATCAAAGTCTCCACCGGGGCATGAGAATTTGCTTTTCAGCAGGTTCCCATAAGATGCTGATGCTACTTAACTGCACTTTGAAAACCATTGGCCAGGAGAATGAAAAGCCTGGACTGGGATGGGGAAGTGCCTCAGTGTTCTTGGCAGAAAGTGAACCTGAAGGAAAGTAAGGGACTGAAGGAAAGGACCATAAAAATAAAAGGAAAGAAGGTCACCAAATATTGCATTGAGTAGACGAAGGTGGAGAGACGCACAGATCAACTAGGCTAACTCCTATGAAGCAGAATGTGACCAGCTGTTCATTTAGTTAGGGACAGAGCTAAGCCTAAAGGCCACGTCTTCACAGGCAGAGAAATTGTTGAGACTAATGACCTGTTTCTAGCCTGTCCTGTGTCTGACAGTGTAAATTGGTTTACTCATCAGCTACACTGTCTCTGTTCTCACGTCATCAGATAAGAGGAAGGCCAGCATTCTATGCCTGACAGACCCATTGCTTTGAAAATATTCTCGGGGGTATAAATAAAGAATAAAATCTGTTATTTCCTCAGCATTTTATTAATGTAGGCTGCTCATTACACCACGCATCATGAGAATACTGCTAGCATTTTTCCCCAAGGTATGTCACTTCGAAACAAGGTCTTGATGTGCTGTTTCTCGTGTTTCTCTCTGAAGTTCCTGGCAAGCCATGTGCTAACAGCCTGGCTCCACTGAGCATCTGGCTGGCACTAGAACAACCTGAGAGAGACAGAAGAGACAGAAGGACCTGCTCTTCATCATCTTTTCAGAAAGGATTTCAACTCTCTGGAGCTTGGCGGGAAGTCATGTCTTTGCTTCATCGTTTTCTTACATTGGCATCCCTTTCGAAAACCCATTTACTGAGGTTTCTGAAATGCTTTCTCTGACACCAAGTATGGTCATCTGACCATACGATAATCAAAAGAACCTGTGAAACAGTTGGAGTGAAGTGCATGACATGCCTCGGAATTGAGGGGAAGAGGGAAAGTGAGATGAGGCAGATGTAAAAGCTACAGCTTCTGCTCCACATTCTAGATGTCAGCAATGTTGAAATATGTAGCTTAAAGCAAATGTGGATCAGCAAAGGCCCGGAATAGAAATAACACTCTATTTCCTGGGATGATTCATGCAAGGCAGCTATTTATTGCATCCATAGTTTCAAGATCTTGTGGTGGTTTTCTTCTATATATAAATATATTTTACTGGTACTAAAAGTAGCCTGACATTCCCTCAAAAAAGAAGGCCAAGTTCACTAAAAGCCTGCCATGTCAAGCTTTAAATACGCTAAGATTATCCTAGTAATGACTGATGTCATAACGTGAGGCCACCAAAAGACAATATGTGATCCTTGATTTGATTCAGAGTTTAATGGAATACAACTCTAAACCAAAGTTTAATTGGAAGGGATCAATGTGTTAAAAATGTCTTTTGACCATATTGAGAGGTGAGAATTCCTTGGACTCCACCATGAAAACCAGTGTTTCTATGGAAGAAATCTGCCCAAGATTTGTCGGGGGTTCTCTGTTGTGGTATTTGACTTCACTTTCATGGCTGTGGGTAAGATTTTGAGCTGATGAGAGTCCAGTGACTTAGTTAGAGGCAGATCCATCCAGAGGGAGTAGGGAGAATAATGCCATGGGGAATAGTTGTCTTTGGGCTGCTGACTGGAAGACTCCATTTTCAGCTTTCATGTCAAGTCCTCACTAAGTAATTAAATCACCTTTTGTTGATGACATTCAAAAGTACTGTTCCTTTGTTTGGCTAGAGCCCTTCTCCTCTTTTTCCCTCAGCAATCTACTCAGGGTATTTGCATGAGAGGGCGATGCACCAAATGTGTCCCATCCTCTGCCCACCTTCCCATGGCACCGCCACCACTCCCTGTGGCTTTAAGGTAGTTTCTCTTCCTCTCTATGTTCTTGTACTTTATTATTGCAAACAACAGCTCAAGTGGCTTCCTGCTGCCCTGAAGCTTTATCAACAAGTAATGGTATAAAAACAGATTTGGCATTCCACCTGCAAGCTCTTCTTTTCAAGGATCTGCAGCATTTTAAAATTCTCCATTCTGAACAGGTATGAGAGAAAGACACAGAAATAAGAGTTTCCAGGTAAAAATATATTTAAAATAAAATTCAATTTTACTAGCTATGGTCTTTGGAGAGCAGCTTACAGCGTATGAAAGAAAACAATTCCAGCATGGCAGTGCTTCACTGAGGTCAGAGCAAGCTTCATTTATGTAAGACTTACTAAGACCTCCTGTGATTGGCTGAATAGTCTATTACTAATATTATCATCATGCTTTTCTAGGTTTCTCTAATTCCAATCATTTAACATAAGCTGAAGAACCATCTCAAGTGTTAGAAAAGCTAATATTTGTTTAGAACTTTGGAGCTTCCAAACATACTTTTGTGTACCATCAAATGTGGTTTCCAAAATAACTCTGAGTTAGCACAATTATTTCCAGCTTCTAAGATGAGGCATCGGAGGTACAGGAAGTGTTGTGCCTTGTACACAGGAAGTATTTAATATCTAACTGACCCCTGTAAATTGCCTGCTTCAGTAAATTGCTGGTCTCTACAGGATACGGTCTTTGAAGCAGCAAAGGTTAGGAGCTGTTTTGCAACTGTTCTGTAACTTTTCTGGTTTCCTTTGTCTGCAACACCCATGAACCCTGATTAAGTGTACCTACCCTCTCCCAAACCAGAAATCTGCATCACCCTGTAACTTCCCCAAGTCGAGGCCCATGCTTTGGAGTATGAGCTCCTCTGAGTCTGCTAGTGTCATAAATCTGAGTCCTACTTTCTGAGTGGTACTCCGTTTCTTTGTTATTAGATTATTTAATTAACTATATCATGTGTCACAGGCAAGCCCATGAAAAGCCAAAGAGCAGCTGGCATGCCCTTCCTAACTCCTGTGTATGCCCTTATCTCCTATTCTCCTTCAGCTATTGTTTTAGGTTTTTGTTTTTGTTTTTTAATTAGAATGTGATGAAGAAGTGGGATGTTTAATACCAGTAACTAAAAGAATCTTCGGCACAGAGGATCACACACAAAGCCAGCAGAGAGAGGTTCTAACTGGCAGGCTTCCCTGCGTATCCCAGTTTTACATTCTGGTTGTCTGTGCACCACTCCTTTCTTCTCACCGAACCAGTCAATGGCACTGGCATTGAATTTTGCATGTACTCAAGAGGGAGAACCCAGAGACGGTCACAAGCTCAGTTAGGATCTGACCTCGTTTTTAATGAACTATGAAATTCCATTCAAAATGATCCTGGTCTTTATTTTTTGGTCCCCCCAAGTGGGGTTTTTGATTGTTTTTCAACTTTTTTTTTTTTTTTTAATTTTGGAAAGCATGCATGCTGGCCAGACAGTGAAAAAAAAAGAAAGCATCTCTACCCCACGGGGTGGGGTCACATGACAGATCTCTTTCCTCCACTTCTCCATGCCAGTTCTGGGTCTGCAGATGCACCAGGTGCAATTCTCAAGCTGCCGAGACTGGGACCAACCCTGGTCAGACACATGGAATTCTGCTCTCTGTGTAACTCTCAACTGTTGCACCAGGAGGTTGTTGGGCTTTTCAGGAGAGCTTGGTGTGTTCATTCCTTCATGCAGCAAACACTTACCAAATGCCTGCTCTGTGTCAGTCACCGTTCTAGGCGACAGAAACAGAGTAGTAAACAAAATGAACTAAAATACCCACGAAATGGTGGCCCTACTGATTGGGAAGGCAGGTCTAGTTTTTGTGCTTTGGAAAAAAAGTTTTTTTTAATTGCCAGAGGGTACATGCACTTGCCAGAGAGAGTGAGAAGGAAGGAAAGTGCACCCCAATGAGGCATGGTCAGGCCACAATCCTTTCTCCTCCATTCCTTCTTCCTGCCAGGATTTTGAGTATACGCACAGAAGTGCCCAAGTCACTTGGGCAGGGACTGGGATTGCAGTGGGCATTGGCCTTCTATGTACAGTGCTTACCCACCATGGGGCCATCCCTGGGCTTGGCTCTTTGGCTTTGTTCAACTCTCATGTAGCACTGGTAATCAAAGAGAGGAGATTTTCTTAGTGGGTTAAATTAAATCTGAAAGACGTTGCTGCTAAATTACCTACACAGAGACTGAATTATTCAGAGACTCTACACTATTTTTTATAGGAAATTAGTCCGAGGTTCCTGAGCTAAACTAATTGATAAGTTTGGATGACCTTCCCTCAAAGACAGTGTTCTAGAGCAGAGATCCCCAACCTTCTGGGCACCAGGGACCAGCCTCATGGAAGATAATCCCTCCACAACAGGAGTGTCCTGGGATGGTCCAAGTGCACCTCATCCACCATGCACCCCATTCCCAATGCTCCCACACTGCAGTATACAACAAAACAATCACACGGTAGAGTTTGTACTCCCATGAGAATCCAATACCAGAGCTGATCCAACAGGAGGTGGAGCCCAGGCAGTGGGAGCAATGGAGAGCAGCTGCAAATGAAGCCTCACTCGTCCACCCGCAGCCAACCCACACCCAACCCACACCCCTCACTGTGCTGCAGGGATGGTTGGGGGCAACAGGCCAGGGATAGGCACTGGTCAGCAGCCCAGCCCTCAACAGGCCACAGATGAGCACTGGTCCACTGCCCAGGCTTGGGGACCCCTGTTACAGAGCCTATCAAGTAAGTTAGTACTAGGAAAAACAAAGAAACAAACAAAACTGCTTCTTTGTACATTCATCAGTAATTTTGCGACTCCACTGTATAGAGAACAAGGGGATAAATGAGACCCCAGAATATGCAGGAAAAGGGAATGTTTGGGATAGAGTGTTGTCCTCGTTCAGCTATCAACTCTGGTGAGACCAGGAAGCCTCAGAGAGTCCAGATCATCACGTAATGGGTGACATGGAGAAATAATCTGCCGTTATTTATTTGTGCTGGTGAATTTCCTAATAACTCTTTAGTCTGAGAACTGGAACTGTGTCCTTTAGTACAAAGATCAACTTCCTGGGAAAAAGAACCGGAGAGATAAGCTGCTTTGGCCATTGAAGTCAGGAAATGCCATGCTCAAAGGCGTGTTTATGTTTATTCCAAGTCACTGAAACAGCTGTAATGAACTGCTAAAACAAAACAAAACACAAAACCAAACGACTCTCATGGCTCTGTGGAACCCACTCATAAATGATGGGAACCAAGTACTTAAGTCCTTGGCTGAAGTAGCGTGAGCTACATCTGTCTTCACCCTTTATATATTTATTTATTTGGAGAGAGATTTTTTTTTTTATAGGGTGCATGCACTCAATGGAGAAAGAGAGAAAATGAGAAGTCACCCTGAGGGTGATGGCCACACCACAATCCCTTCTCCTCCATTCTGCTCTCAGAGTTTTGGACATGCACACACACAAACCCAGCTCGTTTTAAGCTGTTGGGACCGAGACTCAAACTGAGGCTAACTGTGTGGGAGTCCAGCGACATAACCATTACTCCATCTGCTGGTCCCATGTTTTCACCCTTTATTAGACATTCATTAAGTGCCTGAAACCATCTTACTTCTTTCACTTTCACTAAACTCTCCATCGTATTTTTCCCAGTTCCTCAAAATACACCACTAACAACTCCAGCATCAGATAGTTACATAGAGCCTGATCTCAAATCGAAGCGCTTTGACAATATAATCTTGTCTAAGATGATTCTGGCATGGCAGGAAGATTATTTTGCCACCTTTCCTTTTGCCCGTTTACGGTGAGTTACATATTTACAGTGCTTGGCACGTTCCCTAAGTGTAGACGCACACCAGGAGATACTCATCGGCACCCAACTCCAGCTCCTTAACTTTGTACCTCCATGTCCAGGAAAGAACCGGAAGAGTGAGGAAATGGGTACCAGGCATGTGATTCAGTGGTAATGATGACAAAAGAAAGCAATCCTCCTCCAAGGAATGATCATCTTTCCCTGGGTCATTAATTGGTTAAAGACTTTGGATCAGCATAAAACGCCTTTAGCTGTTAATTAGCATGCAAACAGACACTGGCCCACAGGCCCAAGATTTAAAAGGAATGAGGTTAGGCTTAAAAGGAATGCTGGAGGCAAGCATATTTTAATAATAAAAAATAATAATAATAACTCCCAAAGCATTGGTAGTATTTGCTTTAGGATGTTTTTTTCTTTTGAATCGTCTGGGCCCCACCTTGAGTGTTGACTTTATTATTAAGATTCACCATGGAGGGCACTCAAGTGAATTATTTAAATAATAACAGAAGAGAACACATGGCTTCTGGGGAAAACCTGTGGGTTTTCTATTAGGAAGTCTGTGAAATATTTATATGGGGCTCACAAAGTGAGGGTTTTGCACAACAGTATGTTTTACAAAGGCCATAAATTCCCTATGGGAGTTAATAAGTTTGGAGCTCCAATATTAATTACACATCTCAAAACTACTGATCACTATTATATTTTTCAAGATATGCCAGACTATGAGATGGTTACAAATTCACCCCTAAATTTCAAAGACTTGACACAACCAGAGTCGATTTCTCATCCAAGCTATAATTCTAGGACAGGTGGGCAGGGGCTACTTCTCCACATTGCCCCACGGGGACCCAGGTGACTTCAAGCTGCACCATGTAGAACACACATCCTTCCGTGGGAGAAAGAGAGCCGGGGCAAGGTCACTGACACTTGAATGCTTTGCCCCAGAAGCTCAACATTATCTCTGATATGAGCCCACGAGCCTCAGCACTAGTCAGCCCTGGTTGGCTGGAAAGGGTGTGAGAAATATGATAGAGAACACAGTGATTATTACTGGACAGCTGGAAAAGATGTTACCCCAACCTTCATGCCTTGCTTTGTTATAACAAACTTAGTTAAGTATAGGTCACCAAAATGCCTTTTAGGAACAAAAACGACAGAGTTGTGGGTGATATACTAACCATTTTTCACATAATATTTATAGACTCCATTGAATTCTACCAAAATGCTCTTCGTTTTTAATATTTCTGATTCTCTTCTTCCATGATCACCTCTTAGGGAGCCTTTCTAGACATTTGTTTTCCTAAACACTCTCATGAAATCTTAATAACACGGATACACTAGATAATGACTTTAGGTTCTGTGTCTACATCTGTATTACTCAAGGTTCTCTAGGGAGAACCAATAGGTTTGTAGAGATATATAAAAAGGAATTTATTGGGGAAATCAGTTCACATGATGATGACCGACAAGAAGGCCCACAACAGGCTGTCTACACGCTGGAGATCCTAGGATCCTGGCATCATGGATCAGACCAAGTCCTAGGCCTCAGAGATAGGAATGTTAATGATGTAACTGACAGTGCACAGCTGAAAGCCCAAGGATCTAGAGGGCAGAAGGGTATGCTGTAAATCCTGGAGTCCAAAGGCAGATCAGCTTTGAGTTCTGATGCTCACGGTAACAGAAATCTATCTTTCTCTGTCTCATGGGAGACTTATTTGTAATCTGTATTTATTCTCTCTGGGTATCTTGTTCACTGGATTGTGCCCACCCACATCATGGTTGTATCTTCCACATCCCGTCTATTCTGACTCCAATTTTAATCCGTTAGGAAACACTACTCTGGAAACACCCAGAGTAATGCTTTATCTAGGTATTCCTTAATCTAATCAAGCAGACCACTCCCCCCCCCAAAAAAAAACTAACCATCACAAGTTTTATATATAAAAAGAGTAATTTCTTTTGTCCTCTCAAGAACTGATGTTCACACTCTCAGAATTGGTATCATCCTTCCTTCCATAAGAATGCATAATCTGGGACCAGCAGTTAGCGTAATGGCTATGTCACTGGACTCCCACGTAGTCGACCGCGGTTCGAGTCCTAGACCCGGTGGCTTAAACTCACGCCAAGTGTGTGTGCGTGCGTGCCCAAGATCCCGAGAGGAAAATGGAGGAGAAGGAGTTGTGGCGTGGCCATCCCCCCTGGGGGGTGATTTCTCGCTTTCTGTCTCTCTGTCTCTCTCTCTCTGTCTGGCGGGCGCACATGCCCTATAGCAAAAACCTCTCTCAAAAAAAAAAAAAAAAAAGAATGCATAATCTAAATTTATCTGAACAAGAAAGCAAAAATCTGACTTGTAGTCTAGAATTTATGTAGCTGATTTCAAGTGTTTTGGAGAGTCCCATTATAGTTTTATAGCTATATATTTTTTTCATGAGTCCCCACTCTCATTTTTCATATTTCTTCCCCAATACTGTGAAGGAAGCATAACTTAGAGATTCAAAAGATAGACTCTGAAGTCAAAAGCACATTTTTAAAGCCTGCCATTCTCACTAGGGGATCCTAGACAAGTTATTTATACCCTCCGGGCCTCAGGATGTTTTTCTTCTTTAATTTATAAATGGTCCTTACAGAACCTATGCTCTACTGTTTTTGAGGATCACGGAAGCCATTATGTTTTGTAGACTGCATAGTACGTAGTTTGCGGTAAATATTTTTATCACCATTCTTGTTGCACTCTTAGGTTATATAGGTCTATTTTATTTGAAGTTATTTATTTATTTCATAAGAGAGACAGGCAGACAGGTATCTCAGTAGGGCCTTTCCATGCTACAATCCTTCCCCCAATCTCCCAGCCAGCAAGGATTACTGGCACACAGGGCTCACCCGGCATGTTCAAGTTGACCCATAATGCAAACCTAGGCCTCCTCTATGGCTCCAGGATAATGCAGCAGCATCCTACCACCTGCACCAACTCAGCCAATGGCAACCTACTTCATAGCCTCCAAATCCCGAATTCCTTAGTGGGAAGTAAGACACTAAAGCAAAAGCTCCTTTGCTGTGTGACTCACCTTTGTATCACTAGAGCTATAATTTTAATTTTCTGGCAGGTAGTGCTGCCTTCTTGGTTTTCAGACCCCGGAGCTATGTAGGGCTGTCATTATCACGTCCTAAACAAGGAACCACAACAATCCCTTTGTTTTTTGGAAGAGCCTAAATCTCTGCGGAAGGATCAAGTGTGCTTTTTCGTATTATAGGCACAAATGCTCTATAACTACTAAGCCTCAAGTTTGGAACACTCACACAAATTTTAATGAAATAATCTCCCAGCAGGAAGAACAGCTAAGGAAGAAATGAGTTATGATCTCTGTTGTGATTCCTCTAAATCTGTTTTCAAGACCCATCTACAAATGAGCATGGAAAGAACACTAACAGCCTCCAGTTCAAAGTTCTGAATCCAGATTTTAGGAGTCTCTTTTAACAGCCAGGGAAATGTGGGCACATCCCTTAATCCCACTGAGTTCTTTTTGAAGGATTCTTGTTGGGCTCGCGTGAATTAATATTGATTGACTGGTGAAAATCTCAGAGGAGACTGAGGCATGATGCAAATTTGAAATATTACTGTTATCTCCACCTACTTTCACTTCCATCTGTGAATCCTTCTCATCACTGTGGGAGAAGGGGATTGATTTTCAGAACTTTTTTTTTTTTATTCTTTTTGTTTAGAGAGAGATTTTTGCTAGAGGGCTTGTGTGCTCACCAAAAAGAAAGAGACAGAGAGAAAAAAATGCAAGAAATCACCCCCCTGCCCAGGGGGATGGCCATGCTACAATCCCCTCTCCTTCATTATCTTCTCGGGATCTTGGGCCTGCACACACACACACACACACACACACACACACACTCGGTGTGAGTTTGAAGCTGCCAGGTCTGGGACTCAAACCACAATTGACTACATGGGAGTCCAGCGATGTAACCACTACGCCACCTGCTGGCCCCTGTTTTCTAATTTTTATGCACCTCCCATATGACCTTGTTCAGTTAGAAAAAGTAGTGTTACTGAATTATAAAAGAAACATCTGGTCAAAGGCCTGATATTAATTTAAAAAATACCTGAGATCTCAGAAACACACACACACACACACAATCTGCCAATTTTTCCGCTACTGTCTGTCAAATATCTTCAAAAATTGTATGCCTTTAAAGGGCCAGAAGTTCACATCTGTACTCCCCTTTCCCTCCTTCTTACCCAATGTTCAAAAGAATTTATCTCCATGTCTGAGACTTATTTCTGGCTATCTTTATAAATAAGGATCCAGAAAGGGATATAAACTGAAGGCTTTTGAAGTTGATGTGGGGGCCTTTGCATGACTCCTTTAGATAGAAGCTAAAAATCATAAAATGCCAGAAGTTGACCACACAAAGTAGAAGAAAAAAATCTCTCAGGGTAAAAATGCCAAAGTGGCAAGTGCAGGTCAACCCACCTGAGAGCTTCCCTTCCGTACTTCCCTGTAACACGCCGCTCCTCTCAACACGCAAGTAGATGGGGAGAAACTGACCAAAGATGATGGTAACTTGGGATGTTATGAAACTCTCTCAAGATTGGCTTTAACAAGGGATATGAGTCACGCCTATGGTGTGTTTTCCCTAGTACGGAAAAAAATAAGCTTCTGAGTTTGAGCCAACCAATTATCTTGGATTCCGGGTGCTGAAAGACTAGAGCTGGAGTGGGTCTCTGCTTACAGAGGTACATTTGATTGGCAGTACTCTCCTCCACGGCACGTTCCTTCTGATACCAGCATGGAAATTTTAGCTGCTTTGCATGAGTGTTAAACAATGCATGCAGGCACCAGCAGTTAGCATAATGGCTATGTTGCTGAACTCCCATGTAGGAAACCGTGGTTCGAGTCCTGGACCCTGTGGCTTAAACTCATGCTGGGTGCATGTGCATGCATGCCCAAGATCCCGAGAGGAGAATGGAGGAGAAGGGATTGTGGCATGGCCATCCCCCCTGGGGGGTTATTTCTTTATTTCTTGCTTTCTATCTCTCTGTTTTTCTGGCGAGCGTACACGTCCTATAGCAAAAACCTCTCAAGGAAAAAAAAAAAAAAAACAATGCATGCAACTCAGCATATCATCAGCATTTTTAAAAGAATGTAATGTCAAGTTTACAAATAGTGCCTTATTTATCCATGACCTATGAATTGACCTTGGTACCAGGTTTTGCTCTGTTATGGCTTTCTCTGGCCAGAATCCTATCTTTTCCGTATTAGACCATGTATCAGAGCAGATGCCCAGGGCATGGGTCAATTACGATTCCACATGGTGTATGATTTTCAGGTAGCAAGAATTCTGTGAAGGAGTGACAGTAGCCCTGTGCAGAGTGGCAGAAAATTGGGACACTGGACATTAAGCACAGATGCATTGAATAATTTGCACAGAATTAAGAAGATGCTGGGTTGTTTTTAAGACCAGTGATCAAATGACTGTTATACTCTTTACAAAATTGATACTTTGCTGGGAGATAAACCAAGTTTAGTAATGTAATTAAATAGAAAGTAAATTGGGGGAAATGCATAATCATATTCTTATTAATATTTTAACTTTGTAAAGAGTATTTGTGCATTGCAGGCACTGAGCAAGATAACTAAAGCAAGTTAATTAGATTTCAAGTGAATTGCCAACATGTTAATTCATATTTTATAAGAATAATAATTAAAACCCAACATGTTAGAGTTATAGTACAGTATTTTATTATGTCCCATACTAACATTTCAGTATAAGTAATTTTAAAACATCAGCTTAATGGGCTAGTAAAAGTATAATAGTGTAAGTGAGCATTTATTGTTAATAGAATCCAGATTATGAAGTGAATTTTTATTCTTCTTAAAGTCATTCATGGCACAATTTTAATGATACAGTATTTATTCCATCAGGATTTTTTTTTATGTATTATTTTTTTGTGTGTTGCAAATGACTTTCTCTATATACTTTCAAATAAATACAGATTTTTTACATCAATTTCTCTAATATTTTATTCGTGTAGGAAATATAATGGCCAAGGTCTCTGGATTTAACTATCAAGCCATAGAGGATAGTGGAATATGCCACAAGTTTTTTTTTTTTTTTTTTTGGAGAGGTTTTTGCTATAGGGCACGTGCACTCGCCAGACAGACAGAGAGAGCCATAGAGACAGAAAGCTAGAAATCACCCCCCAGGAGGGATGGCCACGCCACAATCCTTTCTCCTCTCCTCTCCTCTGGAAATCTTGGGCACGCACGCACACGTACCCGCCGTGAGTTTTAAGTCACCGGGTCCAGGACGAGAACCGCGGTCAACTACATGGGAGTCAGCGACATAGCCATTACGCTAACTGCTGATTCCAATATGCCACAAGTTTTGTAGCCAGAATTTTAAACACCAAACCAGTTTGCCAAACATTCTCCAAGTCTGAATGAGGTTAAAGATGTAACAGATGACGTTGTTTCCTCAAAGAAGAGTGATGAAATTAAGATCTACTATCATCTGTAGGACCATGTTTTCCTACTGGCAGGTAAAATGCCCTCTTGGCCAGCTCTCATTCAAATAAGAGGAACTCCGTTGTTGTTTAGGTCTGCCAAGTTTCAGCAGGGTCCTACAGTTGGTAGCACCAGTATGTGGCCACCAAAATATGTGTCATAGAAACTAGTGAAGATCGTATCAATAGATTGTTCATCAGATTAGCTTGAGATAGCAGCTACCTTGCTAGGGAGTCTCTGCCTCACCTTTCTTTTCCTTCACTACTTCAGAATAATGAGGAAACATGCTTCATGCAGCCAAGAGAAGGCTCTCAATAATGTTTCCAATAACACCATGAGGAATGTAATGCAGTTTCAACTTTCCGAATGAGGAAACAGAAGAGCATACGCATAGAGTGCATTGCCTAATATTTCCAGAGTTTTTCAGTGAGGGATGCTGGTTTCGTTTCCCTTGTGATGGCTTGACATCCATCATTCTCAGCTACTACGCTTAACAAATGCTAACTGCTTGCTCGCATCTTCTGTGGCTTTGGGTTTTCTGCACTACTTTACTCATGTTTAGTTAGAACCCTGTGGTGAATGCTGTGACTTCCTGCCAAAATCCTCCTCCAGAAATGAAGGATTTAATCTTGTAGCTGCTGGAGCCTTGGTTTTCTGTTCCCCTAGGTACAGTCTTGGGTAGAGAGCCCTGCCTGACTCAGCGTCACACACCCTCCCTACATAGCCTACAGCCATGGCTAATCAGAGGTCAAAAGCCACTGTGTCACCCCTAAATGAGGAAGCTTTCAGAAGGGGTCTTTCATCTTCACAGATCTCTGTGGGATCATCTGTAACTTCCACAGGGATGATAACATAGCACACCTTCTCATTTCTCCCAATCCTGCTTCCTCCTCTCCCCTTCTGAAAGGGAAGGTTCCCTTCCAAAGCTACCCAGAACATTCATTAACAATCTTCCTACACACTAAACTCCATTTCAGAGTCTGCTTCCCCAAGAAAACAATCGCAACAAGCTTGGGTTTGCCATTATTTTGTGGAGATCACAGAGTTACTTCTACACCAATGCAATTTTGTACCCCCCCATTTTGAATATACACTTTTTGAATTGCTTAAATGAAAAATAACAGTCAAGGCTACATAATAGGATCAATAAAAGAGACAGAGTTTATAGAATGTAAGAGGGCTCTAGTCTAAGAGAGCATGAGATAAAATGAAGGAATTTTATTCATAAGAGAAATAATTAGATTCAGATCTTGAATACATTAATTAGAAATCAGGGATATAAATTTAAGTGATTGTCTGAAGAAGGAAAAAAAAAAAAAAAAAGAGAGAGGAACATTTCCTGCTACAGTTGTCAGTGTTTGATAATCAGATAAAAGTCCCAGAGGAAAATCTATGTTTGCTTTTGTGTGTTTTTTTTTTTTTTAAACAAATCTAATTGGCAGTGGGCACATGTGTTCATGAGTAAGAGAGACAGACAGAGAGATAGAGAGGGAGAACAAGAAACCAGCCCATAATGGGACATGGTCACAATGCAGTCCCTCCCCTCCAATTTTCCATCTTGTCAAGATTTGAACATACCTGCAGATGCCCCAGAATGTAATGAATGGGCTGGGATTTGACCATCAGTTAACCATCTGGAATCCAGCCCCCTTAACCACTAGGCAACAAAGGCAGGCCCTAACTTTCGAACTTTAATTGTTGGGTGATTATTAGAACAAAGGCATCAAATTTTCTTCACTGGAAGGGAGTTTCAAAGAGTGATGAGATTTCTCTTACAAGTGCTACCAGTGCAGAACATTTTAGCTCACTGTCCATTACATGTAATGAAGTCATTTCCTCAATGTCTTTAGGGCCCCTTGGCCGAACACATCTTAGGGTAACAAGGATGGGGCCAAGAGAGAAACAAAATTCTTTCATAACATTTTTGAGACATTTCACAGAGCCTTTCCAAATATTTGACAGAAACCTAGATAGATTTTCATAAGGAGGTTTATTTTAGTATTCAGATACTTTCAAGACAGTTCTATTACTCTAGGCTTTCTATGAGCTCTTTACTCTCTTCAGTGAATTTCTATAGTCTCATTCAACATGATATTCATGTTTTACAAACTATCGTTATGAAAATCTAATTTCTCTGAGTTATTTCAATCTGAGGTTCAGGACATTTCTATTTTAAATTGTAATGTCTTCCTGGAACGACCAAATTAAGACAGTCTTTGATTTTCTTTCCCCAGATAATATTTATGGAAGCTTAGAAATTGAGAGTCAGCAGGACCAGCAGATGGTATAATAATTACATCACTTCACTGGACTTCCTGATATCCAACCACAGTTCGAGTCCTGGACCAGTGGCTTGAAATTCATACCAGGCACATATGTGTGCATGCCCAAAATCCTGAGAGGAGAATGGAGGAGAAGGGATTATGGTGTGGCCATTCTTCGGGGTGGGGGGAAGGAGGTGATTTCTCACTTTCTGTCTCTCTGTCTCTCTGCAAGTACATGCGCCCTACAGCAAAAAACTGTCTTAAAAAAAAAAAAGAAAGAAAGAAATTGAGAGCTAGGGTTGTATATAAATGAAAAGCCTCTAATAATTTACATTAACTAAAGTCATTGCCCTACTTATCTGTGGAGAAGTCTCTGACTGTGATGTTAACTTATTTGCTTATTTACTTGTTTTATAAAACAATGGTATTCATTATTACATCAAACTAAAAATGATTAAAAATTATCTTTGAAATAGGGAATACTTTGCTACAGAATCCAGTCAGTTTTCCTATCCTTCTTTCCTTCCATTTTTCTCTACTTTTTGCTTTCTTCTTTCCACACCCTATTGTCATCACTGATAGGTACTAATAATGCAAAGTTTGTGTGTTCTAGCATTCAACAAATATTTAATAAACTTCTGTCATGTATGCAGACATAAGTTAGAAACTTGGGATTCATTTGTTAGCTAAACAGGCACTTTCTTCCCCTAAAGACACTTAACAATATAAGAGATCCCTGATCCCAAGGAGGTCTCTATGGAGGAGATTCAAACATGAAACTCCCAGGTAAACCAACTAGTTGCTAAACCAAAAATAAGTTTGAGAGCTTTCCAGTTTGAGAATTGCTTTTGAGATATGGGAACTATTAATAATAGAAAGAAAAATCAAGGGGAAAAAAACAACAAAAAAACAGTTCTGCAGAGATCTGGAAGTTAAATGGTAAAATTCTCCAACTGTACCTTTCGGGAAACAGATTCATGATCTCCAGAGAGAAAACATGAGGAAAGAGGCCAGAACATTAGCAAAGGGGTAGATCAGGACCTTGAATTCCTTACTGATAGTCTGGTGATAGAAATTACATCAGGAAAAACAAACAAACAAACAAACAAAAAACTAACCACCTGAGATTTGTGGTCCCTTTCCATAATAGAAAATCCATTGCTAAAAAGTGGCTTCCCTACCAGGAACTACAGACTCTAGTCTCTGACAAGTCAAGGTAGTGACTGGCATTCATTAATTGAATGTAAGCGGCTGAGTTATGTGTCACTCCCACATTCAGTTGGCAATAATAATAATAATAATAATAATAATATTTTCCACTGTCTCTCAAATCCTGTTTGAATAATGACACCAGGGCAGCCTTAGAAGCCATGTTAAAAACAGCAGTGTCTAACTACCTGGGTTCATGAATGACTGGGGAATCAGACCTTCAATCTGCTAATCAAAAACATGTACACTGGTTGAATAAACAAGTGAAAAGTCAACTTCTATTCTGTTACACTTCAGAAATTTAAAATTTTTCAATCACCGCAGCTAGATAGCTTTATCTTAAGTAATTCAAAGAATTATTAAAGTGTTTTTTTCATAGGGATACGATGTGATCAGATGCATATTTTTGAACAATATATCTCTATTAGGATGAACAGAAAAATTATGGGATGGAGGGTTGTAATATGCCAGTAGAAAATAGGATGTACATCAGAATTCATCAGAAAGAGAAGGGATGGGGCCAACAGGTGGCGTGGTGGTTAAGGGCGGTGGACTCCCACATGGCTGACTACTGTTCAAGTCCCAGACCTGGCAGGCTACTTTCTGACTTTCCCTCTCTCTCTTATTTTCTCTCTCTCTCACTCTGTCCCTCTCTGATCAAATTTAAATAAATAAGTAAATAAATAAAGCTAAATAAAATAATTCTTAAAAAAGTAAAAGTAAAGAAAGAGAGGGGATAGCTGTGGATCCCCTAGACGGTCCATCTTATAGGATTTTATACCAGCTTGGGCAGGGATAGGTCTAAATGGCTTCCAGGTTTTTATATATACGAGGCAAATTTTGAAAAACAAAAAGAATATAAATACATCTGGTTAATATTGAAATTTATGGCACAGTCAATATGAATCTGAGAGTAAGTACTGAATATTTAATGATCAGAGGTGACTGTGTTCAGTTACCACATTAAAATATTTGAAAAGAAAGGGTCTATTTTTAATGAGAAATATACATTTCATCATATAAGCGAGTATCATTGGCTTAATTCTTCATAGAAAAAAATTTTAATACGGATGCTAGCCACCTCATAAAAACAGGACTGCCAGGATATATTGCAAGCAAGAGCACCTAGGGACTTATAAATGCACAGAGAGTGGAGCTTGAAGAGAGAAATCCCCTATGCCAGAGTGCAGAATGCCAGATAATGAATCCTCGCAGAGGTGACATTACAAATTAGAGTCTGGAAGGAAAAAAGAAGTCAGGGAAATAAGAGCCCTTATAGAATGAATGATTGTGGTAATTAAGGTTATGGGTAAAGAAGGCTGTAGTTATTGCAATGCGAATAAATCAGGAGTGTGTTTTAGAAAAT